>NC_064875.1:66430967-66463467 GCF_943734745.1 Anopheles darlingi
TGAGTTGTTCAGTTATGTTGAGAATAGGTATGCTCACAAGAGGGGAGTAAAAATAACTTAACAAAAGAGATTGCCTGGCAGACACGCGCAATAAAGTTACTTTCTTTCAATTGAACATATTTTATTGCTGAACTTGTCAATGAGTGGTTTTGAAATTAAAATATCAAAAATATTATTTGACAAAAAAAGGTTTCTTCGCCCTCCTTCGAACCGGATTTGAACCAGTGACCTATGGATTACTCTATTGACTTACTGGAGTCTCTTCTACAGTCCACCGCTCTACCAACTGAGCTATCGAAGGTTGTGTTGGTCGCACGCTCAACAGGTTATTCTAACCACACATCCCGCCACATGGGCTCATCTTGCACATCGCATTTCATTTAAACTTTTGCATACTTTAGTGATCCATTTAGCATTCCTATTCTCAAATAACCCACATCATGGGAAAATCCCATTCGTTAGTCCTGTCACAATGGGAGCACGAGAGCAGCAACCAAAAAGAAAAAAAGTGTTCTTATTGATATTACGATAAATCATCGAGGGAGTAGATGTGACTCAACTCGTGCTCTTTCCCATCCCCCTTTTGCTTCGCAAGCCTGTTGAGCTACTGCGCGATGCCGCAACAGTAAGCTTCAAAAGGCACAATCTACAGACCCGACCGCAAACCACTTGCCGGGCTGGCTGAAGTTTAAAGTCAACAATCCTCCTTCGCCGTGTGTAGCAAACTGTCCTCAACTCTGTGGGGATATTTGTTTAGTAATAGCTTAAGGTCAAACCACCACCTCCCGGGGGGAGTACCGTACCCGCGAACTTCATTCAAGCCTTAGACGACAGATTCTTGGTGGAGCCCGCGTGGCCAAACCAACAACGACCACTCCCGATCGAAGGCATCTCTTGTCGCCTCGAGCCATACACAGCTGGCCGTTCTCGGGGTGGCCGACCGGCCGGCACCCGGACGGACAAACAAATATACTGTGATCACAGTGCCCCCCCTATTCAGCCTCCTTATACGATTGCGCTACATATTATAATACGGTTTGCAGACGGTAGTTGAATTTCAATAAAACTACTGACCACCATAAGGACCCCGGATTCGGAACCGGGCTGCACCAGCTGCTGCCACCACGGCGGGCGGCGCACTGTCGCCCATTATGGATGTGGTTCGAGAAGCGACAAACTTTCTCCTTCACTTCATGTTGCTGTTGCTGCTGCTGTTGCTGCTGCTGCTACTGCTGGCCAACTCTCGACTACTGCCTTGCGATCAAGGATTTAAAGCTGACTACAAAGCACCAGGAGCTGCAGCGAGTTCTGAAGAATTTGAAAAATTTCTATTCTGCGAACGAAGCAGCTGTCATGGCCGATGGCGGTGGTGGTGGCTGCTCCTTTCGATGGCAGCATCGCAGCACGAAGTCAATTTATCGCTAACTTCTGCTACGGGTGGTGAGCGTTCGGTTTTTATTTTTGGCATCCTTTTGGGCAACCACACGCCTCTGCGCAGTGCTGCTCCTGCTGGTGCTGCTGCTTCCGAAGCCAGCAGGAAGCATCATGACAGTTCGCAGGAAGCAACCGACTATAGCACGGACCCCCGCTGTGAACGTTGGCGTACTAGGCATTGCATAAACTGTTTGAAAATTGTATTGCAGTAGGCCACGCGCGCGAACCACCGTGCTATGTCGCGATCCGCGTAGCCTGACGCCAGCCATCGGGAATATGGAATGGGAATCGACGCCTGCTTTTTGGTTGACTGGGCGCACAACAGTGCACAACTGCCTCGACCCGTACAACCGTAAGATTAATGGCAAACAAGGCGGCACTTGGCGAGACAAACGCGGCGTTGTGTGTCAGTCTGTTGACAACGCCGATCCCTCCATTGTGACCGCAGACCGCAAAGTACCAGAGAGTCAACAAGCGAAAATCAATAATGCACACAGATGTTCCGCGGCCGGTCCAATAATACGCACATCCAGAAGACACAAACATCATCATCCTGCACCGTTTATTTACATAAATTATCGTACCACCTTCAAACAGTGATCGTTAAATTTCGATTACACCAGCAGCAACGGCAGCCCCGGGTCCTGTGGCCAATTTTCCACCCAAAAACCACGCACCGCACCGACCCGCAACCACATTCGCAACCGCGACCGAACTCTCCCCCTTTGCGAACGTTTTCAGCCGAAAAGTGTCGTTTTTCGTTCCCTTTTTTCATCCGTTTATTACCTTCCCGTGGCCGGCGCGCCTGGGAAATGGGAGTACCGTGGTTTTGTTGCGCGGTTTTTATGGTCCTTGGGAATGGCCTGCCTGCTGGTTCGTCCTAGGATTTGCCGTAGTTCCGGGGTGTGCCATAAGCTCAGCTAGGGATCGGAATAGTTTCGCATTCATACCAAGTATTGGCAGGAAATTGGCACCAACGGCGATGGGGATGACGGACGCACTCGTCTTCTGGTTAACTCCGTATGTTCGAAAACGTTGTATCCTACCGACTACTCTCGGTACTACTGGCCATGGCCAGCTGCAGTGACCCAAATGGTTTACTAGCACGCTACCCCATGGCCCACGGTTTCGTTATCAAACGCTGCATGAAAGGTAAAGGACACCATCGGGGGCGCCTGTGGCCCATCCCAGACTACTATCGACCAAACGGGCACGCGAGTGGCGACTGGTAACGTGGCGACAGCACCACACCTTCAGCGAAAGAGCGAAAGTTCAGTGAATAATTAATCTGGCCTGCTGGACGGCGAAGGCCAGGATTTTGGGGCCAGCAACCTAGAATGGAAGGAAGCTCATTCACGCTCAATCCTTCTCAATCCGGCTTAATCGATCAGACGCGTGGAATGAAAGCCTGGCTGACAATGGCGTCACTGCGACGATTGATCGTAGCGTGATTGGGCACAAATATGTGTATGTGTGTGTGTGTGAGTGTTTTCATGTTCCAGGTATCATAACTCTAGATTGACTTCTCTAGAACCATGCTTTGCGTGTTTCAACAAGGGAGGTCGGTGAAAGACCCAACAAAGTGACGATGGCATGCCGCTCCATGTGTTGGACCTTTAAGGGCCTTGTACGCCAGCCTTCCCCCCCCCTCCCCTTCCCACCCCGGGAAGGCAAGGGTTCATTGGTGGGACCGGGAAATCGATACTCAGTGACCATGCTCACCCTGTAGCATATTATGGCGGAGCAATAGCCACGACTTTGCAGGACATTTCGTCGAGAAACGTCGGTACACGCCCTGCCCATCAAAAGGGTTTATCAGATATAGACATCGGTAATTACTAGGTTCCCATCAAACGCGTACAGTGGCATCAGCATCGATGATGATGGTTAACCACTCCAGTTATAACAACCTTGGCAAAAAAGGACAAAGCCTACTTTTCCACTGCTTTTTTTAGATCAGTTTTTCTTCATTTATTCCAGAGATCGCTCAGTAGCCTACTACTTTCGTCCTCATTACCCATCTCTAACCCATCTCTGACATGTTTCAAGCACTACAGCAGGACTTGCGCTTATCGTCTAGCACAAAGAACTGCTCCGTCGTGCAGAACTCCGTCTTCGAAACCTGCCACTGCGTTTCCAGCTGTCCCCGCTCGATGTAGGATCTGTACCTCTCGAGTGTAGCGCATGTCAACGGATTGCCCGACACAACCAATGACAGCAGCTGCAGTGCTCGATCACCCTCCACAAGGGCAGCCGGTATCATCGTCAGTAGGTTACCGGTTAGATCTATGTAGGCGAGGCGGGGTGCCGTAAGCTGCTGCAATTCGAGCAACTTTAGCGCATTATTGGCCAGCACCAAGGTAGAAAGGTTCGGCAATTCGACCGGATGTGCGGCCCAGACGCGCTGTAGACGGTTGTCGCTTATTTCGAGGCTAAGGAGTGAACGTAGCTCGCGCAGCTCAGCGAAATCGAACGCATCGAGCGCGTTTTGTTTAAGCGAAAGGACTTCCAGCTTGGTGAGATTATTTAGGGCGCTCGGTAAACTTGCGAGCTCGTTGGAGGACAGTACTAGATGCTGCAGGTTGGGTGTCTTCAGTTGGCCGAGATCCACCGTCTGCAGTCTGTTGTTGGAGAGGAATAGGACGTTCAAATATGGTAGCGTTGTCACATCCCCGGGCGGTTGGCTATCGATGGCACGCAATTGGTTTTGCTGCAGATTGAGGATACGCAGCTGCCGTAGGGGCGCGAACTGATTTACGATTAACCGTTGCAGCCGGTTTGCCGATAGGTCCAGCTCATGGATGGTCAGTGTGGCACTGGTACTAGCGGCAGGTTGGATACTTGCAATGTGGTTTGCCGCAAATGAAACCATTTCCAGCCGACGGAAGGTAGCCAGCAGAGCTAGATTGAGCACCTTGAGGGTGCACTCCTTTATCGTAAGCATCTTCAGTGCTAACAGGTTACGCAGAGAGGGAGGTACCATCGAGAGCAGACAACCGTTGATCTCCAGCCGGTTCAGGTGTATGTTAGGCTGCGCCGTGATGTTCTGCAGATTCGGTGCCCTCTGCAATACCAACTCATGGAGCATGTTGGCGGTGGGCAGCAACAGCATTGGTTCGTGGAATGTCCCAAACACCACCGAGTTGACCACTCGTGACACATTGACCAGCAGAAAAGTGAGCGGAATGGTGCCAGTCGTTAACCGTTGAACTTGAACGGATAGGAACCGGGTAGACGGATTCGGAAGGAACTTTTCCAGGTTGCGCACCGATGCCAGATCCCAGTGTTCGATGCGGCATGTTCTCTGTGAACCACACAGCGCCTGTCCTTGGACGGAGTATAATAGCAAACTCACTATTACAACTTTCAGCTGCATATGCAAGCAATCACCGACGGTTACGCGCTGTTACGTGTTGCAGGGCTACTGGAGTACTACCACACCTCTATTCAACTACTATGGAGAGAGATTTTCTCCTATTTGGTTGGTACGTCTGTTAGGATATCAAAAACACATTAGTTGATCATCATGATGCCACGATTACCTTTATTCGTTTACAATGTCGATTTTCCATTCCATAGCGAGTCCAATATGCTCAACAATGCGACTTCAAGCGATATACTATACCACACAGCAGATTCCGTTGGTTCTACCGCCACGTATCGATCCAGTATAGTACGAATATGAGCAAGTGGAACCCCAGCTTACATATAAGCTGTCCAAGCGTAACACGTAATCGACATATTCGGCCATCGAGCCGCAGCGAATCGGATTGCCAGAGATGTCAATGGAAATGGTTCGTGAAACATTGCTCCGGTATATACTGCTCGGTACAGCCTGCAAACGATTATTCGCCAGTCTTACGGACGTTAAGCTAGGAAAGTACCAGTTGGTTGGGTCAATATTGTCCAACAAATTGTTGTCCAGCGTTAGGTGTCCTAGTCGCGGAAGCAGCGTTGCTTGGCTCGTTTGTACCGATGTCAGCCGGTTGTATGATAGATCGAGTGTATTCAGGTTTTTAAAATCTTCAAAGTATTTCAAATCGACAGACTTGAGACCGTTACTCGAAAGAACCAACGTATCCAAGTTGGGAGTACCAGCTTTACGAAATGTTGGTACAGAGTTAAAATTGTTAGTCCCAAGGAAAAGGTGAGTAAGGGCTGGTAGTTGCAACCGATCAAGACGGAATCGCGTCAAATTATTTCTATCCAAAACGAGCCTTTGCAA
Source organism: Anopheles darlingi (assembly GCF_943734745.1). Lineage (NCBI taxonomy): Eukaryota > Metazoa > Arthropoda > Insecta > Diptera > Culicidae > Anopheles > Anopheles darlingi. The sequence goes on from NC_064875.1 coordinate 66,436,627, forward strand.
AGTCGAAAGGGAAACCTTCTCCGAACTGAAGAAGGTGTCGATCTGATTACGGGAAAGATACAATTCTTGCAGGAATTGAAACGATACCAGATGGGCTGCGTCAAAGCTGGTGAGTCGGTTAGATGAGAGGCGCAGTATTTTAACACTGCTCATTGCACTCGGATTGGCGGGTCGCAGCGTTGAAATGTCACTCACTTCCATTTCCAGCGACTCCAGGTTGGTCAGTGGACAGAAAATTCCTAGGTCAAGTACGCGTAGCTTGCTTTGCCTGAGTTCCAAAGAACGCAGCGACGTCAGATTAGCGATACTGCGCGGAATAGTATCTAGCCTGGAATCCATAATGGTGAGCTCTTCCAGGTGGTAGTTAGTACCACTGATAATGAGTAGCTGCAGCTGCTTGGCCGATTGCAGTGACAACTCAACCAGCTCCAAGTGCTCCGTTAGTATCAGCGCTTTCTCGTGATAGAGGCGAAGGGCCAGATCGGTAAAATACGAGCCAACGAGTTCGAGCAACCAACGCATGGTTTCAACCGGGGGCGCGCTAGTATTCGGTGTACGTAATAGTAACTTTGTAATTAGGATGATATTCACGTTCGGGTTGATTAGAGCTGCCAGTTCTCGCTTCCCATCTTTCTGGGTTACTTGGTAGGTATCACACTGACACAAACCTCCAAACGATTGCAAACAGTTGCTCGCGGATTCTGGTGACACCGTGCCGGTAAAGTGCCAAATCAATGAAAAACCTTTATAGGAAAGTAATTTTGAAAATGAGCGTCCACCAAACAACACAAGGCACGAAGCCAACGAGCATACCTAGGGCCACGCAGCTTAGACGTACCATTTCAACACTCTACTGGCGAGTTCCACCGACCACCGTTCGCGTATAATGTTCTTCAACTAAACAACTCTCTCCGGCGCTTCGAGGGTACATTATGGTAGGGATTCCACCCTAATGTGAAAGTGATAATCGAATAAAACTGCGCAAAACTCGAACTAAATTGCGGCGGAAGTGCCTTCCATCATTTTTGTTTCAGCCCAAAATGAATGCGCATCAATCAATATTCGGGGCCTTTTTCATTTTCTAACACGCAAAGGTGCAGACGTTTGCTTCCATCCTTCCAGCTAGCCCTTGCTCCAATCTTTGGGAATTTCGGCTAGTTCCACACGCTGTACACTGCGGTTGTGACTTCTCGAACGTTCGCAGATGGCGCAGCGAAAATGCGAGTGAAGGACCACCGAAATGTCGCATTCGGTTTTAGCTGAGGTTAGATTACCGCCAAAATTCAAACAGGCACCATCAAGGCCAAAGTCCCACAGCAACGATTACTGCGGCACTAAAGACGGGGATTATCGCCCGACGACCAAATGCCGACCGGATTCACCTTCGCCAATACACACGACGCTCGCGCCTGATGGCCTCCTCGTGCGTGTTCCCGGAGCATTACTTTTCCACCACAGTAGAGAGAGTGAGTGAGAGCACACGCGAGAGGGAGAGAGAGAGAGAGAGAGAGAGAGAGAGAGAGAGAGAGAGAGAGAGGGCAGATCATTTAGTTTTCCTTTTAGTTTTCCGGCAAACCTCGAAGCCATCGAATTTGGGCGCAATCCGGAACGTTTGTTTCTATTTCAGGTTGACAGCCGCTGTCCCGTATTCCCAGGCAGCGGCATTGGCGTGTGCCAGCCAGCGGAAGCAATACGTTGTCCGCAAGCCACCGATTGATGCGAAGGAATTAGAGCTTCCCATGGCGGCGCATTGGTTGAATGATTTTTCCTGACGCTTTCCGAAGGCAACGCTCGGATCGGTTAGCAGTCGTATGGGCGGCTCGTATGGCAGTCATGTATTAATAGAACATTGTTGGGGCTGCATGCTAAAAACGCTGAAATGTTGCTTCATTTTCCGTAATGGCGCACCTGGTCGTGATCCTGGCGGTTTCGACGGAGACGGGGAATCGTTGAGGGTTGCGCAATCAGAAAGCAGAACGTTTAATTGAATTTACGTTTAGCAGCGCACGTGGTACAGTATGGATTGGTTATGCGAAGGAATCTGAGCTGATGGAGGAAGAATGTATTTTTAAGTTATTTATACCTCAGGACGGTTTGGTGGTAGCTGTTGGAAGGATAAATGGCATAACCATATTTGTTTTTCTTGTTTTTTCGTGAACATATTTTAAAAATTAGCTCTCTCCCACCTTCTGCCTCTGTTTAGCTCTATTGAGTAATTGTTCTATTATCGATTCACATTAATGCATATTTTATACCAATCGTACATAGAAACACACTATTTTCAGATCACACCAAGCAGATCTCAATTGAAAAGCCTGCTATGCTCACCAGTTAATATGACGACGCCTACTGCTACAATGAGGCTGTTCAAAAAACCAAGGCTTTTTCAGAAGGTAAGAGCAGAGGAATAGATCAACCACAGCCTTTCCGGTCTACTTTGCATTGATGTCTGTAGTCATAAGGACGAAATTGGGATCATCTGGGATACTTTGTATTTTTCATTTTCACTTGATCTGTTCGTAGCAAGGTCAGAAGCTATGGAAACCGTTCTTGGAATGTTATGCTGTCTGTATGCTCCACTGTATATCATACGAGTACGGATAACCAATGCATTCATTTTGATTAGGCAAATAATTGTATCCTGTCCAACTTCTCTTAATCAACAGCCGAAGGGATCACAAAAATCCTTCAAGTAAACCAACAGAACAGAAACCAAAACAGAAAAATCACACACTCCTAAACACACAACTCGTTGTTATCCTTTTATGCTAACCGAAGCTTTCCGCAGAGCATCAACCTCCTTCCGTTTCATCAAACCACGTGGCGCATACTTTTGCAAGTACTACTACCGTAGATAGTGAACGCTTCAAGGACATCAAGGACTATGGAAGAGAGAGGAACAGAACACAGTGCACAATGTACAACAAATACTTTTTAATAAACGCACCCCCATTGATTGCGGCGCGCCATCACCCACAACAAAATCAAACAAATGTCCTTTTTGTTCCCGCCAACGGAGAGTTTTCCCGTGGAAAGGAAAAGGCATATTTTCCATCATCATCATCCCTCGTGGGGATCGAACCCACGACCTTTGGATTAGAAGTCCAACGCGCTATCCGCTGCGCCAGAGGGACGCACGTGATGGACTGGCATCGGCGAACAATCGCTCTAGGATACGCGAGACCGGGAAAAACCAAGGAAAATGTGCTCGGGCTCGGGAGTTTTCCAGCACGCCAACCGGTCCCCATCGTTCACTCATTTGTGAGGAAATCAAAAAGAAACAAAAGGAAACCGGAAAGAACGAGATGGAAATGGAACGTAACGACACGGGTGTCGCATGTACTGCTGCTCGGTGGAACTCACTGGCGCGTAACTAATGCAATGCACCCTCCCTCCCTCCTTGCAACCGACACACTAATTAGGCATCGGGATCCCGTCGAGTTTGAAGTGTTCGTTTGTATCGCATCAAAACCGGACCAACCGGACTTGGTGGTGGTCAGTGTTACACACCGCAGGACACCACACACATCGATGGATCGATACCGATCGATACCTCTCCCCCCATATTCGATGATGACCATCGGTCATCCTTCGATTGTGACACGGGCAAACAGGGTGCTAATTGGTGCATACCACTGGGCCACCGGAGAGAACCCCTTTGCCACTCGGATTTACATAATTTTAGATCCCCATCTGCTGTTGCACATTACAGGGATTGACAAAAGGGGTTTGCGTTTCATTCCCCGTGTTGGCTTGCTGATGTCCGGTCAGCTTTCAACCTAGCCAAGGGTTCAGCAGCCGGCCTCCGTCCGTAATGAGACCGTGATGGCGTAACGCTAATCGCTTGCGAAGTTCGCCATTTCTAAATGTTGTCAAACTAACGAAGCTACCCCAGCCCAACACAGTCACCGACTGGCCCCGCCACACTCGCTGCTCCTTCGATGGATTAAGCCAGCGTTACGTGCGCTCGCAAAACGTGACGTGATAGCGGTAATTCTCCAGATTCTATCTCCTAGCAACCGGCTCATAAGATAGGTTGTGTTGTCTTCCAGTGAACACACGAGGGGGAGGGGTTCGTCCACCTTGACGTGTTGGCGCGCCGTAGGAATGTAATTTAGTCCGACATGCGAACCAAGAAACTTTATCGGTTGGCCGCTCCCCCCCCGATAACGCTACAGTTGGTGTTCGCTGGTAGTAAAAGGGGAAGCAAGCAGGCATTTTGCAGTACTCTTCGTGTGAAAATGGAATCGCTTCTTCTCCGTCTGCACTTCTGCACGATTGGTGCAGCGCCGTCCTTATTGCTATGCGTATGCATATTCATGCCCATGACCAGCACTGCACCGTGCACTCACTGTAGAAAACCACAGCGAAAAGCGAAAAGGATACAGAGCTGCGGAAACCAGCAAACCAGCAACCAGTGTACCGCTTTAGGTTCCTCCCGGTCGGCCCTACCACCTCGACCCCGTTAGAAATCCCAAGCTACTCTACTTCCCCAAAGAAAACTTACTTTGTGCTATGTATATCGCGTACCGTGATTCCGTGATCTACGCTGCTGCCGGTGAACCTCATTTTAGCTGTAGTTGGAAGGTCAATTTTAGGTCAGTCAGTGGCGTCCTTATGCAAATTTTAATCACTCGCTCGCGTGCTGGTTCTACATTTGAGGGAGCACACAGAAGGGCGTACGCTAGGCGTACGGCCTTGTCCGTTTGGTTTCTGTTGCTTTTGTTCTTGGTGTGCCCGGAAGGGCCCCCCACAGCTGATCCGTCCCGTCGTCGCATCCATTCGTCACTACTGCTCGGTGGGGAAAGTATGTCGTCGTTGACGACTCCCGTCCGCTCGGTGCCCGGAAACACGCAAGGGAAGGCGGATTGTTTTATTGATTTTTCGCTGAGTATCGTTCGCGGTTCCACGCTAGTCTCCTACTCTACCGTTGCAACCGGTTCTTCGAAATCTTTCTCGAGTTCTGATTTTGCGCGCGCAATTGACTTGGCTGCTTCTGAAGGACTAGAGAATGTGTTCTTCAACAAACTGTTTATGCGTTTAATACTCCATTCCGATTGATGTATGCGCACGATTACGGGACAGTGGAAGGATTCCCGAGCATCTTATCCTGTCCAGGGAATGTGAGCCTCACGGCGGAAAGGATAACACGAAGCGAGCAATCATCGTCACCGTCGCCGCGGTCTCACGGTTTCCAGTTACACAATGTTATGCGTCGGGCGGTGCGCCCTCGGTATCGGGTCACCGAAAGGGCGGAAGTAGCGGAACAAAGTGGAATGTACTCGCGAGTGCGCGCATCCTTCGTGAAAAAAAGGGTTGGGAAAGGGTTACCAGAAGATGATCGTTGCTCAACATACGTTCGGGGATGAACCCCCATGCCAGTGGAACAGTTAGACCCCGGTCCCGGCATCTTTTTGCGTTATTGGATTCCACTACTCATTCCATTTCACTCGTCATCGAAGATTCTTTCATTCGATAGCTACCTGGTGCACGAGGTGATGAGTGAGGACATCAGGAGGAGGAGGAGGAGGAGCAGAAGGGATTGAAGTGACACGGAAGCTCGCTTAGCTGTGTCGAGCCTGTAATTCCGGAACGGAAATTATGCGATTCAGCGGACGGACAAGCAGCAGCTCAATGCTACTTCAACGCGATGCCGATGCCGTGTTACCCAGGAAGTTACCCAGAAATGCTCCAGGAAGTGGAAATTCCGCGTGTAAAAGGGTTGGGATACTTGGTAGAATTTGCTTCCGGTTGTCAATGCTTCGGATTCAAGGCATCACATGAGCCCCCTGTGATGTAGAACATTGCAAGAGAAGCTGTTGTGTGTAGAACACTCTTCAATAAGGAAAGGATGTGCCAAGGGATTGTTTCAAATGATTCCTCATTTCCTAGCGTCAGTAACATAACGAGGTAACCATGCCATCCATCCCATCGCCTGCTTAGGCTTGGAGATGGCTGCAATCTCAAGGACATGAGTACCAGGGCAGCACAAACAATGGGATTCCAGTTGAAACTTTTAACATGTTGTTTACATCAAAAACCTTGTGTTGTGATTTTCGAAATGCAAAAGTTTGCTAATTAAATGAGAATATAATTGTAATCTCAATAACAATGAAATGAGTCTATTAGAACGAAACTGCCCTGAGCTATTGGTGGTAATCCATTAACATCGTTAGTCGGCAGACAAATGAATACGGCGGGAGGTATTTTGTCTGATCTGTTTTTGATTTCTCTTGCACGGCACCAAACGAACAGCTGGAAACATTACTTAGCTACTACAACCATGTCGTTCTGGTTTTATTCATCACAAAGGCTGTTCGAGCAAGTAAGACCGGGGGAATGGAACCAATGCTGAAGAAATTTTCCTTCGGCCTAGGTAAGCATTGGTGGGTGAACGCTTGGACTCTACTGCGGTGTGTCTAACAAAGTATTGTTAGGTATTCTAATTAGTAGCAGCAATGTTCTACCTCTCCTTATCATCGGGATTTCCCTTTTGGCCACGCCTAGCGATGGTCAGTGCATCCCGGCAATGGGACGAACGTGTTCGCTTCCGGTACTCAACATGCTGACCGATGGTCTGGTTGTGTTACGGAACGTCCCAGTTGAAGACTACTCATCGGTGCGCGTGGAACTGCTACGTTTACCGGAATTTCCATCCGGTACCTTTCTGCAACGGGTGGCCCAGTTCGTGAATCGTGTCGAGATGTACGTATTCCAGGAGCAGACATTTAATATTATGCCCGATAATACCCTGCAGGATGTATCGTTGTTCAAAGCAAAGGCCCTACGTCAGGTACTGTTCGGTACGAACATCCAGCTGAAAATCTTTACAGTGTTTGACTGCTCGCTCGATCGCATACCGACGACGTTGTCCAACGCCCAGGAGCTGAAGGAGCTCGTAATGGAAAGTTGCATCGTGAAGGGTTTCTCGTTCGATGCGTTTGCTAGCAACAGTAAGCTGTTGGCACTTGATCTGAGTAGGAACCAAATCACCCAGATCTTCCCTTCGACCTTAACCGAACAACCCTCACTGGCTATCGAGACACTGAATCTTGCGTCAAACCAACTAGAAAACGTAGACATGACGGCCTTCGCTCCGTTAACTGCCCTCCGCATGCTGTCGTTGGAATACAATAATTTGATGCGACTAGCCGCTGAACGGACCGTCACATGGCCCCTCCTTGAGGTGATCGATCTTCATGCCAACCAGTTGCAGACGCTGGATCTGCAGTGGTTAGTGGCACCCAACCTGCAGCGCTTGTGGCTCGATGAAAATCGTTTCCAGTCAATTCCGCCCCGTCTGCGACGTTTCCCGAGGCTGCAGATGCTCGGTATGGGTATGAATAACTTCTCCGGCATCGATCTCGCCCCCCTCAATGGACTACCGAACCTTACCACGGTGGACTTCTCCTACAATTCCAATGCGCGCTTCATTCGAACGTCACGCCCCGTTCAGCTGCCATCCATATCTTACATGACGGCTGAAAGGTGTGCCCTGCAACGGTTTAACACCACCGGCATAGATATGCCGGTGATAGGCTACATCGGTCTTGGATGGAACAATTTCTCTACGATTCCGCCCCTTCGGAAGGCTCTCCCTTCACTGGAAACCTACAGTTTGGAGGGTAATCCGTTATCCTGTTCGACCATCAAGAACCAGCTGGACCCGATTTTGGCGGGCTTTGTGATCTTGGGTCCGCCGCAGAGTGAACGATCCTGTCGATTTGGTTCGTACAAGGTGTCAGAACAATACACCGTGTGCTGTAAGGCTTGATTGCGTAGCGGCGCCCAATTTGAGCAACCACCAAGCCTGCATCCATTAAAACTCAATCGAGAATGATACCTGACTAATAGCCTCAATTTCATTTCATTATTTAAAAAAACATTCTATAACGGGGCTCGAGCACCTAGATTACTATAGTTAAGTCTTTTCTCTCAGTATAAAAAGGTTAAAAATATGAATCCTATCTACAATAATAAAGGTTCTTCCATCGCATTGCACCGCATTGACTCAAGGACGCAGCAAAGTAGAAGAAGAACAGTTAAGCCAGTTGTCCTATTAGCACCATGAAGGAATATAAGATTCTGCTGTGGTTCACGTTGAGTAAGAAATCAAATATATACCATCACTACCCAATCGCTCACTGATCGAGTCCTCGCTACTCGTTTTTTCTCTCCTTATGTAGTACATGCATGTGTAGCGTGTTCAAAACCTACTGACATAGATCTGGAGATTGCTTGCCAATTTTTGGAATCAGTTTGCTTCAGTAACATCTCAGATACAATTCTAGAGCTACCAAGTGGTTGTCGTGTGGAAAATATGAAAGTGAGCGCAGCACCTTTCCTAACATCAATTTCTATTGCTGAGCCCAATTATGAATTGAAAATCCTGGATATCGTAAAGTTCGACATGCGCACCTTACCGAACCCGTTCTTAAATTTGTATTCTTTAAAATATTTGATTTTGAGCTATGGTCAGCTAGAAACCCTTCATCTGGAACCACTTCGCAATTGTGCAAATCTAACTGCACTTTCGTTGGCATTGAACAAGATACGTCGACTCGAGGTCAGCACAGATCCGGAGCTATACGTCGCGGTGCAAGATTTGATCCTGGCCGGCAATGAGCTGGAGTACATCGATATGGAGTTCTTCGTGCCACTCAGGCGGCTCAGGTACATCGATCTAGAAGGTAATCGATTGAAGCGAATTGTGGTAACAGAGGGTAAGACGATCAGATTACCAGCGCTCATCTCGGTAATTCTCAACGAAAACTACTTGAGACAACTGAACCTTAGCGAGTGGGACGCACCGCTGCTCAATACGCTGGAGCTGAACCGAAATCAACTCACACAGCTACCGATCGGTGTGAAGCGACTGTCTGCCTTATGTTTTTTGCACTTATCCTACAACCATCTTACATCACTCGACCTGCAACAGTTCGTCAACCTTACGAATTTGACCACGATCGATGTGTCCAACAATCGACTGCGAATCATACTGCCACTGTTCCTGCCAGACACGAACCAGACGACCAACCTGATTACCCTTCCGAGGCTTCAGCATCTTTTGCTGTCAAATAATGCTCTCACGCACATCGATTTCGACCGTTTGAATCTACCTGCCCTGGAACGCCTTATCCTTAGTGCCAACCTACTTCACCGACTGCCGAACGTCTTTGTGCGTTACCCAAGACTGAAATTTGTCAGGGTTCTCTGGAATCCGATCAAATGTGAGGTTTTGCAACAGCTCGAATCATATATTTTTCGGCGTCAGCTCTGGATCGAAAAGTCATACACAACGACCGCCGTATGTTCGACCAACTCCTGGTATAAGGGACCAACCGGAGAGTTCCACTGTTGCAGTGCATCGTAGTGCTGATGAGACGAAGCGCCATGGATGTTACGCTGAACTTTCAAGCTTTTGTGCGCCATGCGCTTTAATCATTCCTTTGCATGCACAAGGTATTTTTTTTAACATATATTATGACGGGCGAGCCATATGTTTATTATGCACAAGGTATTTAGAGTAACAACAATGCACCGTGTCCTATATGGTTTAATCGAAAGTCTGACTGATTTTGGACAGGTTCCAAGTGTTTTGATGCTTTTATTAACACCCAACCACGGAATACAATTGCTACAGAAAATCTCCATCATCATTAGCAAACTCTGACACTGACTGGTAACGGAGTGCCGCTACGGACCTCGAGCACGTTGATTACTATAACTAAGAGCATACCGTTTGGTATAAATGTGCCAAACACGCAAATCCTGCCTGCAATATTATCAGTGCTTCCGTCGCATTTCTCCGTATTGACTCAAGCTCTAGTCAAAGAAGGTAACTAACGGTTAAGAAAGCACCAGTCGTTAGACCATTACAATGAAGGAATATAACATTCTGCTGTGGTTCACATTGAGTAAGAAATCAGATCTATACCATCATTACCCGATCGCCTACTGATCGAGTCCTCGCTACTCGTTTTTTCTCTCGTTATCTAGTACATGCATGTCTAGCGTGTTCAAAACCTACTGACGTAGATCTGGAGATTGCGTGCCAATTTTGGGAACCAGTTTGCTTCAGTAACATCTCAGATACGATTCTAGAGCTACCGAATGGTTGTCGTGTTAGAAAAATGATGGTTTACACTGCACCCTTCCTAACATCGATTTCTATTGCTGAGCCCAACCATGTGTTGGAAGAGCTGGACATCGGGAATTTCGACATGCGCACCTTACCGAGCTCGTTGGCCAATTTGTATGTTTTGAACTATTTGGTACTAGGCACTGGATTACTGGAAACCATTCATCTGGAACCACTTCGCAATTGTGCAAATCTCAGCATGCTCTTCTTGTCATTGAACAAGATACGTCGACTCGAGGTCAGCACAGATCCGGAGCTATACGTCGCGGTGCAAGATTTGGTCCTGGCCGGCAATGAGCTGGAGTACATCGATATGGAGTTCTTCGTGCCACTCAGGCGGCTCAGGCACATCGATCTAGAAGGTAATCGATTGAAGCGAATTGTGGTAACAGAGGGTAAGACGATCAGATTACCAGCGCTCATCTCGTTAATTCTCAACGAAAACTACTTGAAACAACTGGACCTTACCGAGTGGGACGCACCGTTACTCCATAAGCTGGAGCTGAACCGAAATCAACTCAAACAGCTACCGAACGCTATCGAGCGACTGTATGCACTGTGTTCATTACGAATATCCAACAACCATCTTACATCACTCGACCTGCAACAGTTCGTCAACCTTACGAATTTGACCACGGTCGATGTGTCTAACAATCGACTGCGAATCATGCTGCCACTGTCCCTGCCAGACACGAACCAGACGACCAACCCGATTACCCTTCCGAGGCTTCAGCATCTTTTGCTATGGAGCAACGCTCTCACGCACATCGATTTCGACCGTTTGAATCTACCTGCCCTGGAAAGCTTAAACCTTTGCACCAACCTACTTCAACGACTGTCGAACATATTTACCCGTTACCCAAGACTGAAATCAGTAATGGTTCGTTGGAATCCAATCATATGCACCGATTTGCAAGCGCTCGAATCCTACATTTCTGCGCATTCGCTATGGATCGAGGCGTCATACACAACGACCGTCCTATGTTCAACCAACTCTTGGTATAAGGGACCAACCGGAGAATTCCACTGTTGCAGTGCATCGTAGCGATGATGAGACGACGATCCAAGTATGCTACGCTGAACTATAACACTTTGAGCGCACAGTTCTAATAGTTCATTCGTATGCATAAGATATCTAGATCCACGATGAGAGTTAGACGATTTTCAAATGTACGTAATAGATCCTTTCTGTGTATTGTATGGTGGATTATAGATAGTTGAAAAAAATGCTTTATTTAAACAAATACGTCGAAATATGCATCGCGGTTGTTCGTCATTCATTACAACACACTATGCGGCCAGAGGGAAAACTAAACGACGAGCTTGTAGTACACGGTTTAATCATATTTGCCTCACTCACTCTCAGCTTAAACGATGCAATATCCGCTTCCAGACTCCGTAAGTTCGAGCATAAAATTGGATTTTCGGTGAGAAGCGCACGTTGCAGCCCCGGCAACAGGTTGGACAAGCTAGGCACTCGTTGTATCCGATTCATGGACAGCAGAAGGGTTGCTAACTTGGGAAAGTTCCATAGTTCGTAGTTTATGTTGTTCAGATTGTTGTTAGACAGCACCAGAATTCTCAAATTCGGTAGAGAGACTCGTGACGGCGTCGTATGGGGTATGTGTGGTGTTGGTAGAATGGTGCGCAGCATGTTGTTGGACAGATCAATCCGCACCATCTCACGGCATCGCGCGAAACGACCCAAGTCAACTGTTGTGAGCTGATTGTTCCCCATCTGGAGTATTTGTAGTCCATCTAGCCGGTCCAGCCCAATCGGAAGACGAGTTAAGTTGTTTGACTCCAGATCTATACTCGAAAGCTTCGGTGCGCCCCAGCCGGTAACGTTAAGCTCTTTTAGGCGATTTTCGCTGAGCGTTATAGTAGTGATTGTTGGCAGGGTGATGAGTTTGCCTTCGCGAACAACAATCTGCTTTAAACGATTATTGTGCAAATCAACGAATATAAGCCGCTTGAGCGGCACAAAGAATTCCATATCGATGTACTCCAGCTCGTTGTCGGATAGGATCAAGTCTTGGGTCGCAACGTACAGCTCTGCATCTGTGCTGATCTCAAGTACACGTACTTTGTTAGCTGCCAGGGTTACCGACTTCAATTTCATCACATTGTGAAAAGCTTCCAGGTTGACCACCTCCAACTGTCCGTCGGTAGCAACGAAGTGGGTTAAGGCTTGCAAATTTTCCAGTGGGCGAGGTATTCGGCGCATTGCCGCTTTCGTAATGACCAGCACCTTAAGGTGAAGGTTTGAGCCGGAGACGGTGATCATCTGCAGCTGCGTTGCGTAGTGCACTTCAAGCTCTGTTAACTTACACTCGGCGGGAATGCGCAGGATAGTTTCGTAGTACTTGGTATAATAGACGCGCTCCATGAAGTAGCTGAGAATTTTCAGCAACTCACCATCCGGACGAAGCGATATGAGACGTTCTACCTGCACCGCAACTAAGCTGGATGCTACTGACTGCAGGGCTCGAAGTTGTCGAATGGCATTCGAAGAAAAATTGAGCACAGCGTAGGTACATAATTGTCCCGTGTGAGCACAATGCAAAGTTGGGGCTATGCTCTGTTGTGCGTCGGTCGATGCTTGCAGCACTATCCAGCCATACACTGTAGTGGATCGAACCGATGGCGAATGAGCACTGGATGTAAAATGGAAGCTTCAGGAAGCAATTCTTACCCAACGTCAGCCATCGAAAACACATCATTCCCAAGTGCACTGCTGGCCGTGGACACGTCTCCGCGTGAACTGTGTATTCTATTCCAGCAAATTTCAGGAGATAGGCTGGCTCGTAAATTGTACCATACGGCCATTAAATGGACTAAATGGAAAGCCAATAATAAGGTAATTTAACTGTACTTAGGCACAACGCACTGTACCAAGTCAACTAAAAAGGTTCTAAACAAGCAGATGAGTGCTAACTACGCGTGTTATTACAGCCAGGGATCGAAATGCAGGTCTTCCTCCTGTTGGGTCAATGTAATGGACGATGCTCCATAGAAGCAATAGCCATCATTTCAACTTTATTTGACAAAAGAGTTTTTTAAAGTCGTGTGTCGATAGGAAGAACGCTTTAACAATGTTTTCTGCGCTTTTAAGCGGTTATGAAAGCGATCACAACCACCTAATTCCTGCAACCATAGCACCATTACTGCCCGCTGATAGCTGCTGAGAATTGGCAGCACTTTGGTAGAATACCTATCACCAGATAAATCATGCTTAACCCTCCTAAACCGCCCAACCATTCACCGCTTCTCTTTCTCCCCAGAGGTTCAGTAAATGGTGTTTTTTCGATGCGACATCAGGTTGCCGCAATGCAACGACGCACAAGCGGCAGCAATGCCCAAAAAACATTAAAAGCAGGATTGTGGCAGGTAAGGCGAGATTAATGCGTAGAATGCGATAGAATGCGTTGGAAGCAAGGAAAAGTAGTAAATTTAAAAACACTGCAGTCGCGGGTTAGTATGGCAAAACAGGATTTAAACCGAATTTAACGCCATGTGGTTAAGGGTCCATGCTTTATAACTCTTTCTTCTTTCTCTACTTCTTTCTTCACAGTCCTTCTCTTACATTAGTCAAAATGCACCCTTTTTGATACGTAAGCGATATCCCAGTCCCAGCTGTTAATAGGTCAACGTCTAGAATATGTATTCATGGCCTACTTATCGACACGGTGTTGGTGCTCTAGTTAGCTAATGGAGGGACTGAAAATTCCATTCTATTTAGTGACCATAATCAGACATTGAAGTAACATTCATTTGGTAGTGTGCACCCTGAATAGTATTGTAGTCCTGCTTATTATCATCTTCGAGCGATCGAGCCGGTTATCTACAGGTGGGCTGTTCGATTGGAACGATTTCATCCTGATAAACGATCGTAGTAGGGAGAACAGCGCATACAGCTAACTAGTACCAATATTAGAAAACAGGTATGCCAAGGACAAAAAGAAGTATGCGAATGGATGATATTTGCATCCAGCAGCAGACATACGACGGAGTCCCAGGAAAGAATTGTTGCAGGAACTGCACCCACATTACTCGATCTATGGTTGCTTTTTCCTTCCCAAACGTGGTTGAACTTACATTACTTAAAAGCACGTCAAACCCGAACAGAAAGATTGCAACAAGGAGCGCACTGGGATCAGCATGATCATGATGAGAAACGGTTCGTCCTTCGATTCCCAGCCTCACGCAGGCACGGCGGACCCCGACCACGAAGACGACGACGACAACGACGGCGGTGAAGCTGGTTTGGTCACATTCCACACATTGGAAGTGGCGTTGTTCGGTGGTGCGCATTCCACCAGTGGAACAGTGCAGGTATCCTGCTGCAAATCCACACCGCGCTTGCACGGATCGGCAAGCCAGGAAACCGTTTTCACCAAATCAAAGTTTGGCGGTTCTCTGCGCTCTGCGGAATGCGCCAGCGTCTGGCTGCATCTGCACCTGAGGGATGTTTCTCATGAGTGAGCGTGTGTGAGGAGATCTGGAAGAGGTACAGGAATGTATACAGCAGCTCCGTCGGTGAGAACGTGAATCATGGTACCGGAATCCCCTCCCGAACGGAACACTGGATTGACCTTTGGCAATGAGGAGTAACCGAGAACGAATGGTTTCAGGTTTCAGCTTCACGAATGTGAAGGTTGTATTTGTGATACACAATAATGCCAGGTTACAGTACGTTTATATCATGCTTAATCACTAGTTTTGGAAATATACTTACACATCTAGATGTACTATTTATATATCGCTATGTAATCTGAATTAGTATAAGCATTAGCAATGGACTAAAATCACAATTAAACGCGCACAGGCACAATCCCCTACCAACTATCAGCTGAGCCGCACTGCGGCAAGCAAGTGCTGGAAGCAAATCTCCGACAACGACACTCACTATTGCTTACTCCTTTTTGGGATGGCTTCTGTCTTAACCTTACACAGGGAACCTATCGAATGCACAAGCCTTTGCCAGGCCTTACCGTTGCTTTTATTTGGCTCACACGCCGCGCCTGATAATGACTTCTTGACCGAACTTCTTGATGATCGTCCGTGCGCCGACAAAAATCAGCGCTCCTCACACGAACCCAGTGCCAACGTGATTGGTTTCCCACGGTAGGCATGGGGCATGATGGTCTGCTCGATTAATTGTCTTCCATCGAAATGCATCTCCTCACCCCAATCACTGACCACCAGCCCAGCATCCAAGCTTAATCCTACGAGATCCGGCGGCCAGCGGCCGTCATTAGCGGGTATGGTGGTGGTGCTCCCATTAGCCCGCCCCTGCCGCTCCTGTATTCTTCCTACTACGCGCACGCAAACACTTTGCTTTGTACTTCTGGTGTTCTCCCGTTTGCGGGAGGTTACTTTGATTGCCTCACAAGACGGACCGTTTTGCCGCTTTTCAATCCTTTTGCTTTTCTTTTCATCCCAGCAATCATCTCGTCGTTTGGTCCTCTCTCTTTAGCCACTTCTTTCGTAATGAAATGTTCCGTTCCACCTTTCCACTGTTCGTTCTGTTGTTTGTTTTCCTCTCCTCTGTTTGTTTTGCTTTGTTTGGGGGTTACCCCCCATATTCTGAGTGCTGCTAGGAGCTGCCCGCGAATAGAGCTGTTGGTTGCGACGGGGGTGTATGCTAGCACGCCACACCTTTTCCCCGATCGAATCAACCGTTCGAAGGGTTTCTAATTAAAGCTATCAAGTGCGTCGTGCGTTGCGTTCCTTCTGTGCTGTTTTATATTTTTTTTATACTTTCAATACGGGCCTTCCTTCAGATCTTTTGAAGCACATCTTTTACCACCCAACCCTGATCTCACACTGTCTGAACATCTCTGTGTAAAGAAGCTCCCATAGAAGAGGATGGAAGTGAATGAAACGAAAACGAATCAAAAGACTATTGAAAAGGGAAACAAAAGAACACCCCCCTTTGAAACCCTTACACCCGCTGCTGTTGGTTGTTTGTTAATTAAAGCATAAACTCGATATAACGCATGTACATACAAATTAGTATCACAAAATGAAATGAAACGAAGATCATGAAAACCGATCGATCCACCCGGTGATGCTTTTTCAGTCACAAATGGCACAAGGTGGCCTCGTCAGCGCACAGTCTAAGCAGCTTCGGACAACTCCACTCTCCACGTGGAGAAGGCGAAGCAGACCGTCGGATACAGCCTCCCAACTGTCTCTCTTTCTTCCCGCTCCCCTTTCTATCTCTTTCTTTCTCTCTTTCTCTCTCTCTCTCTCTTTCTCTCTTTCTCTCTTTCTCTCTCTATTTTTTTTGGGACGGAATATTGCGGCGGAGTGACCAACTGCCTGGCCTGGCTACCCGCCTGGCCTTACTCGCAGATCTGCAGTGTAGCACAGCGGCGTTCCAGCTCCTCGTTGAACGAGTTGTCGAACGTTTCGTCGTCGATCCAAGTCTCGACCGTGCTGGCACTGGTCCGGCGGGACGAGCAACGGGTCGATCGCCACACCACATCCGTATCGATCTCGTAGTGCTTGTTGTTCAAATTTTCCCAGACATCGGTCTGCACCTGGAACGCCGGTCGGTACTGCTGCTGCTTTGGTTGTGCTACCTGGTGCTGTTGTTGCTGATGATGCTGCTTCTGACCACTGAGCCGGGCCAGATGAGCCGGCGAGTACTCGAATGGGTTCCAGTGGGATCGTACGGGCGTGTAGGACGTCGTGACCGGTGTCGGCGATACGGACTCCATCAACACCGGGCTAGCCTTTAGTGTCTTCCCCAAGGACTGCTGTTGCTGCTGCTGCTGGTGATCCCAGGGGTTTTTCGAGACTTTGTCCCCACTGGCACCACCGCGTATGTTGTAGTTCTTCCACGGATCGACAAAGTCCTCACTCTTGGCGGCGGCTGCCGCGATCGCCAGATGGAACGGGGAGGACGAGCACGACGATGACAGCCCATGGAAAGCACCAATCGAACTGGCTGATCCGGCCGGTGAGGTGGACGCCGCACTGTCCGGTTCGCCTAGCTGATCAATCAGGTACCGCTTGGTGCGATCATACTTGACCTTCTCGAACAGAATGGCCGCTGCCGTCTCGGCCACCGTTAGGCGCTCCAGCACCGACGGAACTACTGTCGACTGATCCGTTAATGTCGTCTCCTGTTCCGCTGATCCGTCCAGTCCGAACTGCCTTTTGCTTGCACCGCCAATGCTGGAAAGCGTGAGACCTTCCTGATCCTGATGGTACACCGAGCGTCGCCACCGGGCCTGCCCTTCACCCAGCTCCTCGATCAACACTTCATCGAATTCGCCGGTCCCGTTATCATCGTCGTAGTCGTCATCATCGTCGTCATCGTCGTCGCCGGCATCGATGTGGTTATAATTACTCCTTCGGTGCTTGTTCGAGGTTAGGAAAAGCGGCTTCGAACGCTTGGCTACCGCAGCTAGCCCGTGAAGGTGTTGATGGTGGTGCTGCTGTTGCTCCTCACCGGCCACTTCGGCATGGCCCGTGGCCTCAACACTTGCGCTGCGCATCATTAAGCTCTTGCTAATCTTGTCCAGTCGGGTCCCGATCAGTCGGCTGCTACTGTTATTGCTGGCCAACGTTTGCGAATCCGTTGGTTCCCGTTCCGCTGCGCCATTCACCGTCGTCGTTGTCGTCGTTGTCGCGCTGGTTGTCGATGTTGTCATCACCGCCGGTCTGCTGAGCTGCTGCTGCTGCTGCACCGATTCCGCCACCGTTCCCTCGGTACCACCCGTTGCTGCCATGGCCGCCAACGGACCATCGAATGTTTTCGAACGTAACCGAAAGCACTTCCGCAGGTTCACGTTCTTGTTGCTGGTAATGTTGGTTCGCTTCTTCGGCAGATTCTTCGTGTTGCGGCTCAGCTTATAGTTGTTCTGCGTTTCCGGTATGTTTGGTAACGAAGACTCCATTGGCGGTTCCTCTGCCAGTGGGCGAAACCCGGCCCGATTCACCGTCGATCCGTCTACGGACCCCTGCTCATCGATGGATGGCCATCCGTAGACGGGATGCTCCTCGAAGACCGTTGTAGCGGTCGACGTCGAGTCACAGCACGGTTGCACCTTGCACCGGGTTGGTGTGCAGTTCGTGTGCAGCACGTATTTGGCCGTAATGCGATTGTTTAGCCCGTGGCCATGGTTTGTCGGTGACTGGTCCGCACCTGATCCTCCGCCCGTTGCCGTTGTGTTGGAGTTGAGCGAAAGTTTCCGAATAATCTGCGTGAAAAAGAAGAAGACAGAAAGCAGTTGTTAGTCGTGGCGAAGTGGCGCGAAGAAAGATGGATCGTATTACACGCTCGGTCCCATATTGCGTCGATATTTCCCTTGATCAAACAACTGTTTTTTTTTTTAAATTTCATTCTCCTTAACTTTCCGAAAATCTCAGTCGCCCATCAAAATCATCCATAAACCTACAACAAACGACACCACGTGAGTAGTAGGCCCGTTCAATGCCCATTACATTCAATCTGCCCGCTCGTTTCCCCAACTTTTCGCTCTTGGTTTCTTTCCACGCCAGATTTACGGAATCGACAACCTGCAACACAGAACCGGTGCATCTCCTTCTCGTTTCCTGGGAAAGGTACTGCCGTGTCCAGCTGTCGCAAGATCGAGAGCAAGAACGTACCCCAAAAAAAGCGTTACGTGAAAGATGCATTCTGTGCTTCTTCCTGCCAGTCACCCATGGTTCCCGGGAGTGTTTCCCTTTGTACAAGCACAACCGGTCATCCTGGGAACCAGATTTTTCTTTGCTTCCCCATTTACTTTGTTTCACCATTTATGATGTGCGACGGTGCCGCTCTCTTCCTTTGGAACCTCTTCCCCTTCAGGTCTGTCAGGACAGCGAGAACCGACGACGACGAAGACGACGAAGAGCCCACGTGCAGCAGGATGGCATCCAAGGTGGAAGTGGAAATAAGAGACGATGCAAAACAGGAACAAACACGACTTGGAGGTGTGTTTGTGTGCGAGAGTGGTGGTAATGATATGTCCCGAAAATTAAACTTGGTCAGTCAAGTGGCCATTCGGCGGTGCATTTGCTTCCCCCGAGATGACCGGGATGGTTAATCAGTTTCCTGCATCCGATGATGACGCTGATGGCGATGATAGAATAGATAACGTACGCGCCTGAAGGTACGCAACCCCGTGTTGCCCGCTTGTTGCACCTCCTATCTGATGGTCGCTTTTGTTACGAAAACGAAACAATCATTTTACACCTACAGGATGGTCGAGAATGAGATAGTCACCGAAAACTGTCTTTAAAAACTAATCGCTACTCCAGTGGCATTCAAAAGAAGTACTTAAACTACTGAACAGCGTATCAGTTCGCAAGTTTGATTCTAAAAGACCATGCGACGGAACGGAACGAACGGACGACTTGCCCACTTGGCGGCTAGTGTCATCTTGAGAACTACCGCGAAGAAAAGGCTCTGGAACATTTTCTCGTATACTCGTAAAGTGAAGTGGCGCAAACGATCGCAAGACACGAGAGCAGCTTCGCATCGGCGAGACCAAGAGTCTTGTAATAAACAAAAGTTTCTTCGCAAAACTCCACCGCACCATCCTTCTGCAAGAGCCCGAGAGCGGTGTATGCCAGGTGGCTCCGGTAAAGAAGCCAAAGTTAAGACGCAGAAAAAAGGGTTTGTTGTTGCCACTCGGACGTGGTGCAAGATAATCATCGTCCGGCGGCGGAACAGCGGCGAATGCTGAAGAGCCTCCTGCCGCAATCTCAGCACCAGCAGCAGCACCAACAGGATTTGCCCGAGGAAAATCCGGTTTCTGGTCGATGGGAACCGGTGAACCGAACCGTGCTTTTAACTGCTCCCTTGACTTTTTGCTTTATGCGGCGGCCGGCCGGCCGGCCAGCCACCAGATGATGGCAAATGATGCTAATGCTCAGGGGTGCAGGCTACCCAGCATGTTTATGTGGGAAACGGAACGAAACGGAACAAACGCGAACGTGAACGAGCACGATGATCACGATGATGACGATGATGATGATGATGATGATGCTAATGATGACGGTGGAGACGAAGATGATAATGCACTTATGACGTGGGTCTGCGTGTCAAGAATCGTGAGAAGTGCACACCACCAGCGCAGCCAGGACTCTGGCTGTCAGGAACGGAAGATGCAACCAACGCTAGACTAAACCTACTCGACATCTACAAACTACGGCCTCAATTAACGCGCCAACGCACGCACACAGACAGACACACATACACACAAAGACAGTTTGCGTGGTTCTGTTGGATAAGTTGATAAGTTAAGACTATGGGAAGGATTCTTCATAGTTCGCATGGTAACGGGGTTCCGGAAGGAACGAAGGTGGTTCTCGGAGATGGATATTTCCATAATTTTTAATACAAAAATTGATGGCCGAGTCAGCTAGCGGGCGAAGCGCACGAAAGAGAGGCCAAGGGATGCGGAATAATAAGTTCCTTCCCATAACCCGTCGAAACCTGTCCAAGGCTTAGCGCTCCTGAAGCTGAATGAAGCTGTTTGATAGCCCTTCCATTCTCTCCCTCTCTCTCTCTCCCTCTGCACCTCGCTTTAACTTTTTGACGAGGCTGCTGCTGACTTCCTGACCCCGCTACCGCCCAAGCGATGACTCTCTCTCTCTCTCTAGGCGTGGCGTGGGAAAGATAATATTTTCCTTTTTCCACACCATCGACAACAAAACGGTGCGCGTTGTGAGTCAGGCGTGACGATGGTATTCGCCCTCATCGCCCTGAGACCATAAGCTTCGTCGCGCAGTCAGAGGGGAGCCGTATTTTTGAAAGGATAATCATCCCATCGCGGCCCCTCGGAAAGCACTGAGTCACGAGAGCAATTTTCAATCCCGCGCGGTTCTTCTTCCCGCGGTCATTACGCCGATGGTGGGATGAAGGGAATGGAAACAGGACGCAGTCCCTTAATGCGACGAATGCAGTTGCGCAGCACGAGTCGTGAGGTATTCGAAAGCCGTTTGAGTGTTCGTGAGGTATCCGAGTCTTGGTTCAACAAGTCCCTAGGATCTGAAAGCCTTTCCGCGAATTTATCGGTGGCGGTTTTCGACCGACAGCTTCCTGGAATGGCTCGAAAGTGCTGCAAAGCACGTAACTCCATTTAACGCCCGGCGCCTGTTCAGATGTTCGAAGTCTCTCCGAAGAAACCTAATCAACCTCCCCGACCCGGTGGATCAGAGCCTTTGACTTCCTGACAGCTGAAAGACACCCAGATACCAGGAAAACGGGAATCCGAGAGAAGATCCCTATTCTAGCTAAACGCCCAACAGTCGGAAGAATAGGATCGATACCGTATCGGTATTTCCCTACCGCGCGAACGCGCTTCCCTTCCGCGTGTCTCTCTCCCTCGCTAGCGGATGTTCGATTCGGCGAATCCTTTGTCCGAGTTCGTGGAAGGCTCAAGGGCCCCACGAGCGCAAATACCGCTTCACACGGTTCCAGTAAACAACATCTACTTCTGCAAAGGCATCATCCGGACCGGGGATTACGATAGATCAACGTTTGTGGTTAACTGTACGGTCCACCGGGAGGAGGTCCGCACAGTAAAGGGTTTTTTTTTTGTTTACCTCGGGACCGTAATCCTCGGATCCCACTCCTTCCTGGAACATGTAATCGCTAGAACCGCATCGCCTAGAGGGCATCAAATGCCACCCAGCAGCCAATTACCCTCCTTCTCGGTGATTCACACACCGAACACAAGCTCGGACTCGATACTCGCGTCGGTACCGGCATTTACCAGGGTATCGATTGGGCCAACCATAGGGCGACGCATAAGCTCTCTCGATGCAATTTACGGTACCGATCGATACGGCGACAACCGCCGCGAAAGGAAGAGAGACGCCATCGTGCCAGGGCTGCATTCCTCCCTCCCTAAAGGTCAAGGTTCTATGTATTCCAAGTCGCTTCGCCAACGTTTGGAATGCCGATTGCTGCTGCTGCTGCTGCTGCTGCTGCTGCTGCTGCATGTGCATATGGCTGGTCTGGAACTGGGACTGCGGTCCAGGCTTTGGAACATTTGGCATGGGAATTGAATATTTGATGGAGCGCCAGAGTAAGACGCACGCTGCTCCTACAGCGCGGGAAAAGGAATTTCCGGTTGCAAATGAATTCTCATCAACGGCAAGTCCTTTACAAATAGTGATGATGTTGGTGCTGATTGCATTGCCACACCCATACTTGACTGCTCGACTATTCCGGTTAAAGGGGTCAATGTGAAGTGACGGCACTTCCCGGATGGGGGAGCGCCACGCAGTCAGCACAATGACTCTTGCCCGGGGGGGGGGGGGGGGGGGTGATCAAACCATCAAACCACCACCACTGGCCAAGCAGACGGACACGTGGAGCTATAATAGGGCTGGGTGATACCATTGGAGCGATATCATCGTACGCATTCAAGGCTAACACACACACATACACACGCCATCCTCCTGCTCTCCAACCAGTGTCGATACTTTCGCTCCGCAAGAAGCAATTTAGTGCTCCTGCTACCGGGACCGGAGGATAACTGAGGCTCTGCACTGCTTAAGCACACAGTAGCGGCCATCGAGCGAAGGATCACAAAAAGTCCCAATCAAAACCCCCTCTAAACCCACAGGAGTCCAATCACCACCGCCGGCAAGTAAGGCGACACTTTTTGAATGGGAAAGGATAGAATGGAAGAAGCTAGAGACAAAACAAAACAAAACAATACCACCACCCCAAGCGTGAGATTGTCTAGGAAGCGTGTAGCGAGGGGTGATGGTCCCTGGTACCTATAAATAAAAAAGGGACCTAGAAGTGTGTGAAACCACCCCTTGCCCACTCCGGTTCCCGGGCCCTTGTTACCGTTCCCTGGGACATCGGAAACTCTCCCACGAGGCTCCATGGTATCGCGATGATTATTACTGACTTACACTGACTGGTACTGACTCACCCAGGGTGTCCAATGCAGGCGAATGAGACGTGTAACACATGCCCGTCACTTCAAAGTCCTTCATCGCAATACACACACACACACATACACAGACCGAGGGTTGATGGAGAGCGGTCAGGCGCGCGATCCCTTATAACTAATAAGCCCTAAGTCCAAACCCGGCTAGTCGTCAGTCGACAAGAGCCAGACCAGACCAGACAAGACCAGTCATCAGCAAGTACAGCAGCAGCAGCACTCGCCCGATCCCAAGAACGAAACCCTCTTCCCCCGTGGACGCGTGGAAGGCAGGTGCGGTGGTCCGCTAGCCTGGACGCCGTACGTTGGCGTGGGAAAGTTGGAAAAAATCGTGCCACCGTGCCGTGTGCCCAAGTGCCTGGTTCCATCCATCATCACGTGGAAACGGAATGGAACGGAAAAGGCGAAGGGTGAAGGAAACGAAAACCGTGAATCCCCCGAAGCACGCCGCCGTCTTAGCCGCGGAGATACCCGCCAGCAGCGCCAGCAGCGGCAGCAGCTGTCATTCGAAGGCGACTCGTCTCGAGAGCGGAATCTGGGAGATTTCTAGTCTCGGGACCATCTTTTTTTTCCTTTCCCTTTTTTTGTGTGTGCGTGTTGTTCCATTTCGTTTACTTTGCTTTGGCTTCCTTCCTTCTCCATCTCTATGCGACCTTCGGGGCCTGTGGGAAGTCCAGGAAGTTCCGCTGGATAAACAGCTGTAACGGGCATCGCTGCTGCTGTCACCGTCAGACGTTGTCATTAGAACACAAGAATCCAAGACTCGAGCGTTTAAATTTGATCCCGAAGCTAAAAGGCATGCGGTTCATGTGCGATGTCGTCTCAAGGTTCCGAAGGTACTCCGGTGACCGGAATTAGCTTCCAGGGCAACGACCATTAGAGTCCCGAAGTTTTCATCATCATCAGAAACGCCACGCGAGCGGAACCGGATTTCCCGGATGGCAAAACATCAAAGGCCATCAATGGTTTTCAACTTCTCCCGCCAATTGTTTCAAGGACGCTGTCCGAATTCGATTGCGCATTTCGTCGCAAGCTTACCTTTACGCAGCACTTCTTGGTTTGCTTCAGTAGATGCGACATGGTCATTGCTGTCAGGTTCAGTTCACGTGCTTCTTGTGTTGCAGAGCTTATCCTCTTCGCTGGAGCCACGGTAGCACAGTACCACTGTTCGACACTGTACGGACCACGCTATCGTGGGGCTTTTCACCCAAATACTCTTCCTCACCTACACCAAAAGACCTTGTAGAAACTCGGCGAATACTTTCACTAACACCGCCGCCTGGCTTAAGGCCATACTGTGCTACGGAGGGGTCTACTACACTGCTTCTGCTGCCACAGCTGCTGCTACTGCGGACAACGGCCGGCGTTTGGTTATAAACACTCCCGGGACCGCGACGACTTACACTCCCGGGCGCACCGCAGATCTCGACTCCGAGAAATCCAATCAAACTAATGACACAAATTTAATTTTCACTTCCATCTCGACGTCTTGGCCGTCCTGGGTCGTCGTTGGACTCTTCACTTTCAAAGCACCAAACACGCGACACGTCAAGCCGTCGTAGGGCGCCGGTGTTGGACAGTCAAATCGCAAAATAATTTCTCGGCAATAACCGTATCACCGTCGTCGCCGACCACACTTTGGATGTGAAATTTATTGCACAATCACCGCGACACTCTTAGAGTACACACTTCAAGGGGGACCTTACCGAACTGGTTAGCCCATACGCTGGAGTTTGAGATATCGCTTCACTTGGTACTACACACTTTAAACACTCTGCTAGACTAGTTGTGTTGCGCTTATGGGTTCGCAAATCCGAATCCTTGCATGTCAACTTACACGCTCCGTACCGTACTATCCGCGTGTTGAAGCATCGTTATGCTACTGGTAATGCTGCCCGCTACGAGAAAACCGCTCGTCCTGGCGAGGGAGTTGATGTTGAATGAAAATGAATGAATGAGATTCAACGGAATTCCCTCTCGATGCGAGGTTCGTTTACGGAATGAACTGCCGAACGACCGAACGACCGAAGTCGAAGGGGAAAATCGGATTCCAAACAGGGGAAGATGAATCCGGGGAATCTCGTTCGTGTCCTCTCGCTTTTTTTTGTTCTTTTTCATCCCTCTTCAAACCAATCCTCCTCTCGAACACCCTAACCATCATCGTCATCGTCATCATCCTCTTCTCGATTCCCACGCTTCGCCATCGTACACAGATTGTGACGTAAGGGGACGCCTGTGGCCGGCCACGCGGAAGAAACGAAAGAACCACAACAAAACCGTCGACAAGCGGACATCCTCCGGGCCCGGAGGGGGCCTTTATCGTACGGTTACTGGTGCAGTTTGATGACCCCACCGGTACCGAGGTGCAATGTGGCGCTGATTGCATCTTATCAGGGTGCGGCACGGAGATTGCCCGGTGCTCCTTGCTATCTCCCCCTTTTTCGACCACAAGACGGGCCCACTTCCTTCCACTTCACACTCCCGGCAACCCAGTTATAGCTGAGGCCGATCTCTACAGTTCCGATCGCAAGAAGGTGCAGACCGAGACGGTGGTTCGCGTTTGGACAGCATTCCCGCCACCACTTGTGGCTCCCAGATCGTGGATGGCCTATTATTATTGTTATTATCATTACGCATCCGGAGCTCCACCGTCGGAAGGTTGGCCCCGAAAAAGGGAGGAAGCAATATTGGATTCAATCGAAGCAGTTCGAAACCGGGGGGAGGGGGGGGGCGGTTCTGCTGGTGGGGTTGAAGAGGCCAAGACCGCTCGTTCCTGTTTCATTTCGCTTTCCCACGATGCTTATCGAACTGTGTCTGTGTCTGTGCTCCTCGGTGTGTATCTTGTTGCACCTTGTTGTGCTGTTTCCATTTATGCTTTCCACTAGCATCTTCTCATCTTTCGTTCCGTCTTATGATGTTGCATGTAGCCGCGTTTTGCTCTCGCCCTGGTTGTGTCCCTTCTTCTTAGGTTTCTTCTGGGGCGAGGTGTGTGTTTGCAGCTTGAGGGTTTTTTGTTTGCACCGAACCCCGGAACCTTATACTGTGGGTCAAGTGTGACCGAGTGGGAATGAGAGCTGGGATTGGAAATGATTGAACGGAACTGTTGGATTGCACTTAAAGGACTAAGACGTAGAGCATGAACTTTACAAAAACAAAAAAGATGTTGCAGTGAAACCCCTCATCTCCCAAAAAGAAAGCAGGATCCTTCGAACCGGATTTGAACCAGTGACCTATGGATATCTATTGTTTCTGTTCAGCTGGCTGATCGTTCAAGAGTGGTCTTATCAGGGTGCATTGTGGTGCACCTGATCATCGTGTGCACTTCCACGATCAACCTCGGCTCAACATTCCAGCTACAGTCCACCGCTCTACCAACTGAGCTATCGAAGGCTTCGAGAAAGGTTCGTTATGTTGGCCTCAAAGTAATGTTGCTCCACAATACGACCCAAAGCAACAACTCAACCAATAGAGGGGAAAGGGAGTCAATGCGTTGAAGCCGAACTCCCACCAATGCCAATGGAGGTAGTGCAAGTGAAAGTAACTGAGGTGGGGACGCCAGAAAAGCTCAGCAACTGGAATTACGGACCAATGCCAATCCAAAAATGTACTAGAGATAGTCTGGAAATTAATTCACAATTAATTAATAAATAAACCAAAATGGACGAAGCAACAGTTGGCCAAAATGTAATCCTTCGAACCGGATTTGAACCAGTGACCTATGGATGTCTATTGTTTTCTCGTGAGATTAGGCTCCACCAGCTTCTTACT
>NC_064875.1:66475967-66480967 GCF_943734745.1 Anopheles darlingi
TCGAGTTCGCAAAACCGAATCAACGTTAGGGCCGCAAAAGTGACGCTCAAGCGGCAACCTTTGAAAAAGGGTCTTAATTAATATGTTGTGGCTGTTGCTCAAGTGAAGCGCGTAATGCTGAGGCAGGACAATGCATAAATGCGATCGGGAGATGGTATCCAGGCGCATGAATTTTAGTTCAACAAAAAAAACAATAAAAAAAGATCAGAATGGTCAATAACAATTTTAAAAACGCAACAGAGAGGGGAAAAGCCGTTAAAAAGTTCATAATGAGAAATTATGATGAGATCGCCAACAAGTGTGCATCCGAATCGCCTTCCGCCATTCTCCGGACATTCAATGCATTCTACATTTCACGCCTATCGATGTGGTACAGCAACCACGGGAAATGCAGACCGCAGCGAATCAGATGGACATGAGCTCGCCCAAGGCCGGGATGAACGGGATGTGCTTTAAAAGCCACTTCATGTTCACCACATCATATGTACGCCCGCGGAATAACCCGTGACGAATTGGCTACATTGGAGTGTTCAAGAGGGACACGACATGCACCCGGGACAAATGACACCATACCGAGTGGCTGAAAGAAGTCAGAACTTTAAAGCAGGCAGCATGACGAAAGCGAACAGGAACACAGTGACGCTCCTCATGTTCAGTCTGATTGAACAAAACGCATAACCTTTGGAAGCATTTCGCACGGCATAGCGAATTGGCCGCGCTGATGTTATTATTGCAATTATGCTCGATAAACACTTGACAGCTTGTAGCTGTAGAGCATCGGGCTTTTTGTTTTTTAGCGACGTTGACAAATGCTACACGGGCGTCCCTTTGCATCTGGATATTTATGCGATCCGTGGAAACCGACTGGACTGGACAGCGTCCAGTTCAACGACGCGTAAGGCAGCAATCGCCACTTTCATCAACTGATCTCTAGTCGAGAGCAGTTGGTGGCTATAGAGCACCACCGTATCGCCAGATGGTGTCCACCACTGGAGGACCACTTTAATTTAGTGACCAACGAGTGGGTGTGACATCTTTGTTTTCCATTTGCCGAGAAGAAGACCGGGTTGTACGGCAGCAGCAGATGGTCACGCCGGTAGAAGACAATCGATGAAAATTAAGGACAACAAGGACAACCACGAACACCTCAGCGGGAGGCCGGGATTCGTTAATTGGTGGTAGATGCCAACGGTGTGTTTTGCTTTTGTCATCCATCGGCAATCGGTTGTCCACTCCCTCACCTTCTGGTAGCTGGGAGATTGCGGAAGGTTTACTGAAAAACCATGACCTAATGATTGCACAATGAGCCATGGAATGGGATGGGAGATGCGGTTGCCGTCGGTGATTCGATAAATCAATCCACAATTGGCGATTGACAGGAGCCGCATCACAGTATCGTGAGCAACAGGGAGACAGAAGAAGAGAGAAGAGTTCTCATCCAAGTCCCACGTTCCACGTTCAGAACGTCGTTGCTGTTGAGTCACAGCACCGTGGCTGGCGAGCATCCAGTTTTCCCAGTCACACGCTTATCGGCCTGAGAAAAGTGGAAAACCGAAGCTCCCGAGGGAAGACGCGTCGCCGTAGCTGACGATGACAACGACAACGACGATGACGACGACGCTGACGACAACGCTGACGACGACGTCTGCTCCGAAAGCGAAACCCGATAGAATCCGTGGTCGACTTTAGGGGAGAAGCACGATGCACTTCGCCGCCACGGAGTCAGTCAGACAGCAGAGGCCGCACACGCTAGCCATCGTCTAGAAATCAGCCATGCAGATCCATACCCTCCCATCCTCTTTGCTTCGTCTTTTCCTACCTTTTCACCATCACTTAATTGACCCAAAAGGAACGGAAGGAGTCACACGAGATGGTCTGTTATGCATATCCCTCACACCGCAACAGTAGCAGCACCATTCGCTTGCTCCCTTGTTCGCTAGGACTTTTCCTCAGCGGTTGATCCTGCGTTTAGCGTCCTTATTAACTATTTCGTTTCCCAGCGGTGGTGGCCACCATTATCGACCAGAACGCATCGCAGAACGGTCATTGCAATAGCGTCCTAGGGAAACTATGCTGCGACCCCAGGTTCACATCGGTAAAGCGCAACACGCAACAATAAAAAGGGAAAGCCTCAATCGACCAAAAAAACAGGGACGCAGGGGTCCGTGTTTTCCCAAGGATTTTCTGCGATTCTTCATCCTTCCTTCCCTCGTCGGTACGGTGCATTCGGCAGAGGGGAAAGGTCGGTGCATTCCCTGCCCCGACTATCCACTTCTATCACTTGCAGTATTTAAATATCCAGCGAGTTTGAATCAGGCCATTTTTTGCGTTGTTGTTGTTGTTGATGATGGCATCGTATGATGATTTGCAAACGAATTAAAGAGCCAGACCCTTGGCGAGGGGTTCCGCATACGGGGAGCGGGCTTGCGAACAGCCTGGGAAATTGATGTTGGTGGGAAGCGATTAATAGGGAACGGACTGGACGCTGTGTGCTGATAAAACACAGTCATAAGGATCATCAAATTAATCTCTGTGACTGTTCGCACCAGCTAGGGAGTGGGACGACTCTCTGCCGGATTCGGCAGGTTAGGTGGGAAAGTTTATAGGGAGAATAGGCCGGTGGTTGACCTAAGCGTCGTAACTATTACATCGACAAATAGCGATTCGCGCAATGATCTGATCCCCTTATTATAGATTGTTGTTTTTGAAGAAGCAGCGAATTCAATTAACATTCAGTCTATTATCCGACGTACGTGAGTTTTTTTTGGTATCAGAGGTTTAATAGAGATGTATTAAATCATCAGGTTTTCGTGCTAGTGACATCGTATCGATGTAAGCAAAGCTGAAAATATTTCAAATATAAATATCCAGGAATTTTATAGTTAAAATATAAAATACACATTTCCCAGGACAGCACAACAGTTGCAAGTTGACGGAAATTCCGAATAAAATCATAATGAATTCTTTCCAAAATTATCAGAAGTCCATCCTATGGATCAACACAGCACCTGGTGGAATATCATGCCATTGGAGCTCCAGAAAACATGATCTACTGCGATGCAGAAAAAAAAACAGCCCAACTCATCCTCCAATCCGTTATCCATAAATAACCGAAACACTCGCAGTAGGCAACGCTCGTCACACACTGGCTGATTGGATAGAATTTCTCGGGATAAAGTATTAAAAATGCAACACAAAAACAACACAAACGGCGCACCATTTGTCGGAAGCCGACATTCCATCTGAAAACATCCCTTCGGCCAACCTGGCCAGAAGGCAATTAAGTGTTATTTGAATAGCACAGCGCTCATCAAATACTTTTCGATCGATCCAACAGCCAACCACCCCACATATCTTCACCAAGAACGCAACGCGACTAACGATAAAAACCGCGAGAACGATCGAAGCAATCCTTTTGCTTTGAGCCAAGCCCCATCCCGGACACACACGCACCTGATGATAACGATGCAACTCCGGGAGGAAGTGCGAGTGCGACGATACACTGCGCATTGCCGCTCTCCCTTTTGCCAATCATCGGGAATGACCCTTCGCATGGTGCGTGGTTCTAATTTCTCCCCAATCTACCCTCCATTTTCCCACCATCCCCGTGCAACACGGTAATGCAGGGGGAAAAGAGAAAGAAGAACACAAATAAAGAACGGCGCAATGCCGTTCCCATCGATTCCCATCGCGCTCTCCCACGGCCACGGCCAGCGGGCTCACGAGTCCCACGTGAATCGTCGCTTCTGCTTTGCTGCTGCCCTTGCGCCGTCACCACGCGCCTCTTCCTCCTTCTCCTCCAGCAAAACCCTTTCGCTTCGATCCAACTACCGGTGACCGCGGCGTGTGTGTTTGTGGCTGCGCACGATGACACACTTGCGGTGGTGGCAGCGGTGACGGTGGTGCGGTTGATATTTGGACAGCATATTTGAACCACGACACAAGATCTGGCGATCGTATTTGGAGCGCAGCGGAATTTGGAAGGGGGACCACGCGTTGTTCCCTTTTGGATATCCCCTGTTTCCTTCATCCCATTAGGTTGTGATAAGGGTGTGTCCATGGAGAGACT
Organism: Anopheles darlingi; assembly: GCF_943734745.1. NCBI lineage: Eukaryota > Metazoa > Arthropoda > Insecta > Diptera > Culicidae > Anopheles > Anopheles darlingi. The sequence continues at coordinate 66,480,037 of NC_064875.1, forward strand.
GTTTTCCACTTACCTCGAGAATGAATGGATTAATGTACTTGCTTGCTTATTGGCGAATGGTTTTCTTCGGTCGAAAAAGAACTCCTCACTTGGCTCGCTCAGAACGTCCTCCAAACACTTCACACTTGATGCAGAAAGCGTCTCGAGCACTTCCCTTTCACTTCCACACAAACACCATGGACGCGTGCCCACTCTTCAACGGAGGGATGGGATGAGTCTCGAGTAAAAAGCGAAAACGTTCTTAACCGCGACGACATGTGAATCCGTATCCGTACGCACAAAAGGAACATTAGAAACACGCGCGATCAACGTGTACTACGATCACTTCGCGCCATCACCATAGCGCCCTACATTGCCAGACACTGTCATGGCCTGGTTGATGGGTTCTCGAGTTTAACTTTCTCACACACAAATCGAATGACACTCGTCATGCCTGCGCTATTGCTGCTGCTGGCTGTCGTGCGATACCCTTGCACAAGCAGTTTCCGAGGGGGCACCCTTAATCGTCCCGGCCATCGCACGCAGCACCACCACCACCATCACCCCGGCGCGTCGCTGGCATGGTGGTCGCAGTTCCCCTACAACGCGCGGGTCTCATTCTCACGCGGCATGGCGATGATGCTTGCGGTTCGCACGAGAAAAACCGCCCGAAACTGCCCGGTTCCCATAGGAATGTGGCTCGGTTCCCACTTTTCGGGGTGGGAAAAATCAGCGCCCGGCTTCGGAGTTCTCGCGTGATGGTACTGCTGGCTGGTGCTGGCAAGAACAGATAAACAGCAAACATGGAAGAAGCGACCGCGCGATAGCCACGCGGTGTGTAGTGTCCATTACATACAGCAGAGAGGCGCGCGCGCTCGGTGCTAGTGCATACAATGCGGAACTGGCCGTCGGCTCTGGGGCTGGCCATCGTTGTTGTTGTCGTCGGCGTGTG
>NC_064875.1:66485967-66555967 GCF_943734745.1 Anopheles darlingi
CTGCTTCAAAGCTCTTCACTTTCGCTAGTCCTTCAAACGTTTTCTTCAACTCCTTCGTCTTCATGTCCCACACGCACAGCTTCCCATTCCCGATACTGGCCGCCAGCAGATCCTGCTTGCTAACGTCCATACTCAGCACGGGTCCACCCAAATTCTCCAGCTCAAACTCTTCTCCGTCAGCGATCGAGTGCACTTTGATCGTCGCGTCTTCCGAACCGGCTGCAATAAACTGAAGCAGAACAAAGGGTATGAGAATCAAACAGACACACACGCCATTCGGCGATAATAACTCGGCTTACTCGTTTGTTCTTTACAATGCTCGTAGCGTAGGCGGTGAATCGAAACTCGATGCCATCCTTATCGAGCGAAGGATATTTGTAGGCTTGCACGGTGTTCAGATCGGTGGCTATCAGCACACGCTCACCGTACTGTAGTGCCGACCAGACGTGCTCCCCGACACAGCTCGTCGGTGGATCGTCGTCCCCGATGCCGTGCCAGATTCGAAAGTCCCCGTCGTGTCCTACGCTGATAATGCAACTGCAATCAAGGAAACCAAAAACATATTTAGCACGCGCGGGCGTTTCGTTGCGGGCGCCGCCGGTACTTACTCGCCGTCCTCTTGGTAAAGAACGCTGGTGTAGCCCATAATGTGCGCATAGCGCATGGGCGACCGTTTAAAAGGCATTTTGTTGGTGGTTTAAAAGCAGAAAATACGATAAAATTTCACGACCACAATTTGCAAAACACGGTCAACACGGCGCGACAAAAACACAAATTTGCCGCCAAAAGCTATTCAAAGTTTGTACGCAGCCATCGGGGAATCCGTTTAAAGCGGGGTGTTGATTCTACTATTTAAAACAACCGTTTTGGTATCGAGAAAACAGATTTCGTTCCTTTTATTGAAAACCAGATTGCTGTTTAACAGAAGCCCTTGGGTTTTCCCAGACTGTTGGCCATTGCAAGGTTGAAAGGGCGAAGAAAAGAAGATATTTTTATCATCGTTGATTGTGATTAATAACTTTCCTTTTTAAACGTTCCTGCGGCAAACAGGCGCTGCCATTCGATACCGTTTGGGTAGGCAAACTGTTCGATTGCCGATTCCTTCAACTCGGTCGAATACCCTGGTGAAGTTGGTGCTACATAGCAAGCCTTTTCGTTGATCGTCGCTGGATGGGTGAACTGATCATGCTGCTGATCAACGAACTCAATCATGCGCCCCTCCATGGTACAGGAAACGGAGCAGAAATCCCACATCTGCAAGTGCTGCACCATCTCGCAAAGCCCGACTCCTCCAGCGTGGGGACACACTTTCACTGTAAAACGATAGAATGCCGGTCGTATTGGGGGATTCAACGCAGGTGCTCCATGCTGTGCGTCATACCGTTCAGTTTCTTTGCCATTAAGTAGACGGATAAAATTTCGTTCACCCCTCCGATGCGTGCCGAATCGATCTGACAGAATTCCAGCGCTTTGGCCTGCATAAACTGCTTGAACATGACCCGATTGCAACACATCTCCCCGGTAGCGACTCCGATGAAATGCTCTCTGAATGATTGAGGATTAGGAAATGAGTGTTCGATAACAGATCTTTCATTATTGCCTTACCGCAGCGCTTCAGCGATCTTGGCATGCCCCAGCACATCATCCGGAGATGTGGGCTCCTCAATCCACAGTGGTTTGTACTCCTTGAGCGACTTCATCCACTCAATCGCACCGGGAACACTCCACGTTTGGTTGGCATCAACCATCTGAAAATGGAGGTAATGTTTAGTTCAAGAAAGATGTTGTAGACTCACGATCTTCTCACCAGCAGGTTGTCCCAACCAATCTCCTCTCGGACCAGCCGACACCGCTTCCTATCGCTCTCCAGATCTTGTCCAACTTTTATCTTGAACGCCGTGAATCCGGCCGCCAGATATTTCTTGCACAACCCCCGGATTGTTTCATCGCTGTAGCCGAGCCATCCTGCAAAAGAAAAGTGGTCAATCAAGAAGGATGCGAACGATATTAATCGCTGTGTGGCTCCGGTACCGATCTGTGTGGTGTAGGCCTTATATCCGTGCTTCCGGATGTGCTCCACTCGTTCGCTGCGTGTTGGTTTGTTCTGTTGAAGGATTTGAATTGCCTCCTCCGGAGTGAGAACATCCTCGATATAACGGAAATCAATCGTAGACACGAGTTCCTGTAGCAAAAAAAACCCAGCTTGATGCGTCAAAAATGCAAAACATACCAAAGAAATAAAAATTTAACAGAATCTCAAATTCATTCGGGGGTGGTTAATTAACACGGAAAATACCAAAAAAGCGAGTCGAAGAGCCAGGAATTGGAAATCACTAGCTCAAGCGCACTTCACGTTGAATCTAGTTTTAACTCGATGATGTAAATTATGAAGCCATTCGCTACAGTGCTGATCGATAAAATATGAGCATTTGCCCGAAAAAAGGGCAGTATTCTTCAAAAATAAAAATTCCAAGCGAAAAATAGAATGCAACCCTGTCGTTGTTGTGGTTCATGTTGAGGTTAGAGATCGAAGTAAAAATCCGAATAAAAATGTGAAATTCTTAACATTTCGTAATAATTTCGCGCGATTTCAGAGCAAATTAACATCAGTAGCAACTTGCACTGTCATTCCTATTGGAAAAGTGCCGAGAAAGTGGAAAACCGTGAAAATTGCGCTCAGATCCACGGAACGAACGATCGAAGAAGAGGCGGAAGCAACGCTAGAATTTACGCCTCGTGTGGCCTGTGTGTTTCTGCGGGGGTTTTTCCGAGTTGCTGCCCGCGATTAGTGCCGTGAATCGTGAAAATCCGTCCACCGCAAGGGCGTGTGGTGAAGCGCAGTTTTTTGTCCGTGGTAAGGTAGGCAGCACGAAGGTAGGAGTGGAAGTGGTGGAAGCCTCCGCGGCGGGCGGCGCTGGCGCTGAGCAACAACGGGATAGAGTGAAACGGCGGCAACAGCGTCACATAGCAGGCGCCGCGAGTGTGACAGAGACCGCGCTAGAGAGCGTGCAACAGGAGAAGCGTTTGTGGGGTTGTATTCACGATCGTGGCGGCATCTTGAGACGGAGTTTTGAAGAATCCCGAATCCCGGACTGAGGATGAGCAACAGCAGCGGCTATCGGATGGATGCTCTGGACCAGCTCTCGGATGATGAGCTGCGGTTGCAACTGGTGCAGTTCGGTTTCCCGAATATGCCCGTCACCGGCACGACGCGGAACATCCTCATCAAGAAGCTCCGCCACCATCTGGAGGAAGAGAAACGGAAGGTGCGCCGCGAATCATCCCAGGCCGCACGGTACAGCTCCGGTGAAGAATCGGACGGCAGCGACGGTCGTAAGCTGGGCGGCAGCTCGTCGGCCCGGAAAACGTTCGGAAGAAGCTCGCGGGTCACTTCGATGGCGGCACCTCCGTCACCGGCCGCGGGTAACTCGATGAAGCGAGGTCTTAAAAACAGCATATCATCATCCACATCATCATCAGCAGCAGCAGTAGCAGCAGCTCAGCATAGTCTTAGTAACCATGGCAACTCGCCATTTCTGGCAGCCAACGGTGGAGGAAACAGCAGTGGCGGCGCCAAGAAAGGATCTCTCTCGCCCAGCTCAATATACATCTCACCGGTCATCGTACACGAGGGCGATGAGGATGACTTTGCATCGTCCACTTTGCGTAACCCACCGCGAGCATTCGGTAAGCAACTTGGCACGGCAGCACCTGCATGCCCACCGCACCGGTATCGTCGATCCTTGATTCGTTCTTATCATGCTACCTCTCTCTTTCTCATACATTCTCACACACTTTCGATCTCTCCCTCCACCGTTCTGTAGGAAGCACATCGTCACCATCGTACCAAAGCTCGCTGTTCCGCAAAACGGCGCTGGCCGCACAGAACGTAACACCACCGACGATGGCGGCCAACAACAGTGACTCGAACGGTTCCAATGGGTCCGGTTCCGGTGGCGACTCTTCGCCCCCGTACGTGAGCGATTACACGAAGCGTCTGATGCAGCTACGGGGCGAAACGGTATCGCAGGAGAACTACAACAGTGCGATCGGAGGTATCATCGGTCGGCGGAGCAGCAACACTTTAGGTGCAGGAGGTGGAGGAGTCGTGGGAATAGGATCGTCGCGTTACACGATCGGTCCACCATCGGCATCCAATTCTTCCTCGCACCTGCTGCACCATCCTTCCCGGGTACCGGTACATCCGTTGCATTACCGGAGCAGCACCGGCAACAACAGTAGCAACACCGGTAACAACACCACCGGCACTTTCAAACCGCTAGGAGGGATGCCATCGGCACTGGTGAGCGGGAACCACATCCGTCAACGGTACAGCCGGCTAATGCACGGTGGACAAGCGGCCGAGGTCGACGAGAACGATATCGTAACACACGCACAACCCTCCCCAGAACCACCGCCAACAGGCATGATGGCCAGTGGTGTTCCGCTACGGGTAGCCTTCGGTAATTTGCTCACGCGGCTTGACGAGCACTATGGTTTCAAGCAGACGTTCGTCCCGTGTGCTCTACTCTGTCTGCTCATCGCTTTCCTCGTCTCGGTTGCGCTCATGTACATGACGATCAGCACGGACCTCGCGAGCACGCTCAGCTCAATCGATACGCGGTATGATGTGTGCGAGAACGAGAGTGAGATCGGTATCGGTGAGAATCACGCCCCACCGGAAAGCGGAACAACCTGTGTCGACGAGGCCGACGTGAAACCGGCACTCGAACTTCTGAAGCTGATTGGAGGAGAGTTAAAGCAGCGCGTCGAGGCGTATCACTGTCGCCGTGGTGATGTGGATGGCACGGGCGTGGTGAGCAAGTTGCCACTTGCTGCATCCCTCATGTCACCGGCGGACGTATTGAAGAAGGCAAAAGAAGACTCACCGTCGGTGCTGATACCACAGCTAACGCGCCATCTGCACACACTGGAGTACCTGATCGATCGCAATCCTCAGTGGCGCATCGATCACAGCGATGCCGACGGACAACCGCTCACGTTCGCCGAAGTGCTCGAACGACGACCGACGAAGACGCACTACTTTACCATCCTCCGGCCGAAGCTTCCTTTCGGTTGCATGTTATACAACAAGTTCCAGAAGTTCTTCACCATTGTCGGCGGACTGGCACTGGCCGCGGTACTTGGCTTCTTGGCACGCTACTTCTACCGGTTCGTCGTGTACGTGAAGCAGAAGCGGCGCGATCAGGTGAACACACTGATCAGCGAAATCATTCACGCCGTTAGCCAGGCAGCTGCTAATGCGGCCGAGGCAACCTCAATGGCTAATGGAGGGTCCGGGACGGTACCGATACCGGATGCGCGAGTCGTCGTAGCACATCTGCGCGATCGGTTGATTCCGATCGAAAATCGCCGTAAGATGGGCTGGGCCTGGAACGAAGCATTACAGTTTCTCGAGCACAACGAGAGCCGCATCTCGTTCGAGATCGGTACGGTCGGTGGCGAAGATTTCAAGATGATGCGCTGGATTGATACGGCACCGCTGCCCAGCAGCATCGGTGGCAATAATTCCCTTGCTAACACACCAGGAGGACGTGCTGGAGGCACGGTGGGAGCTGGTGGTGGCAGCAGTGGCGGCGGTACCGTCGCACCCGGTCTCGGTAGCAGTAGCAAGAAATGGCAAGGACAGGCATTCGACAGCAGCAACAAGATTCACGATCCACCGACACCGTGCCTCAAGATACGGCAAATGTTCGATCGGTACGAGGTGAACGATCCCAACCTGAAGACGATCGTACAGGATGCCATTCTCGAGAAGGTGGGCGATCGGTGCCGGATCTACGACATTCAGCTTGATCGTGGTAGCTGCTGCGTGTACGTCCGGTGTGCCACACCGAAGGATGCCGGCATCGTGCACGACGAGATCAATGGCTGGTGGTTCGACAATCGGCTAGTGTCGATCAAGTTTCTGCGCCTGGAACGCTACCAGCAGCGCTTTCCCCGTTCACTCGCCGGACCGGCCTGCTTGAAGCCTTCGAACAAAAGCAACTCCTCGATGAGTCACCAGCTAGGTGGAAGTACGAACGGTGGCCGGAGCGGCTCCGTGTCACGCTCGGTACACGAAGACGACGAAAGCGAACCGGAGGAGGAAGAAGAGGAAGAGATGGCCGAGGAACTGGTGGTGATGCCTGCGGCCAGGAGTGGCACTCCGACTCGGGAAGATTTTTTACGGCAGTTGAAGCAACGACAACAAAGCACAAACAACACACCGACTCAGAACGCACTGAGACGAATCCCGGCACCCCGGTTAGACGATCTAGATGAGCAGGATGATTAAGAGGAAGTAGCAGCAGCGGCAGCAACAGCACCAGCCGTCGTGTGCCCCTTTTTGGAGCTTGAAAGTTATCTCTTTCTTTTTGGTTTTTACTTTACAAAAAACTAATCATCACTAACACACCCCGAAGCAGCAACACTGCAGCCCAGCGCAGCGCACAAACACTAAACATATACAATACATACAGCCATCCCCTTCATGAACAGCACCAGCAGCAGCGGCAGCTTCATCAGCATCGCATCATCAACAAGGACAATGAGTGCCACCCTGCCAACCACACCAACAACATGCCATCGCGTTTGCCATCTTTATACTCCCGTTTTCGCCGTGTGTTTCGTGCGCGCAGAGGGTGCCACTCTTAATTAGAATTGGTTGGGAGGTGGAGGTAGCGAAAGGAAAGAAGAGGACCCTTTTATTTTAACTGTAAATGTGGCTCGTTGTCCAATCGTTTTTTGAAAATATATATCGATTGTTACTTTTTTAACGAAAAAGAAAACCGCGGACCGTGTTGGTTGGTATACCCCATATCCCTTTGTCTACTTGCCTGGCTGACCAGGGCGGGGGGTTCAAAGGCTCAAAAGCACTCGAACAAGAAACCGGGTACCAATAGGAAAAGCGGAACGAGCAAAGTAGAAGCAGGAGTGCATTTAGCTTCTACGGAGGAACACCATGAAAACCGCGAGTTTTGAATGCGCAGCCTCAAGCGAGGGACCGCGGCTCGTGGAAGTAAGGGTTCTAATGAAATTTTGTTGATTAATGATATACAAACAATTGCATAAATATATGTATACGCATGCATATATAGAAAGAGAGAGATACTTATAGAGAGGTAGTACTCGCGATCAGAGAAGAGTCCTTCTATAAGGACATTATTTTCTGTTTGTTCGTAGCGCAATAACCCACTAGGTGTGTTGTTTTTTCTTCTAAGTAACGATTTACGTTTTGGCGCGATTTGAAGCGAACCCTAATAAGGAGAACTGTACTAATAAGACTAAAACGACTAGAACTTGTAATGCGGACGGTCGGAAACAGACATATTTTGAGAAATGCAATCCAGCTCCAGACCACAGTGGAAGTTGGTAGGGTATTAGAAAAACAAAAAAGGCGAAAAAATGGGAAATCGCTAAAAAAGGTGGAAGAGCAGGGAACCCGTAAGAACGTAACGGATTGTCCTTAATGAATGTCTAATAAAAGCGGATCGCGTAAATATACTTTTTGATTACAAAAGAAACGAAAGAGGAATGGTATGATTTCTGTGTTTCCTGTCTTCCTGGGCCCCATGGGTGATTACCTACCTCGGGTTCCATCTCGGCGAGCAGCAACCATACCGGTACACCGCGCAGCTTACCCCACAGATCCCACAGGGCGTTAATGATGGCAGCCACCGCCAGATGGGTGACACCTTTCTCCGGTCCTATCTGGGGTAATGTAACACCGGGGATATGAGGTTTAAGAAAAGTATCTTCGTCGAATCCGCCGAAGACGCGATACATACCCAGCGTAATTGGGAATCGCTTGTTAGCTCGCGCCAGAAAGCACCGAACCGTTCAAAGATGCTGGTCGTGGTGCGACCCTCGACGAGATGTTTCAACGCGCGGACAGCTAGCAGCACGATATCGGTACCACGTCCAAGGGTGAAGGTCATACCGCAACCCACCAACCCTTCAACCGTGCCAATCGTCACGTAAACGCACGAATAATCCGGATCAGTATGCTGTAGGGAGATGCGGTCATCGTTCGAAGCAATCAAAGCAACCCATCTGGTAGAAAGCCGGATACATACCATCGCATCGGAACCGTGCGCCCCCAGGGACGTTGGCCACCGGATATCCCTTGCGGTGACGGTCGTGATGTTGAGGCAACGATCTTTTCCCATTATTCCAACACACACGCACGCACAATTTAACAGTCGTACAATCCAAAACCGAATTTATCGCGGAACCACCACTGCAAGGTGACCACTGTCAACTCCGATGCACCACGCTATCTACGATTTGGCTTTATTTATACGGCGCGCGTCAGAGCTTGATGATCTTCTTCCCCACCAGCCAATGATGGTGTTAGTGGAGGTCGTAGTAGCCCGCTTATCAACCGCCCCAGGCGCGAAGATTAAGCCGTTATTTGCTTTCTCGAGGCTTGATTACTGGACGGTTTTCTCTCGGTTCTCGGTTCTCGGGTTAAAAGTAAAGTAAAACAACAACACACCTGGCAGATGATTTCTATGAATATGAATACTGTATGTATCGGTTCCCCAAATTCGATTTTATTGTGCCATCATACCACCGAGTACGCTAGAAGATTCCACGACGAGTTCGAAAAAATGAGGCCCAACCCTGCCCCCTCGAGTGGACAAACATTGAATTCCGTTAAAAGGATCCTTGGCTCATGATACGCATTATATGCTCTGCTGTTTCGCCTGACGGGTGATTTAAATCAAAATTTAAACCTCAGAGTTGGTCAACAATTGATAGGAATGGAAACAGATCTAAAATTGGGGAAATATACGCTCTGCGCGACTTCATGATTGCAACCTGTACCAGCGCGAATCCTGTGCAGCGTCCGGTGAACCATCTTTTAAAATGCAAATTACACTCGACATGTACGTACGTGTATCTTTTGTATATGTATATAATATATATATATCTGTATGTATATGATCATAATAATATGTATGAGAGTTGCTTGTTGACCGTGTGTCGTCGCCTTTTGTGTACTCCACCACCTTGTGTCACCAGTTGTGTGCACCTAGGGGGGGCTGCTATGCTTCTATCTCACTAACTTGTTGCTAATCCCACCTAAAGCGGGTCCACTGCGCATCAACCTTCTTGTGGTCTATACATACAGTTGGTTGCTTCTTCATGAGAGAAGGGAGATGGGTAATAGTGGGTGGGGAATTTCTGTTGCCCACATGGCCTAGAGAACGTGCTGTGCTTGAATTACCATTGTGCGATCATCTACGCTTCGCATACCTTCCTTTTCTATCTCTCTTCCTTTACGATCATTCTTCAACTAAGAGAAAGTCTTTCCGTTTCGTGTTTTGTCGGTTCGGTTCGGGACTCATAGTCAATGTGGCTCCTTATCCTTCGCTGCCTCCGCCACTCGGGGCAGCAGCCGTCGGTCAGATGGGTGAGCTCTGCTAGTTTGCATTATGCTAGGTTTACACTTGTTTCCTGTTGTGTGTATTAGAGTTTGCTATCGTCTACCTTCGCAGTTCTACCACAGATAATAGTTACTTTGAAGATATTTCTCTGAGAAGGCGCCAAGGGTTGGCTTTCTTCAGTGTGCATACACACACACAGACACCCTTTGCTGTGTTCTGCCTACTATACATACATCTACCCTACCACCAGCGATGATGGGTTATTTATTATCATAATTGTTATACTCTCTTCTTCTACTATAAAACAAAAACAAACAATAGATCCTTCCTTGTTTTACTCCTTCTTGTTCTGCAATCTAGACTTCGGTTCTGTACACGTGAAAAGCATACCATTGGGCAGCAGGGGATTCGGGCAAGAGAGATTATTTGATATCGCTCCCCTACCTGGAGACAGTAAGCCAGGCAAAGCGCGTATTGGTGTGTATTTGCGATTTTGTGTGTGAGTGCCAATGATTGTTCCGTTTAAAGGCTAAACCATCTACTGTTGCTGCTGCTGCTGCCTGCTGCTGCTACTGACTGGGGTTTAAATGCATTTTGTAAAAGCTTCCGTTACACGCAACGGGGAAATCCTGATTGACATTGACATGGTATGGTGTTGCTGTAGAACTAACGATAACGAGGAGGTCCAATGCGTCGATTGCAGTCTATTAAGTTAAAGTATTATAAACCCTCTTCCGCTCTTAATTAACAAACTTTAAATCGGAGCAGCACACGATCAAGTAAATATACCAACATCCAGTGAGGGAATCTGGGTTAAGCTACTAAGCCACTGCACCGATGTAGGGCATCGGATGCCGCCAATCTGCTGTTTGCTATATCTTGTAAGTACCATCCATTTCTCTTTATCTCTCTCTCTTTCTCGATCGCTCCATTTCTATCTCTGTCACTGTATCGTGGTTGTACCATCGGTTCCGCAAAAGTCTTCATTCTCCAGCCTTTCCATCCGTTTTCCTTGATTATTCTGATAATTCTACGCTTCATTCCGCAGCCATTCGCTTCCCCCATAAGAACAGCAAAAGCAAACGTACAGGACGCCACGGCCACCTTCCGCTTCAGTGAAATAGTGCTCCCCTCTTCAACGAATGACTAGAATGAAATCTTACAGCGTAACATAATCACCTAGCAGCTGCTGGCTGGCGGAAGCACGAGAAAACAACTATTTCCCTTTTCGCCCAATGCGTTTTGGATCACCTCCTAAAATTCCAGGCCTGAGAAACAGCGGTCCAACTAACTCTCGCTTGCAGCACCGCAGTCTCCTCTATCGTTCCCTTCTCATCCCATTATCCCAGGGAGTGATGTGTTCCTGTAGCGTTTTAAAATTGTGATATGGACATTCGTACTCCAAGGTGAACGGGCACACAGATTTTCGATCCTCGATCGAACGTATGAGTGCGAAGAGCGCTGATGGGCCATGCTCCACCGCTATCAACTAGGGGCAGGACGTGACGTGAGCCTGGGACGCGGTTAACGGACGACGGACGACCCGACGCTTACAGCGTACTCGCGTCCAGGTCGGGAATGTGATTCAGCTGTGTCTCCTGGTTGGTCCAATGGAACGACGGTGGACCATTGCTAAAGCAGTACTTCATCTGCAGCGGTTCACCCTGATCCACGAAGTACATCAGATAGAAATTGCACATCTCATCCTCATTCGTAGCTCTGTAAAGATGAAAAAGGTAAGGATAATGAGGAATGATTGAGCGCTCAGGGCATGTACAACTTACCCAATCTTGGTCACTCGGGTACGATTGCTCTCCATCGTGCAGCGAGCGGCTAGTCGATCGTTCTTCCGGATCGGTTCCCTGTTCTCCACCGGATAGAACATCTGAGGCGTCAGAGGGTCCCGCTTACCAAGCAGCGTCCAATGGTCCTCACCGGATTCATCCTTCCGAATCCGATAGCCCGAAACCACCCGGCCTAGGCTGTGCGTGTGCGTTCGGTAGGCGAACGGATAGATCACCTTATCCTCCGTCACGTCGCACAACGTCTCCATGTGCTCGGTAGTCATCGGGCGAATGTAACCGGCGGTACCGAGCAGAATCACGCCCGCTTGCTTCGGCTGTGGTTGCGTCGTGTAGTGGATGAAGATGCCCGAGTCGTCCGACGTTTTGCCATCTGTGGATGCCGGGCAAATCGATTATGCAAAAAGGGCTTGTGGCTTGTGATGATGAAGGGTATTTAAAGGCAATTAAGCAGCTCTAGTGGGCGATTGGGAATAGGATTAGAGGATACAGCGTTCCACAAACTCTTCGATGTAAGTGTTTTGAACCCGCGATCATATTGGACGAGGGATTAATAAGTTATATTATTCCCTCCACTTTACGCAGTAGAAGCAGACTATATTAATGCCCAATCAATTCACCATGGAAGCCGTGCGGCGTATATTCAAATAAACTGATTTGGATGCTCCTGGCTTCTGGCTCCTGGCAATTCAATTAAACTCCTTTCCGATACTCGCTCCGATGACACTCCAACCACGCAATCACGAGTACCGAAGAACACAGAAATCAGCAATCGATGAAAGATGCCTTTTGAAACACTCGCCTCGCAAGGAAACGCACCATTCTCGACGAGCAGCCCTTTTGCGAAGGCCCTTGCGGTTTATGAATGATTTATTGACTAACTTTTCCTCGCGGTACACCAGAGCGTATCTCGTGGAAATTGGAAGATCTCGAGCGAAGAGATGTGAGGGACTCGCGGGAATGGCATCCCAACGCCATCTTCCAACCCCTACTCCGCCCGCTACGGGATGCGAGAGCTTTCATCGATACACCGCGCATTAAGCATGGTTTGCTGGTCGCAAAATGTCAACCTTGTCATCGGGCAAACGCCCAAAGGTTGTGTACGTGCGTGTGTGCCCGTAGGATTAAGTGACGGTTACTCTGTTACCACGGTTGACGGATATCGAAGGCCAGAAGGCACCAATGCGGTGGCACCCTCGATACGCAACAAGCAACAAGTTAAGTCTGCCCTCTTGAGTGTCAACGACGTGCAGACGAGGATCGAAGGACCATAAAAAGAGAAATTTTAAAACCATTTTCATCATTCTTCTCACACAAACAGTGTCACGCCCTGGGGGAGAGGCACTACAACTTGTAAAAAAGTGTTCAAGACCTCCTCCACCTACCAAGCCCACGGCTGGCATATGTCGTCAGAGAGCGACGCATCGATAAGAAACATGGCTTCAGCTTCAGGAGTTAGTAGATAGAGTGCTGCCCGATTTTCCTGGTATCCCGCCTCTACAACACTGGTTTGCTATCGTGCTGATAGCATCATTACAGCTATAGGAGCACAGATATCGTCCTCCCTGGTATCTCAGCCTTGATGGTCAGCTAATTAATATAATGGTCGTGATGTGCTTGTGACATTTAGCGAAGCATTTTATAGACCACAATGTCGTTACGCGCGGGATGGCTGCATATAATCAAGGTCCGAGGCCCAAGGAAAGAGGAATCTACGAGGAAAATCACACGAAAGGCGAATCGGGTCCCCAGGAACGGTATGCAAATGAATGAAATGCGTTAATACAGAATCAGAAGGTCGCGAAATGGCCTCGGCGCTGGGGATGAATAAATTGTTAACGAGCTTTTCCTTTCGCCAGCTACTCCTACACACCTTGGTCCCCTTGGCGGAAAATTGGATCTGACCCGGACTGGGAGAAGGACTGCATTTTAGTCCCGCGGAGAAACGTAACGATAGACGGAGTTTGTGTCAAGCCAGCGTTAGGCGACTTCGTTTACGAGTCCCAAATGGTTACCTTAACCAGAACTGTACCGGTCGAACCGACACCGGATCCATACCGGCGGATGATAACGGGGCGGCGGCAGCAACACACGACCTGGGAATACTTGCGAGTACCGAGTGGGTGAGTTAACGGTGGGGCGGTTATGTTTGCTCTAAACTTTGCAACGTGGGAGAAATCCAATTTGTGTTTGCGGCCGGTAAACTCAAAGCTCTCCTCTCGCAGGTCCTGCGACTACCGAGTCTGTACAATTAATTTCCGCCAGACACAGACTGCTGCTGACGGAACTTTGTTGTGTGTTTGCGTCTAAGTGAAACCCCAGGCTCCTGTTATGCTGGAATTCGATGGTCCTGCTGCCGATTGCAGCAAAACGGTTCTGCTCCTCGATCATCAGAGCGAACAGCATCTGTGCTGCATCCACTCTACCAGCGGAAGTTGCTCTGCTGGTGCCAGAAGTTTCCAGTTCACCAATTAGCCAACGTTCGCTCGCCCGCGGCACTTTGTCCAGGGCCGCTAGCCTGAAGTTCGTTCAGATTCTGTGAAAAGTTCAAACAATGTTGCTGCAGGACTAGCTATAAAAGTGCGTCCTCGCGTCCGATCGTCCTGATTTACAAACCCCGGTCTCTTCTATTCCCTCCCTCTCTCTCTCTAACTTTCCTTATCTCGTAAGCTACCTGGTATCGCATTCCGCATGATACAAATAGCGGTGTTTGGTATACTCAGCAGAGCGCGTCATGGCGATTCTGTTACCAGGATAATAATGATGCAGTATCCGTGGGACGGCCTGGCATTTATCTCCAATTTACTGGCTTCCCACTCCCACAACGTTTCACAAGAGAGACGGAGAGACGAATGAGAAGAATGATCTGGAATCGAGGATTCCTGTAGGGAATGTTACGCCAAAAGAAAGAGATGGAAAGAGAGAGAGAGATTGTATCCTCACTACAAAAACGGTGGTCTATAGGTGCTGACTGGAATTATAAAATTTTGAGTATCCATGCCACACACACACACACACACAGATAAGACAAGCTGGCCGGCAGCAAGCCAGCGTGGGATTAAACAAATTGGTTCCATAAGGTCGAGCGACGAACAGACACGGACGGGCTATCACGAACGAACAGACACGGACGGGCTTTCCGGGGGCAAACAATATGGATGCCACAAATTTCACCGTTTTTCTACGACTCCTAGATTGAGGACCTTCCAGGTACGCAGTTAACTTTAAATTTGTCAAAAAAGCAGTCTTTGGGCAGATTGTGGACATACCTTTGAAATGATCAATATGTGCGTAGTGCACCTGGAGCACGATGTACTTAATTGGGGAATCCTTGCCCACCTTAAAGCCGACCCCATCCGGTAGTTCCAGCTTCGGCGCGTCCCGGGCCCACGCATAGATGATCTGTTGCGGTGCACCACTCGCACACGGACTGTGGCTGTACTCACTAGCGCCCGCCATCTCACCACAGTTCCTGCAAAATGAAACCCATTACGGTAATGCCAGGCATGGTCGTAGTCACTTCGTCATTCCCATCACTGGACGGACTACCTACCACACGGCCGATTCCGATCCGGGAGTATCGCACCCGTACAGGAGCATATGGTGAGCGGTGGCCATGGTTGCATTTGGTTCGAAGCCCACTGCGATGAGCGGCGATATGCGAATGAAAAAAAGCGAAACAAACGATGCGTAAATGGTGTGTGCTGCTTGTGAGATGCAAACAGGACTTCCACCTGAAACTCACCGATATAGTAGCTCTTGGTGTAATCCACCTTCACCGGTGTGCAGAGGTAGAGTTCGGGCTGGAAGAAGAAAATAGAATGGAAAATCCATGTTAGGTAGCGGGCGATACATCTAGATTACTTTATCAAGATTAATGGGACGTCGAAACACTTTGCAACACTTCTGTTTCTGGGATGCAGCTATTTAATACAAGCAAACCATCAGAAATCGACAAGACCACGCGTCCTCCCCCGTTCAGAGCATGTCGACCGTGATGCGTCATCATCTCAATCCACAGAGTCGCAACTGGGCACGTATACGGCATGAACTCGATTAAAAAGTCATAAAGTCCTTTCCAATGTCTTCTTGCACCGTTTCTCTTGCTGCCACCGCATCCTTATCATATCCATCCGCGCCGGAGCTTTTAATCAAATGATCTACCCGTTCCCGTTCGCAACCACCACGCTTCAACTTCAGCCCTTTGCTCGACAGCTGGTCTTAACCTTTTGCGGCGAGGACAAATTGAATTTTGCCTTCACTCTTCTGACGGTTGTGCACGACGAGCTCGAGATGCCGTGACGTATGGACGCATACGCACCGTTACAAGGTATATATTAAGGGGAATAACAAGGATCTATCCTCCATCGCTGGAGAAAGCGGGGGATTATTCTACTCTCTTTACGAACCGTACAAACACATATACTCATGCACACACACATGGGACATAGATGAGATTCTGGGACCGTGGTGGCAAGCCGGTCCGGCGTCAAGTTGGATTTTGCTCCCTATCACAATCCCAGTAGCCCGTCGTCGTGTGAGTGGAAGTGGCTTGCCGTGATCCAGTCGTAATAACCTTTCCAACTAATCGCCCGGTTCCTTTGATTGTGAACATAAGCGCCAGTACAAGAGATGGTTGTTTCAACAAGACATAAATGCGCTCCAACAATGTCCAATGAAGCAGACAAGATGATGAAAACTCCCTTAGGTTGTAGCACATTCTGGAGTCCATTTGAAGCATTTCCTGGTGGAGCCGATTTCCTCTTGTAACAAAACCCTCAAACTTACTTAGTCTACATTATAGTGACATTCATCTGATGGGATGGTGTGCTGCTGCTGCTTGAAACAACTGAGAAGCCACCAAAACCGTCAAAGTCGTATTTCACATTTTCTCTAATCATGCCACACTTTGACCTAATCATCCCAATACCCCGCTAATGAATCCGGCTAATGTGGGAAGGGGGAGAAGGTTGTGCGTGAGGCGTCAGGAAAGTTTCGTGCAAAACGAACCCCAAATCTCTGTGACGTGCAATTCCTGATTAAATTATTCATTACAACACCTTCAGCAACGATTAGCGAGGGAAATAAATAACAAACAGTGAGACCCCTAGGAGCACTAAGGAGCTGCCAGGCTGCCAGCCAGTCCACCTCATGCTGCTTCTTACTGTTGCTGCTTTTTGCTCATTAGCCGAGGGTAGTACGGTACACCAGCACAGCGCCCACACGCCCGAGGAGAGAGAAAAGTTTCCTTTTTTTTACTCCAGCTTCCGTGGAAAGTTCTGGCAAAACTTGAAGCCTCAATTTGCATAATTAGCAGCTACGGACGGTGAGTGCCGCGTACGATGGATCCATGATCCATCGGGCAACGGATTTTCTTCATTGAGTTCCTTTACAAATTAATGCACGTTTTATCAAAATGTCGAAGATGAGGCAATAATAGAAAATTAATCTTTCTTTTATTTTTTGAGTGCTACCAGTATCACCTCAAAGGTACACGGTTATGGTCACGCTAACTGTATCGCTTCGAAAAGCACCAGCGAAAGCAACTCAGACTCGAGCATTCCGTAGTGAAATAGCACAAATGTGTACGTAAATCCTCCAGGACATTCCTACATTCCACAGAGCGCGCGGCGGTTGTGCAGGGCATCTTACCACAATCCATCACGTCGAGGTCTCTGCCTTGTCCATCGTTACCGGAGTACCTTCACGAACCGGCACAAAACCATAAACAACCTCAAGCTACACCCAACCAGAAGGTTGAGTGAGGTTTGCGGATCAAAAGTAAAAGAATTCCAGTATCGAGCCGATAACAATGCCAATATATGATTGAACGAAATCGCATACGTGACCGTGGGAGGGTAACGAACAAAATGGCTGGATGTGGTGCCGCCGGAAACGTCGGTATAAGTTCGCCTGCCAAACAATGCGGCTGCCATCCAACGCCCACGCAAGATTCAGATCTAAAATTAGTTCCCTCAGCTTACCATCCATCCATCCATCCATCCTGTGGCAGGACTTGAAAAGCTTCTTCTACTACCACATGCCCCCGCTACACCCGAAGCACCCGATGACGAAGTAAATCCCTTTTGGATATTCCATTGACCAAACGCTTCTTGCCGCGCGATGCTCGGTGGCTAAAAATAGTCTTGTTTATGGTAAAGTTGTACCAAGTACCGCCCACCGACGGCGGTTGGGATGCTAAAAATGTTAAAAGACGAACTTTGTGTGGGCCACCGGATGCTGCTGCTGCTGCTGATTGTTTGCATTTTCCATAAAGAAAATACCGAGACCGGAAAGGAGACAAACAAAGCACAGGACGAATCTTACGAGGATTTCAAGATTGATCTGCGAGCGCAAAAATGATAGATAGCACCATGGGGCACTAATGGCGTAATATATTCGCGAGCCATCTTCGGATTTCACGACATAAGAGCCATGGCGCAATACCAGCAGCCATTAACGCAAGAGCGTGATATTACGAATTACCAGCCATAACATTCCTCCAACAAAACACAGTGCTGCTCCTGCCATACGACGCGATGGTGTTTATAAATCCTGCACCGCATTGTGTGTCTTATGGAAAGCAGTTCCACAAGTAAGCTCATTGTTAGATAACCACCAATAACGATGGAAGATGGACAGATGCTACTCATCGAAGCTAATCCTCATCTCTCCAAAGGGCGGGTACTTATAACTTCCAAACCAAACGACCCCAAAAAAGGGACCATAATTGCCGGCTAACAAATTGGGTAACGTGCATTATGAACTTCACAACAGCCACTTCAACCTACGGAACCCATAATACGGGAAGGACCAAAGGACAGGAGCTGGACGGTTCTCATCATTTTGTGTTGAATAAGTAAAACCCTAAACTACCCTTTGGTTGGACGGAGGGATTTCGTGAAATGAGGAATGCCTTTAACATACTATCTCAGGTGTACTTCTTTCTTCGTGAAAGGAACTCACAATCCGCATGACTTTGTCGCTTCTTCCCACGGTTGTTCTCATTCTTTACTCGAGCGATTAACTTTATCATTGTTATCGGCAGCATGAATCAACGTAATACACGTTACAACCCGGCCCCGCACCGGGATCTCTCACGGTATCTTCCTCCTACGCGCACGACAGTGGGAAACGAGGCTCCTGTGCTTTTATCGTTGTCGGATTTGAGCTCCTTTCTCCCTTTTCCCGCGCACTTTACCGCGGGAAGGCACACGTGCGTACACCACGTTCACTCTGACGTCATCGTTCTCGCCTTTCTCGCCATACACAGTACGGGTTCGAGAAGGAAATGACGTTAGTGACGCCGCCCCACATCCGCCCTGGTTTTTTGGCGAGCGTCCGAAGCAACGATTTTGTGGAGCGAGGCCAACGTTCCACCATCTGGTGTGCCAGATTTCTGTTACGTTTCATTGCCTATGACGTTCAGAGTTGGCTATTGGCCAGACTATCGCATAATGGATATTGTCATTCTCATCTTCTATCCCTCGCTCTGTCCATCTGCTAGCCTGCATATCGGCCGTTAATACACACGGTAACAAGGATCTCCCAGTCGAGGTTAAACATTCTATTCCTCAATCATACCACAGTAACAAGGTGCTCAGCTGGATTGTGCTTCAAATTCACAGCAGCTGAAGATGTGATTCCAACGAACCATACTAACGAACCATCTGGACCTGGACGATCCTAAAAATAGTATGATCAATTTGATTCCCTTGCATATCCTTCTGCAAACAGCAGCACGGTCAACGACAGCGAGCACACGTTTCCGATGGCTTTCACCGGAGTGTGGATAAAAGCTCAATCTGTTTGACCAGAGTAACGATGGCTTTCGAAGACAGCAAGACCACACCAACCACCAATTTGCTCCGGCAATCATAGTTGGCCGTGTGTCTGTCCTTTGCTCAACCACCAGGCACCACGCGTCGTCGTGTTCCTGGCTGTTGGTGAAGGTGGTGTCCTGTTACTTGGGCGTTAAGTGGATTGAGATTGAGACCCGACACAGGCGATTACCACTTGCGGTGAACACAATTTTTCATCACAGATTCTCCAGCTCGTCGCCAGTTCCGACCACTCTTTTCTCCTGGTATCATTAGACGATGGTGTTTGAGTAGCTTGCTAGCTGAGTAGTGGAGCAAACGGGGTAAAGCGACATAGTAAGCGCTGGGATACGGGCTGCTATTAGTCCCTAATAGCAGTTTACCACCAGAGCATCCTGCTGTTGTGCTCCCCACAAGCCACCACGCAGGAAACAGATTGCGCCACAAAACTGTGCCCGTGCCGCCGAAATAAGACGAGTCCATTTAACAGAGACGGATTCGCGGGATTCTTCTACGCGGATTGACAGCTCCCCATGGCGTGCAAGTTGTATTCCTGGTGTACAAGTCTACTATGATACTACGGTGTTTCTTCGATAGGTTCCGCGAAAAAACACCGGGTAACTCGAAAAACCGCACGAATTATGTTCCGCGAACTCCTCTCCCCCAGGATGATGGAACACACTCTTTATCAAATAAATTTAATGACTTTTCAATTGAATGAAATCGATGGCGATGGTGAAATGTTAAAAATCCATTAATGTCAATTACACGAGCGTGACATATCGGCGTAACGAGAGCCGACTATTGAATGATGAAAATTTATGCCCCGCTGTTCATCAACGCCTCTCAGGTGCATTGAAAGAGTGGAACCTTCATTTGGAAGCCCGGGACCGGCTTCTGACTCAGTCCTATTGGCCATTTGACATTGGAGAGCTAATTGGAGTGGCACCGTTGTTCCGTTACCGGTCCATCTGTTACGATCTAATTTTGTTTTCTGAACAGAACGTGTTGAGAGGTCTACGACGAAGACGTGGCCACCCGTATAGGACACTACGCTAATCAGCTGTGCAAATAGAAAGAATCTAAATGACTCGGTTGCTCTGTGCGACGGGGCGGTTCGAGAACATTGAGGCAACTTTTTCTTCGAAACAGGTAGCCGTGGAAGGTACAAGACGTCGTTGGACCGTAGGGGTACAACGGGCCAATGACTTTCAAACCCAGCAGGTACTGGCAGGTACCAAGCAAACCTAACATATTGGCGAGGTGATCGATCAATGTTCTAGATTAGAATGGCTACACTCGAGTTCGTTGAGGGGTCGAGTGAAGGTGCTACCATGACACTGGGATTCAGCTGCTATATACTGCAGCGTATGATTTCCACTCGAACTTCTATCGAACCCACGGTACGAAACGTGATAGGGACTGCGAAACAGCAGCATTATCAAATGTTTGTTGTAGTTTGCGGCGAAACGAAAAGCAATTAACTCAGCGGAGAGACTCTACTAAGCCACACAGAGGCGTTGCTATCGCAAAACGTTGAAATGTTCTCGGCAGAAAAACAAAAAAACACCACCGACCATCACTCATTGTTCATCCCCGCGATTGGCGCGTCTTATCGGAGCATCGCAATCGGTGGAGAGGAGAACTAGCGCGCTTGAGATGGCGTAACGGGGGCAGAAGCACACCGAATCTGCGACCCCCTTTCGCAACCATATTGCACCCCACGGTTGGACTCCCAAAACGCCCAATTTCGTTGCACAAAAAACACGATTTGAAGACCCTCTCCCGATGTGCAATCCGGTGGTAGTGGGGTTATAGTTGTGCAGCACGTAACGAAGAAGAGAAGTAGGCCACTCTAGCAGGGGGCTGACTTGGCGATGAACAGCACGGCTCAAGGCCATCTATGCTCTCTGCTAATCCGTTATCGCGCTGCTGGATGCTGTTGCTGCTGGCAAACTCACCTTGTAGGGTACCACTTTGGGCATCAGGAAGGGGAACCGTCCCACCGGGAAATCTCCACCACCTTCGGGGAGTCCGCTGGCCAACGGAACACCATCGATGGCCAGGCATCCGCACAGTACCACCAACACCCAACAGCAGCTCATGATGACTAACGGTGGCAGGTTATTGCTTTTGCGGGGGATGCTGTTGCTACTCCTGGTGCAGGTGTTGCTGCTGTTGCTGCTACTGCTGTTAGCGGATGCTACCATATGGTATCGTGACGATGCTGGCCGCTGCTCCCGCCGTTCCAGCATATCGTTGAGTTGTTTGTTAATACACGCACAGACCACGCACAACGTCACGGCACTTGTCGCGCTACGAATCAATAGGGAGACACTTTGTTTCTTCTGCTGATGATGATGGTCGCGACAGCCACAATCGAGCCACAATCAACCAAGCACAACGAAGCACACACACGCACAGTCACCTGTGGAAAGATGTGGAACGACGGGGGTTTACGCACGTTCACGGTGGCTGCTCCTGCTGATGGTGATGCTGCTGCTGAATAACCGGACGATGCGCGTGCTCACGACTCAACGGCGAACGGCGGGCTCGCTGGAGTCCGCGATGGTCAAAGGTGGGCTCCTTTCCACTTTGTGAGCTATTTATGGGTTTTCGAAATATTCCCGTTGTGCCCTCGGTGATTTTGTTTGGAAGAGAAACACGAAACCGCGGAAAGCCCGCGAACTGTTTGATTCCATTCGGAATTTCACTTTGAACTTCACGATTTAATTCTTCAATTGAATGGAATTATTGAGATTAGAAACCATTTCGGTTCGATTTTCCGGTCACAATTTTCTCGATTTCCCGCGATTTCCACGGAGCAAACGGGCCAAGAAAACCGCGTTCCCTTAAGGTTATACCCGTTCACAGCACCGGGTTAAAAACTCTTAAGGCTGTTTACACGTAGCGCACAACACTGGAGACGTTAAAAAATTGAAATTCGTTTCTATGAGCAAACAACAAACAGAAAACGCGATATTTTTGACTGTGTGCCATCCATTTTCTCTGAAACTGCATCTTATCTTTGCCTGACTAAATTCGTACGACGAACATGTTGAATCCGGTGTATCAGGGCCTTAAGCGCTAAGCCATCTCGCTCTCACACATCGCAACGAAGGGCGACCGAGCGAGAAAGCATTATTCTGAGCTGTCAAACAGCAGGCGATGCTGTTGTAAACGGATTTTTTATGCAAACGCGAGCTCGGAATTTGCAAGCCAATTTTTTTCGTCGTCCTCGATCCGTGTCCGTTTTCTTTTTTTCGTGTCCTTGACCATCTCCTATTCGTGCGTGCGTGTCCCTGTTTGTGCATGTGTGAGTGTGTGGACTGTGTGCGGTCTCAATCGTGAAAACCCCTTTCGATAGTGCGCGGGGTAGGGGTAGTCTAGCGCTTTCCGATTTTCGTCCTCGGCAACAGCAGCCTCCGAGAAGTTTTGTGCTTCTGGGCGGAACGGGAGAGGAACCGTTGGCGCGACGAGGAAAAGTGCGAGTTTGGTGCTACGTAAACAGCAGGAAAACATGGCTGACCGACGGTCGGGCGGCTCGAGCCGCAATCACTTCACGGACGAGAAGAGCCCCGCCGACATTCCACCCATGTCGCGGTTGTTTATCATTTGCAGCAAGAGCGTGACGGAGGATAATCTGCGGGAACACTTTGAGAAGTTTGGCGACATCGAGGAGATCTGGATCGTGAAGGACCGGTCGACGGGTGAAGGCAAAGGTAGGCTTGCTGTGCAGAAGATACCAGCGCGAAATCACCAAAGGTTGCTGTGTTGCTCTCGTCGTCACGGATTACGCGAAGCGAAACATGAGAAGAAGAAGAGAACCGTGCACAATTCAGAGCAGGCGCTGGTAAACGGCGGGGTGCTACGATGATGGCGCGGTTACGTTGACGACGGTGTGCTGTGCGTTGAGTCTGGGCGCAGTTGCACCCCATTTCGTCACCGTTCCGTGGCATTCTGTGTAAGCAACAGATTTCTTCTCACTCTCTCTCTAACACCGCTTTCTTTCCCCTCTTTTTCTCTTCCCACCCTTTACTCGTACGGCACGGTCAAGGTGTTGCCTACATTAAGTACGCCAAGACGTCGGACGCGGCACGAGCACTCGAGGAAATGAATGGCAAATGCGTCGGGGATAATAATACGCGACCGATCAAGGTGCTGGTCGCGGCCAACCGGCAACAAGGATCACGCAAACAGACCGAGAACGAGGAGGAAAAGTATCTCCGCCTGTTCGTGATCATCCCGAAAGATATGACGGAGGAGGCGCTCCGGGAGGAGTTCGGCAAGTACGGGACAGTCGATCTGGTTACCATCATCCGCGATAAGGTGACGAAGGAGGGCAAAGGCTTCGCATACGTCAAGTTTGGCCGCTTCCTGCACGCCGCCCTGGCCTTCGAAGGCTGTGACGCGAAGTATAAGGCGGTGTTTGCGGAACCGAAGCCACCGCGTAACTCATCTGTCTCGTCGAACGAGAACTTTGGCGGTGGTGGAGGTGGCGGGGGTGGCAGTGCCGGAGGATTCGCGGGAGGCGGCGCGTTCGGTGGTGCAGGTAGCGGAGGCGCTGGTGCCAATAGTGCCAGCAACGGAAGCTTCGTGGATGATCGCCGAGCGGCCGCTTCATCGGCCGGTGCTGGTGCGATGATGGGCTTTGCAGCGATGGGTGCCGGCGATGGTCGACGAGCGTTGTCTGGGGTGGCGGGTGTAACGTCCGATCGTCGCGGTGGAGCAACCGAATTCGGCGCCTTCAGTGGCTACGGTGCACCAAACAATGCGCTGGCGGCGAATGTGAACGAAACGACGCTAACTGTGCTGTGCAGTCCGGTACTGAACCAAGATCAATTGTGGCGTCTCTTCGATATCATTCCCGGGCTCGACTATTGCCAGATTAACAATGATTTCAGTAAGTTCTCTCTCTCTTTCTCGCCTTGTGCTGTTACAAAACTGATCATATTTATCCCTGCTGCTGCTGCTGCTGCTACAGATAATCGTAACGTGACGGCGACGGTTGTATACAACAATGGACAATCGGCGATGTATGCACGCGATAAGATCCACGGGCTCGAATATCCTCCCGGGGAGCGGTTAATCATTCGGTTAGGACACGAAACGGTCGGTAATATGGGAGGTGGTATCGGTGGCGTCGCCGCTAATGCCATTGGTGGAGCTGCGCTGGACCCTTTCAACAATGGAGCAAGTGGTTAGTTGTGGTCGTGATCCATCACAGAATGAATTACGCCTGATTAACTTTAATCTCATCTCATCTTATCTCATCTCTTTCCCCTCGACGCTAGATCGTGAGGCAGCGTTCTGCAGTGTTCCATTGCCACCACCGCTGCCGATGGCGAACGCGAATGCTGAGGTGGCCCAGCGCTGCTTCATCGTCTGCATTCCCAAAGCCCTACCGACGAGCGTGCTGAAGCAAACGTTCTGCCGGTTCGGTGATCTGATCGATGTGTACCTGCTGCCGAACAAAAACTGTGGCTACGCCAAGTATGCCTCCGAGGAGTCGGCCAAGAAAGCGATCAAGCAGCTGAACGGTGCCGAAATTCTGAACATTCGGTTGAAGGTTTGAAGTGCAACGTTTGCTCTGAGCCTGAGCGTCAACAGAAACCCGTAATAAGCGTCGATATGCCGTTTCGTTTTAGGTGCTCGAAGCCGATGATCTGACCAACGATCGACGGAAAAGAATGCGACACGATGAGCGATGTGAAAACGAGTAAACCCCGCCACTTTTGTGTGTGCGGGTAGTGTGTATGTGTGTGTATGTTGGTGTCAGGACGATCTGCGACGAACCCTGCTACCGGTAAGTAGCATGAGCCCTGTTTGATGACGTACTGCTTTGAACACCATTAATATGTACTAACTCTCTAATCTTAACAACACCCTGTGATGGTTGTGGTAGATTCAAAAAGCAATCAAAACAAACAGCAGCTCATTAAAACATTCGAACGTTCTCTCACTGGCAGCCATTGTTCCTATAATTGATTTTTGTCCTCCATTTCGTAACGCTTTTGCATCTATTCTTCTTTACAATTCTTTTGTACGGGATTAACTTTGAGCTATCGTTCAGCTGTGATTAACAGATCTGACACTTTACCAGCTACCGGTGCTTCGATGTGAGAACGACCTAGCTCAAGTAAACTCAAATCATCAACTGGCATTTGTTTGGGGCATGTATCGCGGCACATTGAGCACACTACTCGTCCATTCCGATTTTGATACCATTTTTGCTTGGTGCTCTTTCGCTCCCTCCAAATCTTATGCCCCATTTCTTCACCATCCAGTGTTTGTTTCGCTTGTTCTTTTTGTATGTAGCGCACCCGTTGTCTGTATGTGTGTGTGTGAATGAGTATGTGTGTGCGTGTGTGTATAGTAGCATTGTCGTTTTTCTACTTCAGCTGGCCTATCTTTTTTATAACACACTGACCTAATTTGTTTTTCACAGAATTCATAAAAAAAAACTTATAACATGCAAGAGACGAACGCAATGAACGATAAAAGATAGCGAAAACACGAAACGGTAACAGTACAGAGAACGTTTGAGAACGTGACTATCTCTATCGCGCCTATCTATATCGACTATCGTACCGAATAGAGAACGATTACGAACCAACCAACCAACCAACTTACCATCCAACAAATCGAACAAAGTCACTGTTTTCCATCTGAAGAACGAAGTACTACTATGCAGAATATTGAAACTACACTACTATTATTACCACAACTACTATTACCATTACTATTACTACTAGCACATGAACCTACCAGCTTCTCGCAAAAAAGAACAAAACAACGGAACGAAACAAACGAAGAAAAGCAGATACTTCAAGAAGTTGAGTCACACGTGCCGGTGACGCCGGCAAAACGAAGCGAAACGATAGAGAACCAAGAACCAAGACGACAGTGCAGTGGCGCCCAAAACACGAAAACACACACAACTAGCAGGACAGAAGGACGTGGTGCACTACGCCACGAATCGTTCAATCTCCTGTCTGTCCTCATGCATCTGCTG
Source organism: Anopheles darlingi (assembly GCF_943734745.1). Classification (NCBI taxonomy): domain Eukaryota; kingdom Metazoa; phylum Arthropoda; class Insecta; order Diptera; family Culicidae; genus Anopheles; species Anopheles darlingi. The sequence goes on from NC_064875.1 coordinate 66,512,000, forward strand.
TCACTGCTGTTTCTATCACTCGTTTCCCACCTCTATCTCTCTCTCTCTCTCTCTGTCTATCTCTTCCTGTATCTCCCGATCACATCTCCTTCCACTGGACGGATTGACCTGGACAGTTGTGTCGTACATATTTCACTCCCTTCGGACCGTACCACCTCCTTTACCGTACGAACCTTCTTCCCGAACGCTGGACAGTCTGGACTGGATGAGAAGTATGTGAATGTTGGACAGCACACGAAAAGGACACCAGAAAATGGACGAACAGAGACGAGCCGAGGCAACGTGAGGAACACTATGTGTACTGCTATCAGCTAGCGTTTACCGTTATCAATGCTTACACCTGCCACCACCAATACCAACTACTTTCACTGAACCATTTGTGCTTTCCACATCACTTTTTCGCGCCATTTTCGCGCTTCGTTGGTTTATCCTCTATCTCGAACGCTGGACACCGCGTGCCGACACCCCCTAGATGGCAATGGGTGGATGCGCAATACGGTGTGTGAATACTAATGGAATCGAGCCGAATAAGTTGGGGGCATAGCGGCACTTGAGCTATCGTGCGTGTGTGTGTGAGTGTTTAGTATAGTCTGCATTACTGTCGCACATACCACGGACTACGCACTAGTGGACTGACTAAACGAACGGTATCAAAGGCGCATCGAAAAGAAGGAACATCTCCGAACATCACACGCACTTGCAGACGGAGACCTACAAACCGAGCGAAGACCACTAGCGAAGAAGAAGAAGAGGAAAAACATTTTACATTTTCACGAGGACGTACGAGAGGATAAACGAGAAGATATCCCATCCCGGAACAAACGCCCCACACCACAAAGACCTGAAGACATGATGAGCGTGAAATAACAGAATGGAAAACAACGAAGAAAGCGGACCAGGACGAGCGCGAAGCGATCGTCGGGGGTTTGGACCAGAGATGAGGTACATCATTACCCGAGACATGAGCAGCCCCCTCGATCCCGCTTCATCTAACCATACGAAGCAGGCGACTACGAAGACACAAACACACACACATACACACAAATACACATACACATGCTTACGCCACAAAACCATAGGAAGAACACGAACCGTACGTGACCGCAGAATAGTAGTGGAATGGTTCATAGGGACGATGTGGCGAACGACGTAAAGAAGAGGGTTCCCGTACGTTTTGATCTTTTATGTTATGCCCCCGCATCCACACTTCCGTATTCACTACAGTGCATGTGATCGTCACTCGGCTGTACCTAGAACAGATAGATTGGCGTGTTATGGTGTACTCCTGTCCGAGATGGTCGAATGGTCTATAGATTTTCATTTTAGGATCGCAGTCCAACGACCTTCCGAATGAAGTGAATTGTTGTAAAAACTTTCGATTGAGCTGTACAGCACACGACCAAGCTTGACAGAATTCTGAATGTATTTTCTATGTTTAGTTTCGTAAAGATCTGTCCCTACTACTGTCCTCTGTCATGTGTAATCAACTATTCACGCCCCCATTGCTTTGCTAATTCCCGACAGGATCCGTCCTATCAAGAGATGAGCTGTGCGCAGCGAAGAAGGATTAAATTTTACCCTTGAGATTTCCTCTAACTGTAGTGTTGTAGTATGTAAGCTTAGGATATAGTATCACATTAGACGTCTAGCGGGAGGTCTCTTTAGCCATTGCCGATATTGACAAAATTAGTTTTAAACGAGTGTCAAGAAGCACTCGCATTCGACTGCAAACGAAAACGCACAATTTGGACCATCGTGATTCACCCAACGGGTACATCGTCATCCATGTGCATCTATTGTGCAACGGTGTACCGCTTTCAGTGTATCTAAAACAAAGCACCCTTAGCTTCTTTAATTGTAATGCTTGACCACCTGGACGACTGTACCGGTGCACCGCCGTTCCTCCGTTTGTTACCCAGCGGTGCCACTCACGACGATTAGGCTTTAATCAATTCTCGCGTTACATCAATCACTCTCATATGGCCTCGTTTTTAAGAATGACAAACGAAAGCGGACACGTGTCGTCGGTACTACCCACGTCGCAGTATTGTCGGCGCTAGGGGACTACTTTTACACTCTATTTTTGCTAACCCTAAGTAAGCTGTGTTGTTAGCTTGTAAGTAGTAAGCGTTGGGCTGGCGCGGCTCTCTAGACTCTGTTGGCACACACCTGCGCTGCACCGCGAAACGAAGCATTCATCCCGAATGGACGGGGACCGAAAGGGCGCGAAACTCCGCGGATGCTGTTTGGTTGCTGGTTTCCTATTGTATGTTTCCCATTTTTGTCTTTTTGCTTGCCCTACCAAACAACACATCAGCAGCAGCAATCACATCAGATCACTTCGTTTTTAAGCTCTCATATGTTTTTGTTTTTTTATTCATCTGAACGAGTGTGAATATTATGCGGGATGCTGTGGATAGCTTTGCTTGAAACTCGCTTGGAACCAGAGACCATCCAAGTGCGCCTCGAATATGAAAATAAATGAAAATGCCAATATTTACTCATTCAAAAATGCAACAAGCCCCCACGTGTGTAGTGTTTTTCTCAGAAAATATGAGAAATCGTTCTTAGTAACCGGAACCGGCGGAGACTCGTGAATCTCGTGAGTAATCATAATTTAATCGGATTGTTTGTAAATAAATGCTTGGTGGTATTGATGCGCTCTCGCAGTGTACCATTTCGCAGTGCCAGCGCTTCAACGTCTCTCAGCAGTCCGTACAGTGCGGCTGAGAAAAGGCATACCACCCAAGGTAGTTGAAGCGTTGCGCTCGCGTCACTTGAACGCGGAGAGTCTGTGCCTAACAACTTATTTGCGTGGCTCGTTAGTGGATTCGTTGGTGGAACGCTCAAGGACATCCAGATTGCATTTTAGTGGGTGATTCATCACCATTCACCGTTTGCCGAGAAGTCGTAAGCAAGAAATCTCGTTTCTCCGGTACGCTCACTTACGCTGCGTGCTCGGAATCTCTAGGAAGAAAGTGCTGCACGGTGCAACAACGACGACGACGACGACGAAAACTCGTCCTCCTCCGGGGCAAGGGAAAGTGTCTTGTGTGCCGAAATACCGATATTGCAGTTTGTCAGTTTCACCCACTTGTGGCGGAAGGTTGTTTATTGTTAGAGACCGGGTTTCTACGTGATTTTGTAATTGCTGCAGAAGCGAACCGGTTCAACACTTGTGCACCGACATCCGGCCAAGTGCGGGTTAACAAGCGCTCGATAAGGTAAGGCCAAGTTTTTATCCCCCGAAAATGATTAGACTTCACGTGATGTGTTGCTTGTAGACGATAGAAACGAGCGAGAGGCCCGATTTGGCTGGCTCGACATTCCCAAAGTGGCTGCCGAGAGGGTGCATCGGCGAGGGAAAAGCTAAAAATACTAAATGAAAGGGAACGGATCTTACGCCGCACGCATATGCTAGCGGATGCGTTTGGAATATACGGGTAGAGAAGAAGGAAGCTAGAAACCAGATTGAACATTACGCGTTGAAATGTTGGCCCAAGGGTAGAGGACTTGGATGACACTTTGCCGGAACGTGTCCAGCGATGAATCAGCCTGCTTTTCAATGTAACTATCATGACAACTCTCAGTTCGATGCTTTGGGTGCTGCTGGTGTTATCTGTAAAATTGCAGTACATCCGGCCACATGCTCAGTGATTCCCCTACCCGCTCATAATGTAAGGAGATGGTCCGAATCAGAATAGCGCCGGGTGCGTGAAATTCTTTCATTTAGCCTTTCGGTTAACCCCACGGACTATGCCAGCGTCACGCACGCTACGTCGCGAACACAAACAGAGACCGGCGGTCGATATGGTGGTTTGGGGGTATTTGTATTCTTTGGTGCCATATTATCCCCTCGATCACATTAATGCCCCTCTCCTCAGCCAGCATGGTGCGATTGCGTGATGGTGACCATGCACGTGGAAGGAGGTAGCGCGGAATGGCTAGAACACCAAACTCGGTCGGTTATGGCCATCCGAAGGTCGGCATTGTTCAAGGGCGCGGCAAACTAGATCCAAAAGTAATGCTGTATTGTAAACGTCTAGCGACAGCCGATTTGTGGGTTTTTGTGGTTTCAACGATTGAATGGAATGGGTTGAATTGAAATAGGCACCTTCAAAGCTCACTTCTCTTACTACTACTATCTTTGAAGGTAGAAGATTACCTGATCAGATTGTTGGAAAACTTAAGCTAACCATTTAGAAATGTGTAATTATTACTCCTCAGCTTAATATACTAAATCATCTGGTTGAACTACTAGAACGCCAGATTTATGTATTTTGAGTAATAAACAGAGATTGATCTAGAGGGCACTTCATATTTGTTTTCGATGATTAGCGATGTCTACTACACTTCTTGTGCCAAGCTCTGTATTCTGTGTGGCGGAACTTTTCGCTGCCATGGCACTTTTGCTATGGGAACGCATCCAAGTATTCCATTCTTGTTCACTACCACCGCAACCAGCATTAGGTAGCAACCACGACGGGCAAACCCAATCTTAACCGACGCCAAACAATATGTTGCGTGCGTACTCGGTGGTTTCAGGGACGTCGTCGGTCCGCCCACTCTATTGTCGGTGGTCGTGGAGCCTCTGTGAAGCAGCAGCAGAATCAGTGGCGGAAGAACGCAGGCAGCGAGAATGACGTCAGGCTTTTAATGGTCTGCCCGAACTGACTAAGTCCCAATCCATTCGTCCAGCTCAATTCGCTGGAATACTGCTGGTTATGCATTTGATTGTGAGCGATTGGCGGTCCGGTTGATACCCGGTCGATTCAATTACCAACGCCCCTCTCAACAAGACCTACCGCGCGGATGTGGAATCTCGTAAAATAAATAAATAAACAAAATGCCAAAGTGATCCAAGCAGACCAGATCCAGGCTACTACAATGACAAAACTCCCGTTCAACGCAACGAATGCAAATGTTTGCGTTCATCAGGCACGACCACAGCTGCATTGTGTTTGGAAGCATTTTATTTCGTGAATTCCCTCCTTCGCCGAGCCGGGGGACCAGCAAATCCCTATCTCCCAGTATCGAGCAGAACGGAAAATCTGAAACGCGCGGAACAGAAGGTTGCATAATGCCGTTCGGCACGCTCTTATCGCTTATCGCATAATTGCCGGGTCCAAGTACCTAGGGAGACTTCATGGTACGGTACAACATTCATAATCCGTATTTTCGCTATTACCATCATCAGGGGCTTATCGGTGTCGATTTCGGCCATTGTTCCGGCCTGATAGGACTCCCGCGCACAGAAGGATTGCCACACCGACGATTGACCGATAGGATAGGTGGTGCTGTTCACATCTTCAAGCGCTTCCCGATTTGACCTCTTCTTCGTCGTCGTCTTCCTGCCGGTTCTACTACCGATAACATCTTCCACTCTTGTGACTACTCATCACCGCCATCACCATGATGAACCCGAACCAACAACAACAGGGCCAGTATGCGCCTTATGCGCCCAACTACGGTTACCAACCGGCGGACGGACAGCAGGCCATGGGCTATCCACCGGCACCGGCCGGTGCCTACCAGGCCCCGTATCCACAACCCGGAGCGGTAAGTAATCGGTCTGAGTGACACACTGTTATCCTGCATAATTTAAACGTCTGGTATGTTATTGGTAGCTGCTTTTTTATTAACACTTCCGTTTGAATGGCTTTTAGAGTGATAATGCCGGCACGCACGAATGCGAAGAGCACGATAATGAGTGATGACACATCGGTATTAGGCGAAGAAATGCATGATCACACGATCGAACTACTTCGCGGTGATATATCGCTCGAAATTTCTATTGGATGACGCTTAAGAACTCGATTTCACAATGAGCTGGCATTGTTTATTTGTTTCGTTAGAACTTGTTGACTCTTCAATTCTCTCCCAAGCCCAAACATTGAGACTCATTTCATCCATCATTTACCCGGTACATTCGTAGGCTACATTTCCTGTGTAGCTGCCGCGCTATCGTTGTGTGGTGCGGCCCCATTGATACCTAAACCATATGACGAAACCACGCTCCGTCATCACCACCACCCGCTGTCCATTGCAGGCTCCAAATGTTAGTAATACCATTGAGTGATTGCGTCCATCCGAGTGCGCTAGCTGGGATAGGCCACGAAAGATAAACGTACACAAGGCTACTCGCTAGCCTGTTTGGGGTGGTCACGAACCCACCAATAGGGCCTATCATCGACACAGCAATTTCGCGCGACCAAGGGTTAGGCTTTCAGTTGCATTTGTCACCACGGTTCGTTCGGTCGGTCGGTCTGTTGTTTCGTGGCCGTGACGGAAGAGCTCTCTCTTTTGCAGTGCGGAGTGTTTTTCATTCATTATACTAATCGTTCCCGTACCGTAGTTCCCGAAAGTAGCCGACATGGAGCAGCATAAAAACGAGGTTATTGGCATAGGCAAGGGACCAGCGTGTCGTGCTTAATGTTTGTTGCATTTCCAATGCAGTTCCTAGCATCTCGTGGTCGTTCACGCACGTCTGTGGCAGACGTGAATTCGTGCTGCTTCATACTTCATTCTAGTATCGAACGGTGTTTGAAAGCATATTAAAACGGTTTCGGATCGATCTCTCATTTTATTTCGGAGTGATCGTGTTCAAGTTGCCATCGTCTTTCATCGCTTGTGAACTCGCTTCTGCTGCTCTTCATCACGCGCCTGTCGGCTATCCTTATCAGGGGTTCAGGTCAAGATCAAGCTGATTGATTTTCTAACCAGATAGCAACTCATTCGACACAACGTCTTCCGATGCACCCTATTCAACTGCATTTCAGTAATGCTTATCGGCTTCGGTTTGCTGATTCCGATTAACCAGTTGATCCTAAATACTAATGTTTCTATTGTTAACAGTATATTGTTGTAAGATTTTCAGTTGTATTAAGTACTAATTTGATCTATCTTTCATTCTATTTTCATTTATCATTTACTTTTCTTTCGTTTGCAATCGATGTACGTACGTACGATGTCGTCTATCTTCTTCCACTTTTTCGTCTGCATCTTTTCGTAGCCTCAACCTGGTTATTGGGTAATTTATGTTCCAATTTTAGTTCAATAAGTGTCCGCACACCATAACATCGAAGTATCGCTAATACTCCTTAGTACTTACCCGTCTTCCGATTTACTCTCGTACTCTTAGCAAGGATCTCCTTATCCACCGGCAGCACCCGGGTATGCCCCAGCGCCACAGATGTACGCACCGAATCAACCGTACGGTGCCGGAGGTTATGGACCGGTCGTCGTACAACCGGGCGTTCCCGGTCAACCGCCACCGCAAATGATGGGTGGCCAACCGATGGCAGGTAGGTCGGGGAGGTGATCTTCCTATCAATTGGGCGACAATGTGTGGCTGTGTGTGTATGTGTGTGTGTTGGTGTTCCGATCCGATTGCGGATAATAATTGATAAGGCTTTGAGTGAGCTTCCTGTCCAGAGGGACGGAATAGCAGTGACGAACGGTATTTAAAACGGAAGAGCTGCGACACGTTGATAAGCGCAGCGGATACGGTGGTGTTTACCTACATTACGCACACTGTACAACGGCCAGTTGCTGTCGTATGAATTTCCAGAATTAGAGAGCCAGCTCTCTCGACCGATTGTCGTTTGGATGCCCAGCGCCAGAACACGTTGTTGTACCGACGATGTAGATGCATTGACACGTTATTAGTTCCCCCGTTCAATCCATCGGACAGTGCCGATAGATAAGCAAGGGTAGCAGCAATGGTTCACTGAAGCCAATCGCTCGCCGCTGCCATTGCTCTGTTGGAGTGCATTAACCCTACTTGAAGGTTGAAGAGCGAGTACACAGGCATGGAGGAGGTAGGGACACATCTTCAGTCCTTCGAGGGTGGTTCCTGTTTATGCGAACGTCGTGCGCATACTGAAGGGGGACACAGGGTGCCCTAGTATTCCTATGATAATGCTGGTACCGGCGTACCTTCTTTCACGTGTTGACTGGCACACTGGGGACCTTATTTGAATTGCGATATCTGGCGAGGTAAGTTTGGCGCGAACTAGCTCATCTTATCAGCAGCAGCAAACCCGCTCCGCTTGGGGCTGTAAAGTGAGGTTCTGTGATGTTTCGAATGCGTGCCCGTTCTCGTGGCGCGTCTAATGTTTCATTAGGTCCTCCTCGCAAGATTCCAAGCTAATGACCTTCTTCCTGCCCTTTTGGACTTCGATGGCTGAGCATACATTACCCAGCCAGAAGACGATCGTATTCGAAAGAGACCGGGAATGCATCTCTATGCATCCCTGTTGCGTTTGCGCTGATAGTGCTCTTCAGCGTTGGTCATTGCGGCGCGCGCGACACAAGAAGATTGTAGCTCGGTCGCAGCTCAGACAGGAACGGGATGATAAGGTTAAATTAAATCCAATTGTACGCCGTACACCACCCATCAGCAACCTTCTACACGGCTCTGTCTGTGCTCACGTCGCTCTGCTTCGGTATCGGTCGCAGAACGGATTTCAGTCCATTCTCGGTGGTGCTATAGAGCTGGTGAAGAGAGATCATATTGTCGCGACAGCTCGACGGTCCGTGTCGTCCAGTAGCGTGTTACTCCTAGTAGTCTAAGAGTTTAGAGTGATGGTAGTGCCCCGGCCATTGCCCGTGATGGGCCCACCGGAACACCTTGGATCGTTGCACAACATTGCGGCCAGTCTGGCGGATATACGCATCGTATCGGATGAGGAGATCGATCGTGCTACGCCGTCACGGCAGCAGCAACAGCGACGCCGTACAAAATTCGTCCTGCGATACCTGGAGGAGAAGGTGTTCGAGCTTGGTCGGCAGCTTCACGTTAGCCAGGGTCGTGCATCGATTCGGCGTATGTTACGGTTTCTTCCCGGAGTCCGGAAGTCCGCCAAAGCCAAAGGCTACGAGCATCTGGTGACAGATGAGGAGCGCAGGTTGGTTTTGCGAGAGTGGGCAATCTTTTATCTTATCGTACCGACTTATCCAGAGCCATGGGTGATAATTGTCGTGTTGATCTGGTGGTGCGAAGTCAGTGGGAACGAGATCGCGCGATATATTTTCACGATCACTCACGGTGTGTGGTGAAGTGAGGTGCAGGAATGTATCGTACATTTGGTAAGCAGAAGAAGTGCAACGAATTGTGGGAATTGTGGTTATAGATGTGATTTGCTGACGAATCATATTCCTGATGTCCTGATTGATAATCGAGAGTCGAGTTCTATTTACGATTTATAAAAAGGGCAAGCATCCGTTGTGATTGATAAGAATAGTTGAATGCTGTCCCCAACTATTTTTGGAAGCTTGATTGGTGGACCTACTTCCATTAAAAGCAGCTAGTCCTCGTTTATGTGGTTCCTTCTTGTTGCCTGGGTCATCTCTGTTGCATTATATAGGGCGATCGTGATAAGCGATAAAGAGAATCTCTGTGTCGCGTGTTAATACCCTTTCCATGGCCATCTGCAGGTGGCTGGATGCCTATTCCGCAAGGGATACCGAACTGTCCGCCCGGCTTGGAATACCTTACTGCCATTGATCAGCTGCTGGTGCACCAGAAGGTGGAGCTGCTCGAAGCGTTCACCGGTTTCGAGACGGCCAACAAGTACACCGTGAAGAACACGCTCGGCCAGAAGGTGTACTGGGCGGCGGAGGACACTGGCTGCTGCAACAGGATGTGCTGCGGTGCGGCCCGTGCCTTCGATATGAAGGTCCTTGATACGTACCAGAACGAGGTGCTGCACTTTAATCGACCGCTACGCTGCAGCTCCTGCTGGTTCCCGTGCTGTTTGCAGACGATGGAAGTGACGGCACCACCCGGCAACGTGATCGGATACGTGGAGCAAGACTGGTCCATCCTAACGCCCCAGTTCAGTATCAAGGATCAGAACGGTGAGACTGTGCTGAAGATCTCCGGTCCCTTCTGTACGTTCAGCATTTGTGGTGATGTTGAGTTTGAGGTAAATCATTAAACTAAGGCGCGGAGTAGTGCCCAGTTTGAATGTAGTTCACTTACTCCTGTTCGTTCGGTCGCTCGCTATCTTCTAGGTGCTCTCTACCAATGGAACACAGGTGGGCAAAATCAGCAAGCAGTGGTCTGGATTGGGCCGGGAATTGTTTACCGATGCGGATCATTTCGGTATTAACTTCCCGATGGATCTGGACGTCAGGGTAAAGGCCACCCTGCTCGGTGCTCTATTTCTAATTGTAAGTCTGTTGTCCTCGAGCACCGATGTGCAGCACAAAAATCGCTAACGAGTGAATCTGTTTTCCCTCCTACAGGACTACATGTTCTTCGAGAAGAGCGGTAACAAGGAACAGGATCGTCCGGGAATGTTCTAAAAACGTTCTCTTGCCTTCCCTTGATTCGTTTGTTTTTTGTTTGTTTTCCATTTTAACTACATCTACATTAGCCTTAAAAAAGGGGGGCCATGTTCGCCTTACGACTGTTTTCTTCCACGTTTATTCCCAGTTATTTGTGTTACCGTTTCCCAAAGAGCATTCACCTGCCAGTGTCGGGAGAGTTCAATTAGACCATAGTCTAAGGATGAGAAGAACTAAGAAACAAATCGTAAGCACACATCGTACAGTAAGAACTACAGCAGTCGCACAGGTGCAGGAAATAGCACAAAACCAAAGGATTTGAATGAACAGTCAGTGCGAGACGATCGATGATACTATGTTGTCTGTTGTCTACACAATCGAAAGAGTAGCGCAAATATTGAAATGCGAGGCTGCCAGAATGTTGAATCTTAAAACCGATACTACTGCTACTACTATTTATCCTACTGCTTGGTGTTAGTTTTTTTTTGTGCCCCCAGGTACTTGACAGAGCAAGTACAGTACTTCATAAACGTCCAATATAATGCTTCGCGCAATGGGTTTTTTGTAGGAAATAAGATGGAATGGATATAGATACAGCTAGGGAAATTGCTGCCTGCTGTATGAATTAAATAATCGAAGTTAAGATTTCTGAATGTTTATACGCATTATATTGTCATTTCGGACAAATTGTGTCGCTTAACATAATACATACACTTATACAGTATATGAGCATAGATGGATACATCTACGCAATCGTTGCCTCATACTATTTACCTCCTTGTACAACGATTTACTTATAAACGAAAAATGAAAAGAAAAACCGAACAGTAACTTTAAGCGATGTCCATATTTTGCAACGAATTCCGCCGACGCGGTATGCACCACCACCTCTGTTGCCTCTTTCGATCGCTTTAAGCAAATGAACGCAGTGAAACTAACGGAACAGCGATAGTACAAGGAAGTGCCGTAAGAACTTTACAATGGATATGCGAATCAATCGAAATGCACGAAACCCAATTGTACACGTAAACGTGTGTGGGAAACGCAAATAAGCAAAAGGTTCCATGCACGTTAGTAATAAAACCAGTTAACGGAAGTGCACCAAAATCCTCGGTAAGCAAGCGCGTGTTGTGTTGTCAATTCATTTCCATCCATTCCGTGCAAATTCGCGCTGTCGTACGTGGCCATAATCGAGCTGGTGGCACCTCTAGTTGCGCTGTGTGTGAACAGAGCCGTAAAAAGAAGAGATGCTGGCGTGTGGTGGTGGATTTCGGTTTTCTGTTTCTGCGGTTCTTCTGCTTTTGCCATTGTTGTACTTATCCGCGGACATATTAGCATAATGGTAATGGGATGTTGATATTTTATCGTCTCTTTTTGTTTTTTAACTTTTTGTCATTTAGACGGGCCAATAGCTGAATGTGTTTGTGCTTTGCCTGTTTTTTCATGCATTCCTGTACTTTTTTGTTTCGCCTTTTTTTTTGTTAATTTGGTGATCAGTGTCAATCGATTGTCGCTGCGAGAAGTATTGTTCGATTCAATCGGAAATGTAAAGAGTGATTCCTTCAAACACAGTACAAGCCATTGACCCCAGTTTGAAGCAACATAATACATAAAAAACCGACGCGACGTGTCCTCATTCAAGTACGTACGCTCAATCAATTGCAACTCTCCAAAATGTTATGGTCCAGCATGCCCATCGCTCGGTGTAGAAGCAACGCCGACGTACTACCAACGCATGGCTCCATCGGCCTTTCACGATCATTTTAGGTCAGCCCAGGATAAAAGGGGATCGTGTCCGTTCCTTAAATCGAGTTTTAATATTTGAACCATCGGAAAAAAGAGGAAAAAGACGCTAGGGAAAAAGATATTATGCTGGCTTGTTTGGCGATGGTTGTTCTCCGGTTTTTCATGCATAACGATCCAGCGATCGTACCAGCGTGGCTAACATAACGCTGCGTGGACGCACACCCACATTCCCTCGGGCACATTCGTGACCGCGCATCCCCCCGGTGGTCAGCGAACGATGGGAGTGTAGAAAAGACCATTGGCGAACCAACCAAAAAATAAAATATAACGAATTCACCTTTTTTTTTGGCTTTGGTTCGCTCCCCGTCGACGGACACTTTGAATGCATATACCGAAATACTGGTTTTGTGTGGCCAAACACACCGTGGCCGCGGTTGTGTGTTCATGGTTCTCGTCGCATTTGTTAGTTCGCTTGAATCGCACACCACAGAAAAGAACCTTTTCGTCTCTCGATCGCTTATCGTCGTCGTCGTCGTCAATCCACTTTGGGTGGTGAGGATCGGTAGGAAGTAGAACACACAAAAATCAAATAAAAAGAGATAGAAAGAGAGAGAGAGAGAGAGAGAGAGAGAGAGAGAGAGAGAGAGAGAGAGAAGCAGAGAGAATGATCAACCAAACACACACGCATACAAATGGAATGAAAAAAAAATGAAAAAGCGTTTTTAAACGAGCATACAAAATTGCAACCGGTGTTTCGCACGTTCCGCCGGCGAACCGGATCGTTCGCGAGCAACGTCATCTCGAGGTGCAAGGCGACCGCAAATTTCAAGGGGCCATGTATCTGGACATCCCGTTTCCACCGTGAGGTATATGTGGATGAGATGCAGCTTAAGCGTAGAATACCTCTGTGCATTGCAGACTTACTTGCAAATATGTCTAAGCCGACTAGTGCACTACCAAAGAAGCGTTACTTTGTTTCTGGATAATTTCTAGACGATTCTAAATTAAATGAATCCCAGAATATCGCTCATTAGTTCTGCATGGCCCTCTCGACCATGTTCAAGAGAATCCAAGCTTAAGAACTCTCCTGCTAGATCATTTGTCATCCCGTCAAGAGGGGACCATCTTGAAACATACTATCCGAAGAGTATTCCACTATCAATCACTAATCGAAATGAAGACGATTAATACAAAATGATCTCATACAACCGCTCAATCCAGTAATGTTCCAACTGATATTCAATTCCCCCGGCACGCTGGATGAACGGTTAACCCGTCACCTTGTTTAGCGCCTTCTCCCCTGGAGGCCTAATGAGCGTTCGCGCTGCAAACTGTATGCGCACGGCCATGGATTTGTGGGAATGTTTTTTTTTTTTTGGGGGGTTCGGATGGCCATGCTGTGTGCGTTGACTCTCTCTCTCTCTCTCTCTCTCTCTCTCTCTCCCCTCCTGTAGCCCACACCAGACTTCGTCACAACACCGCGCTAGTTAATGGTCTGGCGCTTGTGCTTGGATTTGGATCTTTCGTATGGTTCGTATTTTTTTTGTTCTTCTATTTTTGGAGTTGCGTCGGGGGCCAGCAGCGGAGCAGCAAGCGTGCTAGAATGCCGAGACGCCGAATTCCGGCACACACATACAGACTGATTTTTCGACTTTGGTTCTAACTTATACCATCCCAAACCGTTTGCCACGGAACACGCCGATGCTGCTGGATTAATTTAACCAGAGCGCAGATTGGGGATCGATCGGAGGCAAGGAATCATACCGGGTGCGAATGGAGTGATTACAACCGGTGCTTCTCGTGGTCAACAGAACCACCATCACAGCACGACCTGCAGAATTGTTTAGAACAAATGTATCAAACTCCCCCCCTCCTTCCGGGAACCGTTCGATGCCGATCCGAATGCAAAGCCATGAAACCATGATTGATGCTTATCTCGTGGTTCTGGCGTGTCCACATCGGGGTGCTGGCTTGCTGGCTTGCTGGCTGACTTGCCTGCGTGGTCGTGATGCAGCGACAAACCATCCTTTGAGTGTATTTCATGTTGGGATGTTTCGGCGTTACTTGTCTTTTTTTTCTCTCGCTCTCTTTTGCCAAACTCGTTTTCATCGGCATAAGCAGCAGGGGAGACACACCCCACCCGCCATGGGGAGCATGGGGTGGGTGGGTGGGAACGCCAGCAGCAGCAGCAGCGGCAGAATGCCCAGACTGACGCGCCAGTTCGGCGGCTTTCGGTCGTTTAGTTGTTTCGGCGTCGCTGTTACGGCTGTACCGGGTGCGAGTGCCTTTTACGTTGTTGTGTTCCGTTAGCCCGTGCGTGCGTGCGTGCATGCGTGCTTTTGGCTTGTCTTTGTCCCGCCGATTTTTTTTTCTTCTGTTAAAGTGTCCTGGTTCAGTTCCGTAGCTGGAGGACTCTTAAGGACTGGCGTTGACGAAGTGTGTTAGTAGTAGCATCACGGTTTGCATTAGTTCGGGCATTTAATTTTCATTTAATTTCCGTTAAACAGATAGTAGTAGAGTGATTGAGCTGCGCGGGTGACGTCGATTGCGGAAAACGCATTTTCCACAGCCTCTCACACGTGAATAACGAACAAACGATCTTCGAACGTGGTAAGTGATAGTTAGTAAGATCGTGAAGAAGTGTGATAAGAATGGCCGTTTGGATTTTCCATTTTACCACTAATCCGTCTGCGAACCCAAAAAAGGCGGTCGTGTAGTGTTCCAATTCCAATCGGGAAATTGGACACACCTTCACACCATGAACTTCCCGCATATTTCCCCCAAAAACTCCAACCTCGCTGGGGTGTGCATGGCCGGCCCCCCGCTATTCGCTCGCCCGGTGTCAAGGAGTATTAATGGAAAAAAGGGCGAAATGTTAAATAGCCGAAATGCTAGAATGGGGTGCTGCCTCCGCCAAAACCCTAGAGGTCAGCGTGTTGCGATGCGCGCGTTGGTTCGCGCGTTCGTCTCCTATCTCGCGCGTGGTGGGCAATTAAAGCGCTTTGGCCTTGAAGCGCACTGCCCGGGTTCGAAAAAATATGCTTCACATTCACGGGGCACCGACAACACCGGGAACACCACCATCATCAGCATCATCATCCCGGTTGTGGCCGTACGCTACTGTGTGCAGCCAGATGCTGTGCTGCTGATTGGGTTGGGTTCGTGGTAGCGGTTCGGGACGTTGTTTTAATTACTTAAAATTCTTTCTTTCGTGGGCCCCTTGGCCCGCTGATGTGTGGCCGATGTGTTGCCGATGACGATGGGAGTGGTGTTCTATGGCTATGGCCGCTGCAGCTCTCACCACGCCGCGTACCATATGGTTTTATGACCTTCGCCGGAGCAAGAAAGATGTCAGCCAAAGCGACGCAGAATAGACGCTTTAAATTAAGAGGGAAGTGGCAATTGAATTTTTCTACGTTGCGTTTTGAGCGAATGTTGAGCGAATTTCGCTTGTACCGAAGGTCAGTGGGTTGTGTGATGGAAACATAGACAGAAGATTCCTTTCCGCCTCAACCGCCAACTCCTTGAAGCGCGTCGTCACGCCTGCCGAGGCGTTTAGCATGACGTCAGCTGACCTAGTATTCGTCCCTATCCCCGTCGTTAACCATCGGCAGCGCATTAGACGATTGAACGACGAGCGCCGAACATTGACAGTCTAGCCCATGCTGCTGATAGCACAAAGAAACATTGGAAGAAAGTCCTGTCAGTGATAATACTAGGACGTGGTCAGTTCAATCGATACATCCTGGTGCCGATCGACTAAACTGGCGGTTATCACCGGCCGATGACGAAAGAATCATCTTCATATGGTTTCTACGAATTCTGGGTCCGTGCTTTCCGTTAATCTCCACCCCTAAGCATGGGTGGTCGTGTGTCCATTTGTCTACGTGACTCGCCACTGGCCTACGAAGTGTTCTACGTTATCTTATCTTATTCTCTCTGCTAAATTGTACGTTTTTCTTTTTGGCGTAATGGTGCGTTATCGCGCTCCGAAGAATTTGCCAGGTGAAGGAGCGTAACGAGTCGGTTCTGATTTGAAAGTTGTTTGTAAACATGGTGGCCACCGGGAAGGTAATTAGAAATGTACTAATCTTTCGAAACAGACTCGCTTTCGTTTCGTCTCGTTTCGTTTATCATTTAAAGTACCATGTGCCTAGTAACCCAAAGATGCAGTTCGGATGGGATCACAAAATTCCCAGCAAAACCAAAGATGGGCTATTCATCTATATTTTATAAACAATTTTTTATCAACACAACATCTCTCCAGCCGGTCTGATCATCAGCTCGTGCACCTGCACCCTTGGCGGTGTACCGAGTACGTAGAGCACTGCATCGGCTATATCTTCTGGTTCGAGTATGGGCGTTCCATCCGTTTTCATGGAGTCTGGGACGCTCTCGGTGCTTACCAACCCGGGACTGATGCTCTGAAAAATATGATAGAACACCGATCTGTATGCTACGCACACGCAGAAACGAACAAGGGCCACAGGTCACCGTACCGTCACTTTAATGTTGGTTTTGGCAATCCGCAGCTCGTGACGCATCGTTTCGGTGAGTGCCGTCACACCGTACTTGGTGGCCGGATAGATGTTGAAGGTCATGTTCGGTGGTACCGTGTGGCCGAGCACACTATTGATGTGCACAATGTGTCCATCGGTGATCGAGCGACGTTTCATGGACTGAAACGCTTCCCGACTGCACAGTACCGTTCCCAGCAGGTTCGTGTCGATCACTTCGCGCAGTTCCGCCGTGTTGTTGGCGGTAAGCAGTTCGACCGAGTCTCGGGCGATACCGGCATTGTTGATTAGCACGTCCACTCCACCGAAGCGTCCCTCCACTAGTCGGAAGGCGGCCAGAATATTCTCCTCTCGCGTTACGTCACAGCGTACGGCATGAATCCGTTGGCGTGCCGCTTCATCGGTCAGCTCTTCCTTCAGCCGTTCAACGCGTTCGATACGTCGTGCAAAACCGACGGCGATCATCCCGGCACCGGCTAGGGCTTTAAGCGTAGCGGCACCAATGCCCGCGCTGGCCCCGGTGACGATGGCCACTTTACCTACCCAACGATCCATTGTACAGTCGGGGGAAAGAACGACTGTTTGACGATTGGAATGGCACGCGCTCAACTGGAAGGTTGAATTTCAAATCAGCTTTTCCATCGTTTTAGAGGAACTTGTCATTATGCGGCATGTTAATCTTATCTAAACGCATAATCGTTGCTTCAACATTCATTTTTAATCTCGCTGGAACGTGATAACGAATAGGGTGGATTTGGTGCTTGCGATCGCAAAAGACATTACATTAGACTGATAAGTAACTGCTACTGACTTATCAGACCAGCATTCCTGATATCAATATCGATACTCGGAAGAGGGTTCGTCGTCTAAAATTCTTTATAATGAGAGGCCTTCGGACTCTTACTTCACATCCGATAATCCACACGCGACAGCTTCTTTTGGTTATGTCATATATTTCAAACCACTATCAAGCATTGAAAGCCTCGGTTACATCATTTCTCCAACTGGTTTGATCGTTAGCTCGTGAATCTGCACACGAGGCGGTGTCCCTACGACATACAGAATGGCATTTGCGATATCTTCTGGCTCCAGGATGGGCATATCCTTGATATTTTCGCTGTTGGGGATGATCTCCGTTCTTACCAATCCAGGGCTAATGCTCTGTAAATGTCGAATAAGGAAGGAAGGAGTAAGGGAAGACGCAGGACAACAAGAAACTCAAACAAGAGCTTCTATTTTTGCAATATCACTTCTGCAGTCTGCTAAGAGAATCAAAATACAGCTGTGTCATCGAGAGACATCTCAGCATCGCATCGACAATCGACGTGTCGTCACTGACTGATTGATAAGATTGCACGTGCTCGGCACGAACGCATTCACTAACTCACTCACTCACTTACCGTAACTTTAATTTTCGTTCCCGCCAATCGCAACTCGTGACGCATCGTCTCGGTGATGGCCGTCACGCCGTACTTGGTGGCCGGATAGACGTTGAGCGTACCCATCGGTAGCACCTTGTGGCCAAGAATGCTGTTAATGTGCACGATGTGCCCAGCGACCGAACGGCGCTTCATCGATTGCACTGCCTCTCGGCTGCACAGCACCAACCCCATCAGGTTGGTGTCGATCACATCGCGCAGTGCCTGGGTATTGCTGGGATCCAGTAGACCGACCGTACTCCGTGCAACACCGGCATTATTGACCAGTACGTCCACCCCACCGTAGTGCTGCTCGATGTGCACGAATGCGGCCAGAATGTCCTTTTCCTTGGTCACGTCACAACGCACACCATGCAGACGGCCGGCGGCCTCCACCGGCAGCTGACTCTTCAGTTCATCGATTCGGTCAACACGCCGTGCCAGGCCGATCGTGATCATGCCGGCGTTTGCGAATGCTTTCACCGTTTCCGCACCGATACCCGAGCTAGCGCCCGTTACGACGGCCACCTTTCCTACCCAACGATCCATCTTTTTGGCTGCCTGGAATGTACCTTACCGTCGTGCCAGTCCTAATCAACTGCTGGAGAAATATGCTTATTCGACTGCCGAAACCTTGGGTCTCGCCGGTGCCTTGGCCACTATCTAATCTCTTATCTGCTATCGCCAATGCTTGTGGTGCGCATTCCGAGTGGCATCGTATTGATACCTTTTTCGATTTTATAGTTTCTCCATCGAACAAACGGTCCCTGTCGGGTTAGTCTGTCCCTATCATAATCTAAAATTTTTGGAAGCTAATCGACGCTGCACATGCTCAACAAACCCGTGTACTCGCTAGGTGAAACATGAGGATTTCGCTGACTCGCGATGATCACGCAATGATAGAGAAGCAATTCACTCAGCATGTTTATATGTACTCAAACACCTCTAGCTATCTGATAAAGATTGGCGCTAGCATCGAGTTACCGTTGAATTCAAGCTTCATTAAAAAAGAAGAGTGCGTGGCATGACTGCATGCTAATGTCTGCAAGAGTCTATGGAGAATGATCTATTAATAAATCACCATCACGACCTCAAACACACTTCAAATGGCACCTCACTGGACCACCAACAAAGCGTTACACCATCACGTCATCGGCTGCAATCATTTGCAGTTGCATGGCATCAAAACAGTTAAATACGCGATGCAGTTGCATCTCGCGAAACACTTGCCACTTCGAGCGGCCAGCAGTACGAAGCTATTGTTCTAGCGCAGTGTTTGGAATCGAAGTGAAGTCTTTGGCCGTAGTGAGTGACGATCAACATGAATCGTTGGAGAGGAAAGGTGGCCATCGTGACGGGTGCCAGTTCCGGGATTGGTGCAGCCGTCGTAAAAGCACTGGCCACTGCTGGTATGGTCACCGTGGGGTTGGCAAGACGGGTCGAACGTGTTGAGGCATTGCGCAAGGATCTTCCACCGGAAGCCGCCGGTCGGTTGCACTCCCTACCGTGCGATGTGACGCGGGAAGAGTCGATCCTGTCGGCGTTCGCCACGGTGCAGCAAATGTTCGATGGTGTCGATGTGCTGATCAACAACGCCGGTATATCGCGTCAATCGGTAACGCTGGTAACCCCGGGAAATACGGAGGATCTGCGTGCCGTGCTGGATACGAACGTTCTTGGGCTAGTGCTGTGTGCTCGGGAAGCGTTCAATTCGATGCGTGCCCGTGGAGTTGATGGGCACATCATCAACGTGAACAGCATCCTCGGTCACAAGTATGTACCTTTCCCGAACCTCAACCTGTACGGTGCGTCCAAGTATGCCGTGACGGCCATTACGGAAACGCTCCGGAATGATTTCCGCAACGCAAACACCCGCGTTAAGGTGACGGTAGGTGATGACGGGAGGGCTTTGGTTGGACCACTCCGGTCGGCACTGACACTGGCTTTACTTTGTTTTCCATCCAATGCAGAGCATCAGCCCGGGCATTGTGCGCACGGAGATGCTACCGGAGGGGGATCAGTTCAGTGGCGCGACGCCCATGCTGGAGGCGGAAGATGTAGCGAATGCCATCCTGTATGCCCTCGGTACACCGCCACATGTGCAGGTGCACGAGCTCATCATTAAACCAGTGGGCGAACTGGTCTAGAGTGGTGTGGATAGTATATTCAATAAAATGCTTCGAACATCGAATTCAAACCAAAAACCTGAACTACTTTGCTTTGCTGGATGCCTTGGATTGTACTACCCGTGGTAGGATAATACTACTTGTAGAATGCAAAGAAATGCTTATAGGCACTCGATCAATGTGCCATCTCATCCGCATCGGTTTATGTAAGCGAAACACGTGCGCCGAGAATCTGCTGACTCAGTGAGCAGTAACGGAATGCAACAGTCATTTGTAATCGGATGGGTGATAATGACTGTTTTTGTGTACAATATTTTGTTCGCGCAAATCGATTGTGCAATACATTGCGCAAAATTGGCATTGGGGTCAATACATTTCGCTATTAAGAGGACAGACATACAAATGAGTTGCACTAACACATCCGGTCGTTCTCATTTCAACAGATAGCAGTTTGGCAGTAATTTGCCAAAGAAATACCATTTTTATATTTATTATTCAGTGTTGCATATATATTGCTGATGGTTCAAAAATAATGTGCATCCAATCATATTCTGTACTAGTGTTCTTACCTGACTTCGTGCATTTCTTACGGCAATTTAGAGATCCTGATAACATTTTCGCTCTTCTATGGTTTTATCTTGCAGAAGAAACGAATTAAAACTAGCGATCGACGAAAAGCGATAAAATGGCAGAAAACGGAACGGAGAAAGTACCGCCGCAGAATGACGGCCACTCGGCTACTGCACCTATCTATCCGTCGCTGAGTGGTGGAGAGGCTGAGAAGCCCCTGATTCCACAGCAGCAGCAGCAGCAACAACAACAACCGGCTTATCCAATGGTGCCATCGGTGAGTACCTAACCGTCGAGAATCGTACCAAGGCCGCTCCATGAATTAAACGATCGCATTTGCTCCATCTCTAGAACGCTGGGGTTCCTGGTCCTCCAGCTCCTCCTGGGTATATGCCGCTGGCGCAGGGCCCAGTCATGGGAGCACCTATCATGACACAGCCCGGTATCCCGATGCAGCCAATTCTCGGTCAGCAGCAAACCAGTAAGTATAAAACATCATCTTGTCGATCAGCAGGGTACCACTACCATCACCACCACGCAACCGAACGAACGAGCAAGGGAAAGCTACAATCCATCAAACGATATGATTCCTTCGACGCGCCACACACTGTAACGTGCTGCGAATGTTAAAGAAATGGTCGAAGGCGAAGGGCGATTGATAAGGTCCTCCCTCGTCCTCATCCAATCAGTTATTGGCCAACAGTAGATAAGATGTACGTGCAGTGTAGAGAATCGGATCGGACAGCAGAGCAGCAACAGTGCCTCCCGTTGTTCAGATAATTATTGGCAGATCTGGGGCTGTGTACGCCCATTACTATCGTTTTCTGGGTTTTGCCGAGTGGTTCGATGCAGGTCGGATTTAGTCTAGTGCAACGGCTGGAGTAGGATGGGCCGCGGAAGATCGAAATGTAAAACATCGCGACCGCAGGATTATTTCGTCAGCTGTGCCTCGATCGATCGCTTGTTTGTGCCCGACGATGATCAGCCCAACGGGAATCACCGGGATTTGTCGGGTGATAGGGCCCGAGTGCCCCGTGATTACGATGCCCGACGAATCGTGGTCGTGGTGTGGCAGGTGATGGAGAAGAAACTGATCAACTGTGGGCGGTTGCTTCGCGGTGTACGAGTGTTTGGCAAACGGTCGACCCCCAAAAGCTCGGAAGCGGAAAGGATCGTTCGCCGTGAGGAGCGTCAAAAGTTTAAGCAGCTGATAACGGAAGAGGAAAGAAGGTGCCTGGTTGCCTGGGCCTTAGTGTGGCTCGATAAGTTCGAGATGGTGCTGCTGCTGCGCTATTCTTCTAACCCTTATCCTTCGTTTGCGTTCTGTCGCAGCTGGCTGGATGCCTGTGCCGCAGGGAATTCCCAACTGTCCACCTGGCTTGGAATACCTGACATCCATTGATCAACTGCTGGTGCACCAGAAGGTGGAGCTGCTGGAGGCGTTTACCGGTTTCGAGACGGCCAACAAGTACACCGTCATGAATACGCTCGGCCAGAAGGTGTACTGGGCGCTGGAGGATACGGGCTGCTGCAACAGGATGTGCTGCGGTACCGCCCGGGCGTTTGATATTAAGATCCTGGATAACTTCCAGAACGAGGTGCTGCACTTTAGCCGTGGTCTACGGTGCAAGTCCTGTTGTTTTCCGTGCTGTTTGCAGAAGCTGGAGGTATCCGCGCCGCCCGGCAACGTCATCGGCACGGTTGAGCAGCAGTGGACACTGTTCTGCCCGGGATTCAACATCAAGGATCGGGATGGCAAGACCGTGCTCGTTATCAAGGGCCCTTGCTGCCAGTGCACGCTGTGCGGTGACGTGAAATTTAGAGTAAGATTACGATGCTCAACATGAGAGGGCCGCGCCATTCTCTCACCGTTGGATGTTTATCCTTTGCAGATTCTGGCCACCGATGGTACGGAAGTCGGCAAGGTAACGAAGCAGTGGACTGGGATGGCTCAGGAGTATTTCACGGATGCCGACAATTTCGGCATCAGCTTCCCGATGAATCTTGACGTCAGGGTGAAGGCTACCCTACTCGGTGCTTTGTTTTTAATTGTGAGTATCTTCAGAATCCCGGATGGTCCATGTTAGACCGTGCCTCATACTTTCTTCGGTTTTCCATTGGATTTCCAGGATTATATGTTCTTCGAATCATCTGGAAAGAGCAAGCGTTAATGCGACGGCAATTGATAAGCATTCGTTGCTTACAGTTCGAAGTGCCAAGCGGTCCACTATCACCATGATAACCACATGACACCCGTGTCACGATACAAGTCTTCTATATTTTTTTTTCCTCGTAAATACTATACGCACATTGTATGTAAGCTTTAGATGGGAGAGCATGAGAGGGAGAACACATTACACCTAGCGAACCGTCCGAGGAGTCGATCGTCAAACGACGAGCCGAGCTCATGGCTATTGCATTTACGTCTCAGGAACAAACGTTTGGTGGAACCGACGGTTATACTTGATATGCATTTGAAACAATCCTCAGGGTCTGTGGTAGGTCATCATAGGGCCAGCAGCTCTCATTGCCAAGTATGGAGGCGGAAATAACGTTATCTCTAACGCTTTATAATAATAGCCGATGCGCTAGAGTGTCGCACTATATACAGTTATCACCGTGAAGTGCCAACTGACCACGCGCGCATCCGCGCTTCCCAAAATGATATTTTAGCGCCTAAACAAAACGCGATGCTCCCAGCTGTATCTCTCAAGATTGAGTGTATTGTGTAAATTCGACGATGCTTGTCTATTTGTTCCTGTTTCTGGTGAACGCCATAATCAAAATTTGTGCTACATTTGATGTACCCTTTTATCGGAAATGCTTAATAAAATATTATACTACACCACAGCGGATTGGTTTTTAAAATGTGCGAAATCTAAGCGTAGCTGAAGCGCGAAAGTTTTTAAGATGCCGACTGGAAGATAGGTCGATACTCAAGAGCAAAATCTGTTACACCTTTGGTTGCATATATTTCTGACAAGTAGTGGGATTTTTTGGCACGGGTTATCAGCAACACTTTCAGACTAAGCACAGCCATGGATGGGGAGGTTAACAAGTGATAATACTCCGTGCTTCCTAGCATCCATCAACACATAAGACTGTCGAAATGTAAAGGAAAGTCCCGGTGATAACGTCGTTCTTCGCCGTGTACTTCCGTTAGTGGTGCTACTTGGCAATGATTCGGTTTCGACGGTTAGTATGATTCTTGGCAGTGAACGGTTTGGATGTTTTTTAGATTTTGGCCAAAATTTAGCTGTGACTTCAATTTGCTAGCGGTGTTGCACATTTTTGTTATAACAGTTTAGCATTAAATTTGAGTTTCTACTACGCGAAGAGATGGATCCAATGAATGAAAAAAGCGCACTCGAGTTTACGAATTCGTTGCAGAACGAATTAATGACTGCGCCAATCGTGACTCAACCTAGTGTTCCGTCTGATGCCTGTATACCAATGATCGCTCAACAGCAAAACGGTGAGTAAAGCGTCTGCTGATGAGTGTTACGGGCGTTCTCGAGATGTGCTCCATATTACAGGTGTACCAATCTCTATTCCGGCGTGTCCTCCTGGTTTGGAGTATCTGACTGCCGTTGACAAGCTGCAGGTGTTCCAGTCTGCTGATTTGCTGAAGGTGTTCAGCCCCTACGAGTTCACCAACGAATACACAATCAAGAGCACGGCCGGTGATCATGTGTATTCGGCAAACGAGGATACAAGTTGTTGCAATCGATTTTGCTGCAGTATACTTCGCAGCTTCGATATAGAAATCGTCGACAAGTCCATGAAAAAGGTCCTGCACTTTACCCGTCCGTTGCGATGTCAGTCGTGCTGTTTTCCATGTTGTCTGCAGGAGTTGGAGGTAACTGCTTCCACCGGTAGTGTCGGGTATGTTGTGCAGGATTGGTCGTTCTGGACGCCCAAGTTCAGCATCAAGAATCAGAATGGTGAGACGGTGCTGAAGATCGTCGGACCCTGCCTTACGCTCGCCACATGCTGCAGTGAGGCTGTTTTTAAGGTAAATCCCAGCCATAGAGACGGTTTAATAGTTGGATGATTCGATGGCGTTGCGCTTCTTTCCCTCTTTCTAGATCTACTCTACCGACGGTACACGCATTGGGCAGATCAACAAGCAGTGGTCGGGAGTGGGTAAAGAATTGTTTACCGATGCGGATAACTTTAACATTACCTTCCCGAGAGACCTGGACGTTCGGATGAAGGCCACCTTACTGGGGGCATTGCTATTAATTGTGAGTATCTTCAGAATCCGGGTGTACGCCATAGCTTACTTATCTTCACTACCCTATTTTTCTAGGATTACATGTACTTCGAGAGAGCTCCAACCAATCTGCTAGGGATGCTATGTTTGGCGGTTCAACCCATCCCTCAATAAGCATGAGGAGTCAAACACTGAAAAGAGTCACCAGCACCAATCTATGCGAATGTTTGCGTTGATAGGATATTCGAAAGTTTTTGGACTATTATTCCATTAATTAAAAAGTAAAGGAGAATAAATTACAATGTATCCTTTATTCGAAAAGCTTAATAAAACATGTTTTGAAGGGGGATCATAGGGGATTAATTTCATAAATTTCTCAACTTTTTAACAGCTAAGATGCTGTTTCTAGCCAGATCGAGAGACAAAGAGTTTTCTTGGGTTGTACGTATTTATGACTAATAGTGGGAATTTTGGACGCCATGATGACAAGCCACCACGAATAAGTTTGCAAAAAAAGTGAACAAACTCGAGTAATTAACTGCCTGTCTTTCGCGCACTCTATACATTTTTGGTGGCCCAAAAGCTGATGGGTCGCAAAAGAGCGATCAACGGACGACCTCGTTCGCGGTCGCCGGATGTGCAGAGCTACGCGGAACAGATCGCTAATGATCTTGCCGAATGATGGCACAACGACAAAGCTGGTTGCCCGATTGGTAGCCACCAATGACAAACCAAACTGGATAAGCGGCTGGTTGGTGCGATCCTCACGATGGTTGTCCATCGAATGATTGATGGATGATGATGGTGATAGCTCCGGCCGGTGGCGATGGCGATCGCACCGCGATGATGATGATCTTCGGAAGCTCAATCATCCCTGAATCCGATGGCCTCGAGCGGTGGCCGCCAAAAAGATTACGGTTTTGTCCGAGAAACTGAAGATCGTAAAAAGAAATCAACGTCTTTTGACAGTCCCGGGAAGCCATCTCTCTCTCTCTCTCTTTCTTGGCTGGTCTTTCGGGATCCCTTTTTCGGTAGAAACAATCGAAAGCAGGAAGGAAGGTCGCACCGCACGGCATCGAATCGGAAACGAACCACCGTGGAGGCGGCGGCCATTGACCGGAAGAAGTACCTCGCAAAAGTCCTAAAAAACAAAAGCAAAGAAACCGAATCCCAGCAGGTGCCGTTTGATGATGCTCGCTTGATGCTTCCTGGTGTACGCCTGTTGGCCCGCCCCGGAGACCTACAAGCCGCTAATAAATCGTATGCTTTTGATAATTTATCACCTCAGGCCCGAGCCCAAGGCGTTCTGCGCGAAAGGGCGAAGAGAGAGAGAGAGAGGGGGAGGGCGTGTTGGCGAGGAGTGCTTTGAAAGTGCGCCCCAAAATGTTATCGCGACCGAAACCGAAATCCACCAGCAACAGGCAACCTGTTTTCTGCGCTGTACGGCCATCGAAGGAGGAACCGATCGCGCGATCCACTAAATTATACGAAGGGAAGATCGGGCGAGGGTGCTTCACCGACTGGTACCGCACCTGGTATCGTCTGCAACCCCAAAAACAGGTCTCGATCGGTTTGATTACGAGTCGTGGTTTCGGCGAAAGCCCTAGCGTCCATCGCCGACCTTGAAAGGGTCCATAGAGGCGTGCGAACGACAGACATCTAGAGGACATCACCATAGCCACCGAAATCTCGGACGAAGTAGGCTAAGCTTATGCCAATGCCCCCTGAGATCCGCGCGCGATGGAGATGTGTGATGAGGGGGATCACACGTTTTTTGGGAGCGGATATCGACCATTGGGGGCCGATTGAAAGCCAATTCGGGGCCGATGGGGATTAGTGCTATCCCGGTCTCGATCCCGGTTTCGGTGAAAAGCTAGCGATCGCTCGCCCGCGAAAAACACAATAACATCAAAACCAACTAACGATCGCGTGGTCGAGGCCAGAACCGGCTACCTTCTCCTGCTGATGCGGTGCACCCGCGTCGCGGTCGCGCACCGCGCACCGTGCGCGCTAATCGTTGATTAGATCTTGGTCCCCTCCCTCCTCACCCAAAAAAGCCGATCCGGTGGGACGTTCCGGCAGATGATGGGATTGACGCGCGGAAGCGAAATCCATTTTTGTGTGTTTTACGGAGAGCACGCGTTCAGTCGCGTTTCAGTCGCGCGTTGCTGCCCTTGCGTGCCTGATCGTCGTCGTGCTCGTCATTCTTCTTCGGTCTGCGGCTGTTCATTGGTAACATCAGTTCCAGCATTGGTGTGTGGGCTCTTCCGTTACTTTCTTCGCGCTTCGCTAACGCGAACTTTTGTCTTCAATCCATATTTAACGGAAGGAAGAAAGTTGCGAAGCGAAGGGACCGATAAGGGAATACCGTGATAGTGTGGTGTCTGGGGTGTCATGGGGTGTATGCTGGTTGTGGAGCAAGCAGAGCGTACAGTGTTTGGTTGAAAGCGTGATTACTGCAAAGCATTGGTGAAGTGTTTAAATGAAAACTAATTGAATTGATATCTGGAGGTCATGTGACTACTTTTGGCACATCCTAGCATCTCTAATTAAACGATAAAACTTGTTAAAATATTTGTAGGGTCATAGAGTGGAGAGTGAAAGTGGCGAAACCAAACCGTTCTCGACTTGCAGCAACGTGATCTTAATTTAAAACATTGTTTCTTCACCGCAGGATACTGCGGAAGGAAGTGGAAGTGTCCCGTGCCCGAAAGGAAGAAGTGTCCCGTGTTCGACATTACAAACGAGTTTACCCGACCCCCGGGAAGTCGAAGAAGTTCGGTGACCGCGAACGTGAACATGCGTCATTGGTGCAGCGGTAGGTGAACCAGTTAGCGGTGAACCCCCGCCCCAGAAACCCAGTACACTGGATACTGAATTTGGGGAAAACCCTCAAAAATCGATATCTCTTCTTTACCACTTGCTTTGCAGTTTCGCTTCTCTTGGTGGCTTTGGGGACGGTGACCATCGCTAATGGGTACGGCATTGCCAGGATAGCTCATACGGCCAGTTACAGCGGTGGCTACTGTTCACCGAGTTTGTGCCCTCGCGGTGGACCGAACGTTGGATGCAATCCACCACCATTGGCTGGCGGTGGACACT
Source organism: Anopheles darlingi (assembly GCF_943734745.1). Lineage (NCBI taxonomy): Eukaryota > Metazoa > Arthropoda > Insecta > Diptera > Culicidae > Anopheles > Anopheles darlingi. The sequence goes on from NC_064875.1 coordinate 66,539,988, forward strand.
GTTACGGCAAAGGAGCGAGTGTGCTGCAGTTGGATGGACCTGTCCGTGGGCAGATACTGCACCTGCACAACCTCTACCGCTCGCATGTGGCTTCCGGTAAACAGGGACCACTGCCACCGGCCACCAACATGCCAACGCTCATCTGGGACGAGGAACTAGCTGCCCAGGCCGGTCACAATGCCCGTTCGTGTGTGTTTGCGCACGATCGGTGCCGCAATACGCCCCAGTATCCTTATTCCGGACAGAATCTGTCGCTGATGCGGTACTACGGTACAAGCTACACGATCGACGATCTGATCGCTCGCTTCATCAACGGATGGTGGAGCGAGTTCAAGGCGACACGGCCAGCCTACATCGAGGCGTTTCCACGATCGCAAACGTAAGTGTTCCGAGGCTTGACAAGTTAATGGCTGATGCTTGATCGTGTTTCTATATTTCGTAGGAAAAAGATTGGCCACTTTACGCAGGTCGTTAGCGATCGGACGACGCGGATCGGATGTGCGATGCAGACCTGGGAGGAAGGTCTGTGGCGAACGGTGTACTTCGTGTGCAACTACTCGTTCACCAACATCGTCGGTCAGCAGGTTTATACGGCAGGTCCAACCGGAGCACACTGTACCACGGGATTGGATCCCACCTATCCGGGGCTCTGCCGACACACGTGAGCGAGGAAGTGGTGTTGGACGTTAATAAAGCAATTTTTGGTTGAATTTTCAAATTCAATGTACTATTTTGGGGATTTGGGATGATTTCTTTAATATTTCATGACAACGATGTATGTTTCATATTTTTTAGAGGCCGTAATTTCTAAACATTTGCTTTATTTAGTGATTTATTCCCGAATAAACGGCGTAACGGTGTAGTGCAACGCGAGCGCCCTCTGGTGGCGGGAATCCCAACTGCATCCCTACTAAGTCCTTTATCCAAAAAAAGTATGAGCACGACAGTCCGGGAGATATTTGCTATTTATAAATAAATAGGTACCGAAGCATTCCGTATGATACTGGTAATCAAATAAATTACAAGCTCTTCTCACAAACAATTATAATCATCATCATTTAAAACTCTCGACGGTACTAGAGATTTTAGTCATTCAGTATCAGAGAGATCTTCAAACTCCTTAGTTGGCTCCATTATTTTATTTAACATTATTTATTCCTCCATTTCAAAGCTTGCTGTTGCTCTTGAGCGCATCGTACACAAGCTGTACGGCGTACTTTGCTGTTCCCGGAGCCGTGGTCACCCCATACCCTCCATGACCATAATTGTGTACCACACGCAGCGCTCCTTCGGTTGTGGACACTAGCTCAATCTCCACACGGACGGGATCTCGATGCGGTCTCAAACCGACAGCTTCCCGAAGGACTGGTGCACTCTTTAAGCTGGGCAGCAACGATTCACACCGTTCCCGGATGGCTGCCGCATCGTGGCGACATACGTCCGTGTTGTAACTATCGTAGTTCCGGCATCCTCCAAGCGTTACCCCCTCGAATCCCGGAATGACGTACGTATCAAAGTCCGCATAGAATGCCGTCTTCACCCAGGGGGCGCGCACCTTCGTAATCTGGCCCCTGATGGGAACCAATTTATGATCGCTGCACAAACGCTTAGCCCCCAGACCGGTGCAGTTCACGACCACGTCATACTTGCCGTGCAGCTCCCGGAAGCTGTTCAAGTCAAGCTTCACAATTTGTCCACCATTCTCCAGGAACCTAACCGCAGGGGGCGGGGAAGGAGAGAATGTAATGTAAATCATTAATTTCCGTCATTCATACATTTTTTTACATATCTTTGACCTCCTTTTTGCACACAACCGCCTGGCAGTACCACCACCAGCAGCGGCAGCGCGCTGACCTACCTTTCCGTGGCCCACGGTTGATACAAGCGGCACTCGGCAAGGATGGTCGTAAAGAACGATCCGTACTTCCATTCTCCCGGGCATAGACGTAGCTCCGGCTCCGTCACCGACCGGTACACGGGCACAACCTTTTCGATGTAGTGATTCTGGTGGGTCGAGTTAAAACAACGATTAACAAAACGTAAAAAACCCTGGCAAAGGCTACACGACAATGATAAACTTACCCTTACAATGGCGGGATCACGGCTGGAAAATATGTAGCCCGACAACTGACACACGCCGGCCTTGACGGAATGTGCCGTCTTGCGTAGTTCGTCCCAGTAGCTGTAGGCGTCTGAAATCCATTTCCTGTGCGGGAACGTCCGGTGGTGGTACCGTAACGTAGCCCCAAGTAGAGCAGAAAAGAGAGCTTCGATTAGTGGCTGGTACTGGAAGGAAATTACTCACAAACGGAAATAGCACACGCCGCATACCAATCCCCACTTCGGGCCAAGCGACACAAATTGATGTATTCCGGGTCGTAAGGAAGCTACTACAAATTGTTTCGGTTTACTATTGTTCCGAACAGACGGAACAAGCAACAGGGTATCGTAAATGGGTAATCATGTCCTTATCAATGTTTTCACTTCACGCTGTAGCCATAGTAAAATTATTCTTCAGGAGCGTAAACGTGGACCACGTTTGCCGGATACTACAAGGACAGTGTCAGGAGTGGGCACAAATGAAATGACCCTTTTTCGGTAGTACACTGTGGTACTGTGAAGAACAATAAAATGGACAATTATGAATCATACAGCTGCTCGGTGCAGCACGAACTGCAGTTGTTTTCCAGGACATCTGTCGGACTCTGTCCTGCAAGGACCTATATTTGACCTGCTCCCATGACCCCGGGGCGACCTACCTTTACGTTTGCAGAAATATTTATGACCGAGAGGGGGTTAGTTTTTCAACCTGAACGGGGTAGCACAACTGTTCCCTGGAGAGTGAAAAGTGGCCATCGGGAAAGGGTGGCGGCCAGGCCAGCAATTTGACATACCGCAGTTTACCGCACAACGAACGCACAAAGCACGAGAGCAGCAGCACGTCGCGTGGCGTGACTGGTGAACATTAGGGCACACCAGTCACGTCAGTGACCGTCTGCTAGAGCTCTTCCGCCCGGCCAGGCCGGTGCTTCCGGATTGCTTAATTGGTCTTTAAGGAAGTGCACTACAACAACACACCTGGAGTGCCATTCGTCTGGCTTCGGTAATTCGGTGCAAAGGACTATTGGAAACTGTTGCCTTTCTTGGCTATTCGGAGGGAGAATAGGGGGTCAGTCGAGCCAGAGCCACAAAGTCAGAAGTGCTACTAGCTTAAACACTTAAAATATTCGTGGGGAATTTCTTTCCATCTTTGCTTGTTTAGATCCGCGAATGAATTACGGATACACATCTACCGCGGATGCTCGGTACTGTGCATCGGTTTTATGACCTTACTTGATTGGATTGGTAAGTACTAAAATCAGTGCTTAAATCAATGGCCTCACACGACACCACCAATCGTAACCCAAACGCGCTTCATCAACACTACCACCTTCCATCATAGTTCTACCGTAGCGTTGCTCGTTCCTAATCTGCCAGCACTCCATAAATCTGATTTAAACCATTCCGTAGACCGTTCCCATACCATGTAGAGCCATCCGTGTACTATGTGTAAAATGTGGGAATCGATCGATAAGTCATGAGCTGGCCCTGGTAACCAACCACGTCACGTCAGCTGTCGTCGCCGATGGGCCGTCGCAAGGGTCCAAAAGCGAACAGAACTAGCGCCTAACCACTAGAAAGCTGGGCTAGTGCCATGCTTGGTACATCCTAACACCAACGATGACCTTCGACGGACCGGTATGACCTCGATTTTGAACCGTTCATCTGCTTCGCCATCCTATTAGAACGACCGCGGGAAAGACCCCATCCTACACGCGGTTCCGTCACCTATTTCATGGCCTGGGAATGTGTTTCACATGACGGGCTTCCCCCCGATTGGCCGCAACAGTGCGCGAACCAGCAGCATTTCCATGGGTATTCTGCTTGGCTTATGTCCTCGCGTTGTGACACAAAGAAACAAACAAACACACATATACTAAGCACGCTATTCGCGGTCCGAGATTTGATGGCCGTCCTGGAGGTGCTGGGAGAGGTCAAAGAGAACGACGGAGGGGCACATGGAAAATGGCCATTGCTGCATTGCCGGGAAATCACAGTTTTGTTGGCTGTGCCGCTCGATCAAAACACACTTGCAGTCATCAACTTCACTAGACAGCGCAACTACTTCGAGTCGTAGTTACCGATCGTGCATCCGTGCTCTAGCCCTCGCAGTAGGCTGTATTGATGAGGTTAGGCCGTCTTTGAAAGCTTTCCACCAAAAGGCCATTTATTGCGGCCACATGATTGGTAGGGGTGCTCTTGTTTACAACACATCATGGCATCGTTTCGATAGTTAAAATGTGTGACAAGCCTGGAAAAGAGAGAGAGAGAGAGAGAGCGGACATGCGGTCTAGTTGAGTTGGTCCTACTATATCCTTCGAAAATCGATTGTTTACCCTGATTTCAATCAGTTTGTTACTGAGCAACGATGAAGGTGCAATTGGGTTGTTTGGATCGATGTGTCAGTTAGAAATGGAAAACGTACAATTGGTTCAATGTTGCCCCAGCAGGAGCGTCATCCAAAATAAGGGGATGAGTGCTGCGCGGTGGTGCGCCGCTTTAGCACAACTGTAGATTCAGCTGAACCCCCCCCCCCCCCCCCCCCACCCCCTTGCACATCTGATACCACTCGCAACATGTGAATGTAATTAATTTAGAAATCTATTGAGGGTTCTCAAACGTGAAACCAAATTAACAACACACCGCGAACCATACTGAGTGTTAATATGTGTGTTTATGTGTTGTGTAAATATGAGGTTTGACCACCCTAAACAGCCTTCTTCGATCTCGCAGCCACCTTTAACCAGTGGCTAGCTAACTTCTGAAAAGCCGCTAAAAATAGTACACACATAGAGCGCAGTAGGCGGTGACGATGGCGAGACGGCGAGCACGTGGCGTGTATCCAGATCGTAAACTATTCCAGAAAAACCTATAGTGCGCGCGCACACACACACAACTAGAGGCTCAAACTTAAAAGTCATATGGAGGACTGTCCTCTGCCCTCCCGGCAAGCCTTAGCTGTACAGTAAATTACGTAACGCTAGAAAGGACGTTCAGCGAAAGCAGAAGGAGAAGCAGAAGAGAGAAACAAAATCGCGCAAAACAGTAACAATATGCTTGGGCGACAGGGGAGGGAGAGGTTAGTTGGCACCCTACCCTCCATCTAGCAAGGACCAGGTGCAACGTTTGAGGAGAAAGATGATTACCAATAGTGGGGGGTTTGCGGAAGTTAGAACGCTGAGGTGGGACGATGACTGGTTGCCAACACAACCACCTCCTATCGATCGTGACCGACCGACCGACCAACCGACCGCCGACCAGGCCGACAGAAACGTCCGACCGTTCCAACCCGATGGCCCCGTTGCAAACCTTCCGACAGGTGTCTAATGGAGCGAATCACTGCACACGCTGCTGCTGTTGCTGCTGCTTCCTTCTTCGTCACCGGCCGTGTGCGTAGTTTCGCTGCTCGTATTACCGTGGTGACGATGATGACCTAACCTTATGTGTTGTCCGAAATGAACAGCAACGGTGATTGTTCTAAAGCGAAAAGCATGGATGATCAATCGATTTCATGGTGGCAGCACATGGCAACATGTACTTGACACGTTAAGTACGCGACAATACGCCTAGACGAGTCTTCGGTTCCGTATTGATGGAACCGACTATATTCCACTAAACGAAACTTATCAATCCTCAACAAAAACGCCGGACCGTACGACGGCACGCCATGCCAGCCAGAACAGTCATCACACCTTCTCTTCTCTTCCCTGGACCTGGACAAACTAGACACACCACACCGGCAATCACACGAACGTCCAGCGCCGAACGTAATATCACGTCTGCGACCCATGTCCGACGATGTAACCGGACGTTTGGTCATTTAAATTAGGTTCTTGCCGAGCCATCATTCCGACGAAATCGAACGGACATCATCCTGACACGTCGGGGGGCGTCCATGGTGACTGCGGCGGCGCTTTGGAGTAGTGCTGCACTCCACTTTCTACCTTCGGGTAATGGGTTCGACTGGTGAGAAATTGAATTCCTTGTCCCACCTCAGCCTCTACATCGGGGGCTGGGGGTTTTTTGACGTTGACGAAAATGAAAAATGACGATATAGGCGATGTTTACGAGAGAAACACGACTTCGAGCTTAAAGTGAACCACTTCAGAGTTCAGAGTTCTAAAGGGTTAATCAGGATTTCGAAAGGATTTTAAAGGATACCAAAGTATAAAAATAAAACATTGCTCAAGTATTATAAAGAAAAAAATATCTAAAACAAAATAAAAAAGCCCTTCGCGAGCGTAGATCGGTATCGCTCTACCGACACCCATACCGATACTACACCTTCATCCATCAACATTTCCTCCCGGCACCCCGCAAAAACATCACACCTCGCGTACCTCGCGCCCTTACCTGGTGATTTCCTCCGTCGGGCCGGAAAAGCTGGTTCCGGGCCGGAAGAGACCAGCCGCAACGTCACTGCACGTGTCCTGCTCGAACCGGTCGGCCAAGACGGTGACATTAGCGTTCCGCAGCTCACTCTGCAGTTCCAGCGCGGTCGTTAAACCGACGACCCCGGCCCCAACGACGCATACATTCATGTTTGTCCGCTTCTGGAGTCGCTTCACCCACCGGTCGGTCGATAACGTGTGTGTGTGTTTCTGTGTTGTGCTACTGTTGATCAAACGGCTAAAAGACCTGAAGAGGAAGAACACAGAATAGCTAAAGACGGCGGTGACGACGTCGCCATTACAATCTTTCATCGCCGAGCGTCAACGGGTGAACCGCCGGGTTTATTACTGCACTTCCCGGCGCGATCCTAAGGCGACAAGAAATCAGGTCGTGTGATTTGGCCGCGAAACAAAAGTTTTCGTTCTGCCCTTCCTCTTTCTCGCAAAGAAATCAGGCCAACACGTCGTCCAATATCTCGATCAATTACTGAAGGTAGCATACGGATTGAAGGTGCTGGTTATCCACGATAGAGTATCGGTTGCTGGGACCGACCCAAATTAAATACCTTTATGCCTTATTAATACCCTAGAACAATGTCATACTTTGTGCTAAGCTCGTGTGAGAAGAGCAAGAACAGGCTAATGATTATTATTCTAAATGTCAGAAGCCATTTGTCGGATCGGATGCTGATAGACAAAAGGTGCCAGAACGCGAAAGGTTCTGGCGATGGTCACACATAGCAACTCCTGCTGGTAGTGATGGTTGCTCTTTCTAATGGCCACCTTGGATGAGCCACGAGCAACAGCAGCAGAACGCGGTGATAAGCGAAAGGCGAATAGTGTCCCACCGGAGCTAAGGATTGAATACACGGGCCAAATTATAAATTTAGCGAAAGCAATTTCATTCATATCATTCCTGGGCCTGGGGCAGGCAGGTAGACAGACAGGCTGGCAGTTTCGGTCGTTTCCGTCTCCTCATCCTAAGCATCGCGCACCGCATCGGAATCGGAGAGCGCGCATTGCATGCAGGCTTGGCTAAATTATTTAAAAATACTCCACACCCCGGGGGAAGAACCCAAGCGCCAGCGGTAACTATTGCCACTGAAATCAACAGCTGGTTGCGCGATTCGTTTCCTCTGGGGGGTTGGATACAACATTTCGTTTGCGTCGTGGAAGCGATCTTGCGTAATCAGCAGCCGTAGCCGGCACTCAACCATGTTTATCTTCTCTCGATTAGCACTACTATATCAGCGGAAACACTTCTCAGCGCCATCTCTCTCTCTCTCTCTCTCTTTTGCTCTCGAGGCGTTTTCCGAGAGAGAAAACTCCTCCTCTCCTCGGGGGGTCAATGTATTCAATCGCGATTTTCACAGGATTTTCACCATTTTCTATGTAAAATAGAAGCTAACCACTTGACTTTCGAAACACGGATTGCTGCGATTGCAAGAGGCTTGTCTCGAAGAAGCCGACACGTCACTACAATTTCAAAGCCAACTACTACTTCTAGCTTGCAACTGTCGGGAACAGGAACACACCCAAGGGAGCAGCAACGCTCGAACAGGCACTGAATTGACTGCAGCACCGAGTGGCGCTCGCCGTGTCGATGCCGACGGGGTGTTGTTGTTATCAGCCCGGTTCAGCTGATGATGCGACGGGATGAACTGCAAGAGTTCCGGGACGCAGGAATCGCACGCTGATAGAGTGAACGAGGAGTAAACACTTCACCACGCGATTGGTTATGATGCTGAAAGATGATGATGTATACGCGCCGGCGTCCAGGCCGACCAGGATGGATCCAAAAACAAATGGTCAAGGTTGGGAAGAGCTATTAGACGGTAAATTGACACGCTCCTTATCTTATCACGCTCGATTGAGGTTTCGTAGGAGAGCTGACCATTTGTTATGCTAGCGAGTTTGGAGGAACAGCGTGGCTGTATTATGGCATATTTCAGTTCCAACAGAGATTATGTTTAAAGCTAACATCAACGTTAAAATATAAATACATATAGTCAATGTCCGAATTTGTGCAAATTCAATAAAATCTGAAAATGATTTATCTATATTTGTGTCCTAGAAAAAATTACACTTTCTCCATATCAATCTCCATCAATTCGCGCATCGATTTACCTGCTGTTTGCTTGCTGATATTAGCCGGGGGCTAGGGCATCTGAGATAAACCGAGAGTTGTCATCCAAAATCTGCATCAATCAACGGTACGACCTTCGCCTGCAAATGTATGTCAACACCATCGACGAACGACCAGAATCAGGGTACTTGTCGCAACGAGAGACGACACTTTGAATCCGGAGCTCTGATTCAAAACGTCCAAAAGGCAATGACGAATATTGACAAAACGACCGTCGACCAGACCCTAGCCGTGAGTCTCACACCCAAAGCGCCATAATCCGCCGTCAACATTTCGTTGTCAACGGGATCCGCGCAATTCGCTATCGACCTACTCACTGCTGCTGCCATGCATAATACCCGAAGGCAGTAACGATGCGACCATCATCACTGCGACCCGTCATCGAGTAGCGGGTGATTGATTTACCGGTCCAGCCGACGACTGCTGCACCACTCGTTGGTCCGAACCATGGGTATGGTACAGGGCGGGTAAAGGTATATCGGTGATTGTACTGTTTATTGAAATGCTTGCTCAATGGAGGATAAATAATAGGTTTGATATTCCAAACAGGCCAGTACACCCCGATTATGCGCTGACGCGTTCTAGATCGGGTTTGTGGCTGGAGAACATAGGGTGCTGCTTCCGGGGGTTGCGGCCTAGGCGCGAGTTAAAGGTTGGCGAAAGAGTTGAACACGCTTTTACGCTAGAAAGAGACATTATATCGATTTATCACACTCGTGCTAAAATTAGTTATTTCACATCACCCACCACACCTTTCATTAGATTCGATATTTATATCACATTCCTGTTTGCCAACGCATTCATTCATAGGTTGTTCAATGTGTGTGAATGTTGCACATGAATTACAGATACTTTTGGGCAGCCATGTGTATAGAGAACACGTTAGTGTCCTTCTCAAAGTCTTAACCACTCCCGGTCAGCTCATAAACAGTCGGTGGCGTTCGAATGCCTACGCTATCGTAAACATAAGTTTTCAAAAATATATTACGTCCCAACAGACACATGGACCCTCGGCCCGCGGTTGGTGGTACGTATATTTAGAAACCACACCTGAATTCAAAGCGAATTCTCTTACTAACGGTACGTACGTCACCAATTGAACGACAATGGCGTCAACGGTGTTTGCTATGTGCCTCTTTTCTCAACGACGTTGACGACAAACCGACGACATTCACACACAACCACGGCTGTCGACACGCGTTGCGTTTGGGACTGTGGTACGTATCTGCACAAAAAGAATTAAGTGTTGGCTACCATCCTCACTTCGGTTGGTAACATTCCGTTCATAGACTAGTTGCTCGTGCTTCTTGGTTGTATGATGAGCAACATATTGATTAATCTTCACCAGAAAAGAGTCAATTTTTTACCAAATACTTACAGACAACTCATGGAAAATCGTGTTCATGAGCCACTCCACAATGTGTCCACAACAGCAGCCAACCACGTGAAGCGTTCCTCTTCACTAGACTTGACCAACCCCCAAGTTTCGGATGCAATACCTACCACAACCCGATAATGCCGAAAGGGACAACAGATCCCGGCAACCACACTCATCTCGATGCTCGATCCTCTCTGTAAACAAGGGACCAGGGCGTGTATCCTCTTTTTAATTATCCTGATGCAACATTGTCGACGCCACCGTCCAATGAACCAACACAAAGCGGAAAAACGAAAAGACCACCGCATCATCCCGCCTCCGCGACCACAAAACAATCCTTTCCCAAGGCCCAAGGCACGATGAGTACGGAGTAGTGTACGGATGTTACTGTACGGTAGAGTGAAGAACATCGACCACATCGTAGGTTGCTGTTTCATTTGTTGTCCTGTGAATTGATATCCACACACACACACACTCTCTCTCATTCGCGCAATTTATTTTCGGTATGAGCTTCTCATCTTCCGGAAGGTTCACCAGCCCCCCCCAGCCCATCGGTGCGCTGCCACCCTAGTTTACTAACTCCCGCCATCTAGCACTACTACTGGCTACTACAACACTACGCACACTCGTTGTGCCCTCTTCATTAACCATTAATCTCATACTATCTCTCACCGCAAATGGGTGCCCCCTTTTTTGTAGTTTTGTTGCCAATCCACACCATCTTTTCCTCCTTGGGCACGCTCTTAGCGGCACACTATCCTTGCTTCTCTTCGTAACACTATTTCCCTCGATCAAACTCCTTTAACCACTCAATATTCTAAACTTTCTTCTTGTCTGCCTGCCTAATGTGTATGCGCGCGCGCGCGCGTGTGTGTGTGTATGGCTTCCGTGTCCCAAGTGTGATTTACGAATGTTGCATTCGTGAAGAGATGTACGTGTGTGTGTGTGTGTATGTGTGTTTTGATGTGAGATTTGTCTTACACTCCATATCTACTAGCTTATTGTTGGTCTACTACGTACACGTTATGCCGTGGTTCATAAGTGGCCCGCACGCTGGCCCTCGACCGCACTTGGCTGAGGGTAGAGTAATATACTTTTCTACAAACTTGCACCAATCTGCTTTACTTAATCATATGTATCTCTTGAATCCGTACATTGCTTGCTATGCAGGCGGCGCCAGCGGCCTTGACAATTCCCTTGCTCCATCTCCTTCTGAATACACACACACAAACAGACACACACACACACACGCACATACACACTAGAAGCTCTCGGTTCAAGAGACATTCGCCGCTCCTTTTGGCGCTAGTTAAGAGATTGATCTTTGTCCAGAATAAGGTTATTGTTATCAAAAGTACATTTTTCTTTACGATTCATAATTTACCACGCGTCCGTCCAATCTCCTAGTGTCCCCTCCGCCTCGTCTTGTCATTGCTGTCAGCCAATGATCATATGATAAGTTGTATAGTTTTTGCCATCTTTCGCCCTTGCGTGTGAAGGCATATCATCAGCAGCATTCGGTCTTATTACTAAATACATTGTCTTATAAAACCATCCAACTAGACCCGACTAAGCTGCTACTAACCGGGATGTTGTTGGAAGCGTTTTCCTCCACTTCGAACAAGGTTTAAGGGATTGCCTGGGGGCGAGGAGGGGCGCGTATCCAACACGTTCATCTACTATTTTGGTCGTACCACATTAGGATAGTTACGCATGAGGAGATAATTATTAGATGAATCCCTTTTTGTGGGTGATTTTGTTTGGTTTGCTTTAGCATATTTTTCCAGCTTCTCTTCACTTGCCCCTGAACGGTTATGAGCGCGATCTTAATGAAATGGCGAACGATCCTAAGGATAGTTGTCGAAAGAACGATAATGCGTTTGGTGGTAGGCTGAGATAACGGTACACAATGGAGACGATGATCATATAGGGATATGCGATAAATACATTGGTTAAGCTACATATATTAATCTATAATGCTCTATGTGCATACACAACATATGTAACCGGGGTGTGATGATTGCTCAAATTCGATTTCCTTTCCGACTGGTTTCACCAATTACCGTGGCTTGATCCGTTCAGTAAACTAAGAAGAGTAACATCCGTCAGTGAGCTAGGACGAGTAACTTATTATGCAAGCCTCTCACTACACAACCGCAATCGATCAATTTAGAATCCAGAACTCAGGCACCAGCTCTACACCATTGGTTGATCGGTTGATCACATTCTCACCTGCTACACCCTCCATTTAGACGCTCAGTAGTTAAAACTTTTTCGCTCAGTAGTTAAAGCATTCGTGAAGAGAGATTTGGTTTGCTATTCCTAAATTCATTACCCAATGCAGGATGATCATCGAGAACGAGAAAGCATCCCATCATGCTGTAATGTTTCTGGGGAAATTTCAATCCGAGAGCACCGGAGATGGTCTTACAATGTTTTGTGTTTTTTTAATCCTTTCCCTATGATCAAACAACCGACGTAGAGCTACGTATTCGATGTTCTAGATTCTAAGTGAACCATTCGTGAGCTTTGCTGTTCTAGAATCTAAAATAATACCTAATATATTCATGCGTATATTCAACGGCGAATGATACTAAACATATATTCACCGTATGATACCATTCGGAGCTTAAGAGGTTTACGAAATCATCAAAAACAATAGCTTAACACGTTAACAAATCATATTCACAAAACTTCTCCTCACTAGGGTGCGCACTATATTTTGGGCGTTGTTCTTCTCGTAAATACGCACAACAACTCAAAGTTGACTTTGCCTGCGAGAATGGTGATGAGTCACGAAGAAAATATTCCTGACACATCCCAATATAGCCTACTTTGATTCGATTCCAAACGGTCGGGATAATTGAAATATACTAGACGAGATGTGATTTGATGCTGACCAAATGAATCGATCTCTAATTGTCCGTGTGATGTACGCATATTTTTCATATCTGTATGTGTGGATGTGTGTGTTTGTTATTCGCGTGATTGCGGAAATGAATTGAATTCTTAGCACTTTTCAAACGGCACCCGGACGGGTTCGTGCATAAACCACACGGTGTAGGAGCAGTGCTCTGGTGGTGATGATGATGATGATGATGATGAGAAGAATATGAACATGAGGCATCCCTCACATCACGCATTGTGTGCTAGGATCATGCACAGCAGCCTTTCCCCACTCTTGTATCCGTGAAAGCGTTGACGGTAAGAGGAAGATACCTATTGCGAGATCATCGAGAGATATAGATACATCATTGAGATAGGCCTCTCAAAGAAAGCCGTCTTTGTTCCTCTTTTCTACTACCGTCTTTATGGTCCACTCTTCTTCAATTTCGTCGTCGAGATGATTTGATGATTTAAAGAAATCCCAATGACCTGGCGTGCGTCACATCATGCCGCTGTTGTAATCATTCAAAGGCTTCAATGTTAAGGGTCAGAAAGAACCCCCCAATCCGTTAGGTTCGCCAAGAAGAAAGATTGGCAACTACTACCCACGACAAATTAATGACATTCCATTTTCATTCGACTGCAAAACAAGGTGCATAAAGTTGCATCAGATGTCAATGTGTGCGCGCGGCAGGTTCTAATAGCGTGCAATGAACATGTTACGTATCCATGGAAGAGACTGATTCACGATGATAATGAGCTGGTGGCAAGGACAGGTAGCCGCTCTCGTTTACAATCTTGAAAACCTCAAGCACGGCCAAGAAGCAACTCCTCTTAGTAGTACCTTCTCCTATCCTATATTGGGCTACACGAAAGACAACGTCAGGAACACACCATGGTGAGGTAAGGATGGGTAGACGACTGGGTGGAAACACCGGCCACCAACCGACGCTTCGTGAAACGGTTTTTGGGTCTCACTATACACACAAACACAGACACACACATACAAACATAGGGACACATCATTCGATGTGCCTGTTCCTATACTCGGTGTATCACCGTTTTTGCATCACGGTGAACGATGTTCTTCCTATGCGTCTCTCGTGCGTCTTCTCTGATGTTCGTCATGTTTGCCTAAGGACGGACTTCTTACCTAGCCGCAAGATGCGCACATGCGAGCGTGTACAACCGACATACATACATCTTAACATCAAGGGGGAAGAATCCATATTCCCGCACAGCTTTTGTAGACGTATTCCCGGCTGCTGGCGCTGACACATATGGAACAACAGGAAAGCAACGAATTGTATAAAATAGTCAAAACGCTGTCCTCTTCTGCCAAAGTGTCCGTCCGCCCTTTTGGCCGAAGCAACGTCAGAGTTCCAGCGGAATACTCGGGAATGAGACAACATGGCACACAATAGGAAGTATCGTTTCGAGAGATGCTCCGCTCCGCACGAGCGAAGAGCGTAAAGAGAAAGATCCTAGCGTATTTGGTTCAACAAAGGGGGTTCCAAAAGGTTCGAAGTGTAAGGGGAAAGGATTTTCTTCTTTTTTTGTGTCTGTTATTCTCAATTCCAACCTTTTTTATGCCAAATCTACCACCGCACAAATTTTTCCACGAATTCGTGTTCTCAACTGAGGGTAGAACTCGTCGTATGTTTACTGGCTTCTCCCCGCGGGTGGCTATGGACAACATTATGTATAAGATGTGCTACCGACTAATAACCGTTTTATTGATAATTTCTATTATTTCTTAAAAATGTCGCTACCTGGTTCTGTTCTGTTAATTAATATAATCATTTTCCATTAACTTCGTAACGTGATTCAACAATATTCGCCTGCATATCGCATCGATCGATTGGAGCGCCTGGCGCCATTCTCGTTCCTACGTGTACTACGCAGAGTGACTACTAGATCGCGAACCGTTGATGACCTCTGATGCTGCCCTCCTTTCTTGAGCCAGTAACATAAACGCAGATACACGCGCTCTCACACACGCACACACGAGATCCAAAAAGCGGTCCATCCTTGCAGTCGTTAACGAGGGCACACGCGGCACACGCATTGATGTTGTCGTTTAGTTTCCTACAAATACAAGGCACGTGTTACGATATTCAACTGGAACGATTTCATATTCGATGGCAGCATTTGGTAAGTTGCCAGTCAACACTAATTGTAGAACATGCAACCGATGCTATAGCAGGTTCTAGCTTCTTTCAAACGTTACTTTTTGTAATACATATGCTACTATCTTGCAACTAATTTACAATGTTAGTTATCCTAGTTTTCAATTGCAATGTCTTTAAATTGACCAACGCTACTACGATTGAAAGCACGCAGTATAGTTCGCACGCATAACAACCATAGCATAGCCATGGTAATTGCCATACGCAACAACTACTTACAGGTATCATTTCAAAAGAATACCGTTATCATGCGTCTTCATTAAAATGCATCGTTCTAAGCGGAAAAATCAAAACAAATTTATAGCATTTTTCTACTCACCATGTATTGTTCTATTTTGTAAAGCTGATCGTTTGCTGTGGCGATAATCCTACACAAACTATCTGTTTTTTGCCAATTTTTTACAATTTACTTTTTCCTCAGTCGTCGCCTCCAATCATCGCCACCATTGTACTACTATCATTTCTCACTAAGCCTTCTGCATTAATGCCGCAAGTAAACAAGCGGTTCAAATAACCGATCGATTTCACTCGCTGATGTTGTTGCTTGTGCTATTTTGCTCACATTACCGACCAATCTTCGTATTCTCACACTTCGCACTGACCACTGGCGGCACCTTTTTACAATCATATTCCGTAGCCTTTCTTCATCCGATTCGTTTAAATAGAAACACCAAAACGAACCGTCTCACGCACACGCACTCTAGCAGTAGATCAACTTTCGTTCCTCCAAACCATAATAACTGACACACATTCGCTCCACTTAGCAAGGTATATCATAAACCATCGTAATCATCATGTATCTGTCGCGTCACCTCATTCCTTGTTACACTGCCTTCGTACATTATCATCCGCAAGGATCATCATGGACCGTGTCCGCGCACTTCGTGTCA
>NC_064875.1:66560967-66580967 GCF_943734745.1 Anopheles darlingi
AGGATAGCCTCACGGCCGAAGAGATACGTGGCAAGCTGCTGAGCCATCCGCGGCTGCCGGATCTGAAGGCAAAGCTTAAGGCCGTTCAGGATGGGATGAAGGAACTGAAACGTATGGAACAGGAGCGTCTGGAGGGAAAGCAGCCGCTTAAAGCACCCGCTAGTCCAAGTACGGCGGCCAAAAATCTAAAGGAATTCAACTCCCTCGAGGTGGAAGTGATGGTCAGGTAGGTTTCAGCAACAATCAAGAGCAGCGCGCGACATGGCATTTAATGATGTATCCCATTTACAGCCCGAAGAAAACGTACATGTCGCCAACGAAAATACTGAAAACGCCGACCAAGAGCGCGGCGTCACCTTCGAAGAACATCACACCGAAGTCGCGTCTGGCTGAGCTAATGAGCCCCATCAAGGAGGCGTCGGCTGCCACACCCATTATGGCGAGCCCGAAGAAGGTGCCCGCATACCAGCGTTTCCATGCGCTGGCCATTGCTGGACCGCCTTCATTGCATCTGCCGTACAAGTACCGCTCGTTGCTGGAGCTGTTCAAATGCATCGATACGGTGATATCGATGTTCCACAATCGCAAAGAGCAGATCACCTTCAAGAAGCTAAAACCGGCGGTACAGCGTATGGCAAGGAAGAACTTTTTCGAATCGCACCTTGCCCAGATACAGCATCTTTATCCGGGAGGGGCGTACGTGTTGACCCAGGAACTGACAAAGAACTACGGTTCGGCAACGAAGCACGAAACCTACCAGCTCGTGATACAACCGAAGGTAGAAGCTGCGATCGGTGAAGGGAAGAAAGACGAAGATGCCAGCTTCTTGCGTACGCTTCAAGGCCAAGCAATGAACCCGCAGGTTATGCTAGATCGTCAGCATCGCTTTCATCGGTTGCTGCTGGAGAAGGTGAAAGATGCACACGAGGCGTTCCTCCGAGCACACGAACCGCCACTAACGGTTGATCGGGAGAAGATTGTTCGTTGGCATATGGATTTCGATCTTGAAAGCTGTCCCGACATTGAACAGGCGGAGCTTCCAAAACCCCCAAATGTCGAGAAATTCTCGTCCGCCAGGGATGTGCTGTCGACGGCCCGGAATTTGTTTAATTGTGCTACTCCGATCGAACGGGCACTGCAGCGTTTGGAGGAGAAGAAACAGAAAGAGGCGACGATTGCGGCCACCGCTACACTCGCGCTTAGTGAGACTGATACGCAAACCAAAAATCCATCGGCCAATGTGAAAGAGGAACAACCAGCAGCAGCAGCACCGACCACATCGCTCGCCGAGTACGATGTGTTTAAGAACATCCCCAAAGCACTGCTGGAGAAGATCCGTGCCAAACAGGCCGCGAAAGCACTGGATCAGATGACCAGAAGGCCATCGCAGGAGAAGGAAGCCATCAAGTACGGGCGGCTGCCTGAGCTGGCACGCCATTTGCGAAACATTTTCGTGACCGAGCGTAAAAATGTGCTTCCACTGGAGACACCACTGGTGAAGATCGAAAACAGTTATCGGGGCAAGCTGACGCTGCTAGAGCTGGAGGAGCACATACGGCTGATTGCTCAGCTCGTACCGTTCTGGTTAACGCTGCCCGAGGTGCGCAAGGTAAAGTACGCCAAGATAGCCAAAGACTGCGATCTCGCTAAAGTGATTGGCGTACTGGAACGGAAGGCCAACGAAGTGGTTCAGTAAGGAACGGGGAAAAGTGGCGTTTGCGAACTTTCTTAATCTAATTCCTTTCTATTCTTCGTGTTGAATTTCTTACAATTGCAATTTTACACCTTAGCTGTTTTGTCGCGATGCTTTTTGACGTTCTAGCTTTTTAATGATTGATATTCTAGGCCGTGACTGTTAGCAAATGAATACCGTTTACGGACGATTGGACTATTAGTTTATGTTATGCCACTAAGGACGCAAAGTTACATCGCCCACTGTTTACGCTATTGAACTCTTTTGTGTACCGTGTTTTTCCTTTTCTGACCAATTAATGTTTTGCGAGAGATAGAAAATAAAGCAATCAATAAAGATAATGACTGTGTTTGACAACCTTTGATAAGCATTCCGTGCAACGATGAGTCACGAGCGTTCGGCAGCGTGTCAAATGAGTCACAACCCGTTGGATGCAAATTAAATTGTGCAACAATCAATAACTAACACAAAAACGCACACCGTTGGTCCAAACACACGGAATATCTTTGACCCTTACTCCGCTTTTATTTAAAATTACTCTATTCAAACATGACTAGCATAATTGCCACTGGAATCATCCTCCTCCACGTGGACGCTTGGTGTGTCCGTATGGCCAGGTGCTAAGCAGCCTAAGCTCACGCTCACGTTACGATTTCACTATCTTGATCAAACAACGGAGTGATCTGTGTCGTTCTCCTCTTGCGCAGCAGCACGGCAATGATTCTGGGACAAGTGAAGAAAGCAAAGCATAAATCATGGGGGGGTGGGTGTTAATGCGTCGTCGTGCTGCAGGCCGAATCTCAAGCAACTTACCCCACAAAGATGACGTTGATGGAAAAGATGCCGGACGCGACAAAGTTGAACACTTCCGGATCCGTCGCCACGGTCGTGTTGTAGATGTAGGTGAACAGTGGGGCCGATGCGAGTGAAACCGTGTTCGTCATAGCCATCGCGATCGAGTAGAATTTGGCGATTTCGCCCGATGGGATGATGGCCGAACAGATCGCCATCAGGGCGGCCCCTTCCGTTGCCTTCAGTGGTGTAACACCGGTGGCTAGGAACAGCTGCCATCCGTGCCGTGCCAGGCCCTTGATAAGCGCATCGATCGCGTAGTTCAGCACAGACAGCAAAGCGAGCCACACATCGGGCAGTTTGAGTAGCGTTTTTAGCAGCGAAATACCGATCACATTACCGGCAACGATCGATAGCAGCTCAACCGCCTGCCAGATGGTAAAGTCCTGTATCGTCCAGCTGAAGACGCGCCGAGTGTAGAGGAAAAATACCGTACCTCCTCCCGCGCCCAACACTGTCACGACACCGACCGCGATCGTCAGCCATACGATTCCGCGATCGTAAGCGGATCGCTTTTTGAAGAACGTCTTCAACAGATCACTCAGATGGCTGAGGCGGAAGATTTCCCGTAGCTGCCGGTGCACCATTTCCGGGTCCGGTTGGATACTGTCCTCGAGGTAATAGTTTAGAAAGGCGCAGCTAGCGGCCATCGAGCCAGCGGCTAGGAAGAACATCGTCGGTACGCTGGTCAACTGTAGGATGAAGCTGCTCGATAGCAATCCCACGAATGCACCGAGCATGGTGCACGCTTGCAGGATACCGATCCGTACCGTGCGGTTCTTTTCCGTCGTCACGTCCGTTAGGTAACTAAAGATGGCAGCCATCAAAACGGTACTACCACCGAGCATGGCCGCCGGGATGTGCGCCACGACGTAACACCACGGATCGACCAGATAGTGTTTCGATAGGACCGACAGTATTCCGATCATGACGTACGTTGTGATGTAACCGACGGCCGGCATTATCATTGCCGGTTTGCGCCCATACTTATCCGACCATGGTCCCATGAGCAGCGCACAGAGGGCCGGCAGTACCGACATTAGAATCGTGTTCATCATTCCGATCCGGGCCGCGTACGGTTGCACGATCGTTTCCAGGTTGGCCACATCCGACGAGTTACTTTTCGTGCCCAACTGGGCACACAGCTGTCGGTCATAGCCCAGCGTAACGACGCACGACTGATAGATGATTTGATCCGCCAGTACAATTCCTTGAAGGAAAAAAAAAACGCAACAATGCGAGTCAAAAATAACCAAATTTTGCAAGTCATACCCAATTTGCGACAGACAGCGAGAAAGATGATAAAAAGGTGGACAGCGAACTGTGTCCACAATGCACTAAACAATGGTCGAACGTACCTGATACACTTAGACCGAAACACATGAGCACCAAAATAGGTTCGAAGGAACAACTACGTTCCGTGGCCGCAGTTTCTGTGCTTCCCATTGTTTCGACTGACGGTATCGTGGTGTCCTCTGGCTGGTGCGGTTGATTCGACGATGATTGCGATGGTGTTGCAAGCAGCGGCGTATCTTCATCACTGCTGTAAAGGTCGGTTTGTCTTTTTCGCGTGGCGACTCTCATGATGTGGATTTGCAGTCTACGGCACTAATCCTACACCGCGCGCACCTTCCAAACTAAGGCACTGGCTTCCACTTGCTTCAACAGTGTATCCGCGTGTCACGTTGAGTGAACGCGACTTTATCGCGCTATCACGGGGGGGGCAATGTTATCTTCGCACAAACTTACGGTACCCGTTGACTCTACCTTGATAGAGAATAAGTTGCGCGTCTCTCTCTCTCTCTCTCTCTCTCTCTCTCTCTCTCTCTCTCTCTCTCTCTCTCTCTCTCTCTCTCTCTCTCTCTCTCTCTCTCTCTCTCTCTCTCTCTCTCTCGAGGCGATGGAGATGCGGATGAATCACACGCACGGTACTTGTTTTGATGATTTGACCGAAAACAATCGAAATCATTTAGTCACCTCAGCGTCAGCGTGTACTGCTTGCACCGTCCACACGCACAAGAATCGTGGAACAGAGTAATGCTGGCAGCATAAGTAGCACGCTCGCCAGCGTCGGCTATCCCGCTCAACGCCGGGCGATCATTATCGATATCGGAAACGAATCCACCACAATGTGTTACGTTTTGCTTCGGTTGAACTGTTGAATCAACTTGATCGCGTCTATACCAGCCGCTCTGTTGACGGAAAAGCGTTACCGCGCTAATCGTCGCAATCGCAATACTGCACGTGGTACCTACGAGTGATGATGCGCCTCCACCGACTCTCCACGATCGACTGCCGGTGGAAGCCTAAACTTAAATTATCACAAGCCCATACAATTGTGAAATCGGAAGGGGTAACAACAACAGCCTCTCTCTCCCACACAGGTGTTAATACCCGTATCTCCCTTTCGGTTGTAGGTCGCGCCGAAGCGAAACGCGCTGTAAATTATTATCGCGATTGGTGCGTCGTGGAGGCGCGGCAGGGGGTAATTACGACCAATTACCAATACAATGAATGGTTGGATGAACCTCCTGATAATGTGATCGCTCGAGTGGGGAGATGCCTGGTGCAGTAGAAGGTGCAAGCCATACTCGCTGCCATGCACGCATCATCCGTCACTGTGTGGCCGGGCAAAGTTGGTTCTTTCTTTGTGCGGAAAGAATGTGGCGTATGAAACCGCTGTGCTACGGTCGGCAGCGGTACAAGTTATCTTAGGATTGAGTTGAATTTGAATGCTTGTTCACAAGCAAACTTTGGGAATATCGGTTAATGCGATGCTGGCAACACTTTTCTAGGCAAGTGGCCGAGACATCCAGGATAAAGAGATGATAGGAATGTCAAGTATGTGCTCAGATAGTGGAAAGCGACGACAATTGCAATAACAGCATTCTAGGTCAACATGCAACTGATCAATGTCGATCGCTAAGGGAGATCAAGCACACCGGAGTGCGATAGCAAGGTACCGTGGCACAGAATGACATGACTGAATGATGGCATTAAACGATCGGTTCTTAATGGAGGAACCGTGACCATCTATTTATTTCGTAACCACACGCTACCAGAACACGGCCGGCTCCATCGATTGCTTTGACCCGATGCGATCACCTGAAAAAGAACCTGTTGAACATAAGGAATTATTGCCGAGCACAAACAATGGCACTTGCTGATAGCACTTGAGCTCAGAATGAGTCGCACTTTGTTGAAGAGAATCATACATATACACACATTTACCTATCGACGGATTTCTGTAAAAACAGAGTGTTACAACATAATTATGAGCTGATGAATTGATGTATCAAAAATAAGGCTGGCTGACCGTTGGGCGGCCCTGTAAGACCTTCCACACCGGCCAGCCTCGTGCCTGAGAGGATCGTCACGCATGATCTGTATCAAGAACCCAATAAAAAACGAACATATATTTGGCGCTATTTTGATAACCTACTGGTGGGCCCGGGAACGCTACAGTTCGTCTTGCAGCATCCGGTGGTCCCCGGGCAAAGGAATCAGTGTAACGGTGATCACCATGGAGGAAGGTCGCTCGGACAGTGTCTACTCCAGTGGGGAGGAGGACACCTTTGCGAAGGAAAGTCAGCTCAGGCTACAGAATGCGGCACGGTGGCGAGAACAGAGCCAGTACATTAGCTTCGAACCGGCCCTGCTCCTGCTGTGCTTTGCCATGAGCCTCACAGGTGGGGTAGTGTGAACAAATTGTGTTGATCGACCGTGAACTAGTTAGTGCATTCATTCATCTTTTGCAGAGGTTGTCCTTGCGAACCACATCATCATCGAGACGTGTGTCAGCGAAGGATTCGAAAAGGGCGCCTGCCAGGTATTGAGCAGTGACGTGAACTCGACGGAACGTAAGATCATTGAAACGCAAGTCCAACCGATCGCGGCCAATGTGACGATGACGATCGTTATCATTAAATCGGTAGTTCCGGTGTTGAGTGCTCTACTGCTTGGGGCTTGGTCCGATCGGTATGGCCGAAAGCCAACCCTGCTCATCGCAAGTTCCGGTGTGTATACGGCAGTAAGCTTCCATTTTTTGGAAGGATCCTATCCAGCTGACCGCTATCATTGCAGGAGTTCTTTGTTCGTATGCTCTACTGACTTTGCTTGCTTTCCTATCGATGCGGGTCACCGTGAGCCCTTGGTACTACACCGCCGCTTATCTTCCGTTCGCAATTCTGGGCGGAATGACCGTGATAACCGCGGCCGCATTCAGCTACCTATCCGATGTAACGACTGAGCAGAACCGAACGATGAGGATGGGCTTCATGGAGGCGGCAATGATGATCGGGGCTTTGGTTGGTTTTCTCTCCAGCAGCTACATCCTGGAGTGGTTGAACGTAGCAATCACTTTCGCGATCGCGACCACCATGATCGTCTTGGCGATGGTGCACGTTATTTTCCTCACCGAGGATAGCATTATCCTGACCACCAGCACTGGCGTGGGTGAAAAGATGCGCGATCTCTTTTCTTTAAATCGAGTTCGTGAACTCTCCAGTACGCTGTTTATGCAGCGGTCCGGCTATGTGCGCGAGATATTGTGGGCCGTCGTTATTCTTACGGCGCTGACGGAGTTTGCTGGAGGCACCGGAGGCATTTTCTACATGTACACTAGGCGAACGTTCGGTTGGGATTTGAAGCAGTTTACATACTTTCAGTTCACCGATATACTCATCATCATACTGGGTAATGTTGTTGGCATTCCGGTGTTAAAACAGGTGCGTGCAACTTATGAGGTTTTGAAGCTCGCTGTCGGATTACATTCGAATTGTATGATTGCAGGTTCTGCGCTGCTCTGACACCACCATTGCGCTGGTATCTATTGCCAGCTATGCGATTGACTCGGCCATTATGGGATTCGCAAACAACGGATGGATGCTGTATCTTGCTACCTCGCTAACGGTTCTGAAGGGCACCGATGGAGCCGCCCTAATGACTGTCTGCTCCACCATCCTTCCTGCAGGCGATATGGCCAAGTTTTTCTCTATGGCACTCTCGCTAACGGCTATCGTGCCGCTGGTATCTGCTCCGCTGTTCACGTACATTTACGACATGACCATTCAAACAGCCCCCGCGATGTTCAATTTTGTAGCTTCAGGCATCTTCATCTTGGGATTCGTGTTGATGATGTAAGTATAACCGTTATTCGCTGCGAAGTAGAAGTGCAGACTAATATACGCCACCGCGTGTGCTGTTCATCCATTGCATTTTCAGTGGTATCGCCCAACTTGTCCGTCGATTTTCCCAGCCAGAGCTGCTACTTTGAGTTCCGTACAGTGTATATTTCGGAGCATGAGTCTGATTTTCGCCATCAATAAATCCCAAACTATGCAAAAAAGGTTTCCGTTCGTCTCATTTCATGTTCCATTTCAAATTTCAGTGCGTGTTGTTGCTGGAAATCAGCTGATCGGCTGGCGCTGCGGGGCAGCTGTCAGCTGGCAAATTGCGTTGTTTTGTTATTGGTTTTAGCGTCCTTCGGGATAATTGTGCGAGTGATAAGAAAAGACCCCGTCCACGGCACGTTATCAGTATCATCCCATACCACCAGCTGAGCTTTGCATCGTTACGAACTGGTGCGTGAAGTGCAAAATTGTTACCGCCCTTTACTACTAGTTGACACAGTAATATTTTGTCTCGGGCTACTGCGAACGCGATCAAGATCGCTCTCTCGGTCCTCTCAGATCGCTGTGCGAACGTTCTACGAACCGCTTTGTGTGCCTCGTTGTTTGAGTCATCGTGGGCATCGACTCGGTAGTGGAGTGCGATAATAAGGGCTGGACTTGGACATCCTTGAAAAAACAGTCGAGTGGGAAGCTTACACAAAGCATTTGGACGAGCATTACATACTCCTGCGTGAAGCTGTGTGATTTTTGTTTCTGGTCCTCCACATGAGGCGGTAAACGGCGGTAAACCAGTGTACAAAAGATAACCGCCACGGAAGGCAGACAAATTTTGAGTCTGCTTGAGCACGAATAAAGCGACTTCATCAAGCTGAAATCCGCGGCGGTCTGTTCACATTCACAACAATGGCTGAAAATGAAGACGATTCGGCTTCCACCGTGGAGCGTTCCGCTGGTCCGGAACAGAGGCCTAAGCTGATCACCATAGAACCAGCCGTGCTTCTGATTTTCTTCGCTTGGAACGTCTCAGGTAATTCAGTTGTTCGCTCGAGTGCGATAGGGGTGAATTCACTCCCGTTTGTTTGTCTTTTACAGCGGCCGTATTTGCAAACCAGATCGTCTACCAAACGTGTACGGTTACGCTGGGAAAGAATGAATCGCTTTGTGCGCAGCTCGGAACGGAAAATGAAACGAAGGAAGTTAAGGATCTCGAGAAACAGGTGCAACCGTACTCGGCAAACATTTTGATGGCGAAATCTTTAGTCGAGTCGATCGTTCCGGCACTGTGCAGTATGCTGATTGGTCCGTGGTCCGATAGATACGGTCGGAAACCGGTTCTTATAGCTTGCTTCACGGGAACGTTCCTCACCTACGCGATCGTGGCGCTCATCAGCTTCCTTTCCATGCGCATCGCCATCAACCCGTGGTTCTACATTCTCGCCTCCGTCACGACGGCCCTGACCGGCGGTACCTGCGCCCTGATAACGGTGATCTTTTGCTACATTGCAGACATCACGACGGAAAGCAATCGTGCCATGAAGTTAGTAGAGCTCTTGCGTCTACTATCCTGCACCGACCATGATTACAGCTCGCCTTGTTGCCCGTTTTCTTTTGCAGGATGGCATTTTTGGAAGCCTCAATATTCGCAGGACTCCTAATAGGAACGCTAAGCAGTAGTTTTATTCTGCGCTGGACTAATGCCTGTACGGTATTTACGGCCGGGGCCGTATCGGTGTTTCTCGCTTTGGTGTACATATATTTTTTCATCGAAGAAAGCATTAAACCGAACGATCTCGGAGTAGCTAATAGCAAAATACGTGAACTGTTCCGTTGGGATTTGGTAACGGAGCTCACGCAAACATGCTTTAAGCGTCGGCCGAATTATGATCGGCTCATCATTTGGCTAACGATAGCAGCTCTAGGACTCAACATTCTTGCGATGGGTAGGTCACCGATAAGAAAATTGCAAATGGTTTTGTGCATGTAACTTATTCTCATCCGCTATACTCTTTTTTTACAGATGGTACACAAACGGTGTATTTGTTGTTCCTGCGTGAACAATTCGGATGGACGGTGAAGGATTACTCTTTCTTCGATGCCACCAGCATCGCTTGCATGATCTTTGGAAATACGGGGGGACTGTATGTTATCAGAAAACTGTTTACACCGTCCGATGCTGTCCTAGCGGCACTCGGATATTGCTGTTACGTGTTCAACAGCTCAATCCACGCAATTGCCACCGAATCGTGGCAACTTTATGTTGGTATCGGGGTGTCCTTCATGAAAGGAATTGCAGGACCGATGAGCCGTGCCGTTATTTCGACAACGGCAACACCGAGCGATATTGGAAAGATTTTCTCCCTGACCACTTCCATCGAATCGTTGACGCCGTTGGCATCGGCGCCCCTGTACACTTATGTGTACAAAAGTACCCTCTCGTGGTATCCGGGCGCATTCAATCTCATCACGGCGAGTGTCTACTTTATGTGTTTCTGCTTATTGCTGTGAGTAATGATCACCGGATTGTCGGTATTTTAAATAAGCTAAGGATGTTTCTGTTCTTCCTCAGGTTCGTGAGAATGTTCCAGCGCATGTACCAGCCGCCGACGTATGCCCTGGTGAACTAGGGACGATTATGAGCAACAATACTGCCTTAAATTAGTGAAAGCAATACTGATTTGTAACGATATATCTATTTTTGTATTCATAGAACGAACCGATTTACCGGAATTGTGATTGAATAAATTGTATTTTTATATGACCGCAATACGACCACTTTTGATTCCTGGGCTGTGGTTGGCTATCTGGGTATTGTCAAAGCCTCCAAGGATGACGCATCTGGCCTTCTCGTAGAAAACGCAGAAGAAAAACGAAGAACGAGACACAAGTTTCTCGCAAAGTTTTAATTAGCCCGTTCTCTTATTTATATCGAGCCTGTGCTGGTTCGTGAAATTAGTGGTGTCCTAACAGTTACACACGGTAAGTAGTGCCTCCGGCGGGGGGAACAGGGAGCAGCCAAATCCTTGCCCCAGACGGTTTGTTTATGATATCTTTGTGGTCTCTTTTTGTGTGGGGCTGCTGGCGCCGCAGGTCCAGGATGAGTTTCTTCGGAAAATTGTTCTCGGGCAAGAAGGGCGAACCGGCCCCAACGCCCAGCGAAGCGATACAGAAGCTGCGGGACATCGAAAATATGCTGACGAAGAAGGAAGAATTTCTGGAGAAAAAGATCGAAATGGAGATAGACACGGCTCGCAAAAATGGCACCAAAAACAAACGAGGTAAGTGGGTGGAAGACGGGGGTGGGTCGACGCGCGATGATGACTCACCGGACGGACGTGTGACGTTTTATTTTGTAGCGGCAATCCAGGCACTGAAACGGAAGAAGCGATACGAAAAGCAACTGCAACAAATTGATGGCACTCTGTCCACGATCGAAATGCAGCGAGAGGCGCTGGAGAATGCAAACACAAATGCGGAAGTGCTCAAGACCATGAAGAAGGCTTCCGATGCGCTTAAGGTTACCCACAAGGATATGTAAGTGATTGTACACCGGGCGATCATTATTCGTACTCACTTTCGGATCACTTTATTGTCCATCACAGGAATATCGACGATGTGCACGATCTGATGGACGATATCGCGGAACAGAACGATATTGCGAACGAAATCTCCAACGCTGTATCGTCGGCGGTCGGCTTCGGTCAGGATATTGACGAGGATGAGCTCGAGAAGGAGTTGGAAGAGCTGGAGCAAGAGGAGCTGGATAAGGAGCTGCTCGGTGTGCAACCAGAGGCCGACGAGTTACCAGAAGTTCCTTCCACTGAGTTACCCACCAAAACCAAGGAGAAGGAGAAGAAGAAAGGTAAATCAATCCCAATAGTGAACGAGCGAAACTCTAACCAACGAATTGTAAACTCTCTAGCGACAGCCTTGGCGGAAGAGGATGATCCGGATATGAAGGAGCTCATGTCTTGGGCCAACTGAACAGGTTGCCGATTCGGGAGCGAAACGGGTACACGCAACACCTTAAACATCGTACGCCTAGCCAGCCCAGTCAGCTCAGCTATCATAGCCCAAGCATCGTTAATATGGGTGATATAAATATGGTCGATAATGCTATTAGATTACTGTTCTTGTACCGACGTATCACGTGTTAAATAAGCGACAGACAGAACAGGGGCGCAATACGTCCATTCTCGATAGGTTAACGAACACGGAATTTCCTTTGTTTGATCTTGTGTTAAAGTTAGTTCCCGGTCCTGAAACACACAAACAATTACTCAATGATCGACCTACTAGTGCAGCTGCGCGCGCAAAGTTCTCGAGACACGAGAGACAGAGTGAGTGAATGAATTAATGAAGAATGGAACATTATGTGCACTAGAATTTGGGAGGCAAACGGTGCAAAAAAGATCAATAAAAATTGAAAGAATCACATGTGTTCATGTTTGCCGCCTAACTTTCACATGCAAACTCATGAAAAACAGTCACGTTCAACTTTCCTTAACCTTGAGAAGGCACACTCACGGGTTCCTTATAGTTCGGGATCGTAAGACTACCGAAAATGTCGGTCAAATGCGTCATGGCCCTTATGCGCTTAGCAATGTGGAAACGAATTCGTAGTTCAATTAATGTGACGTAAGGTAAGCAACGGGACAACGCATAAAACAACATCGAGTATCGAGCCGGACCCGTTGAGCATACCAATTAGGCTAGTTTTATAATGTGCTTGCTCCCTGCCCCCGGGATGGCTATCAGTGCATTCAAGTGGACGACATTATTGGCTAGCCAAAATCCGTGCTCCATTCAAACACCAACATCGATCGCGTGCAGAAGAGCGGCCTAGAAATGTGGTGCACATTGAAAAGTGTAAGCAAATCCTTCTCGGACAATGGAACCGTTTCTCATTCGATTTTGGTGTGCTTTACAGCTTCTAGCGTGTGTTCTATTGCTTGCAATAGTGCAACAGCCAGTGTATTGTGCATACAATCCGTACGATTATAATTTGGATTTGCAAAAGTTTGAATACTTCAAATATCCTCCTTCCCGCGGTAACTTGCGACCGGTGAACGATGCAAGTGTGGCAGAGAAGGCGATCGCGGTGGTAAAGTACTTCCACAATCTGCTGGCGGGTCATCCGATACAGGAGAGAAATTACTACATCCCGTTCGATCCAAATCGTGGCCGACAAATGAGGGAAGCTTATCAGCGGCAGTTTGGCTACCGAGGAGAAAATCTCATCGCGCTTGTAGGGAACGGTTACTCGCCAAAGGCTTTGCGGTATTACGGTGCGATAGGGAAACATTTTGGCAAATACTAAATAAGAAGTCCTGTGAATTTTATTTAAGAAATAAAGTAATTTATACCTAGTATAGAAAACGAGAAGCCTTTTAAACAAAGTTTTTATTTTTGAGTGCGTCTGCCGGGAATAACGGAAAAAAGTGTTCTCGGCGAGCAGTTCGAATTTATGTCGAGCAGATCTGAAATTGCTCAATATTTTGAGCAATATTTGGACGCGGTTGTCAAATTTGACGAGCAGTGTTTTGATTTTCGTGGACGCGGCTTTTGGCTTGCTCTTGATTTTGTTCCTCTAGAAATAGCAGGTAAATGTGCATATATTCCTTAATTTTTCAACTGTTCCTTACTCTAATACTCTACCCTTCTTACCACAGATACAGCAGAATGTCGCGCAAGGAAGCGTTATCTCAGTTCATAAACCAAATCCACGGGCGACCGGTAGTCGTGAAGCTCAACAGCGGCGTCGATTACAGAGGTAACACACGCGTTGGAAATACATTTTCCCTTTTGGATCGAATTTATCGATCGATCGATCTATCTTCCATCCGCAGGTGTGCTGGCATGCTTGGATGGGTACATGAATATCGCTCTGGATCAAACGGAAGAGTACGTAAATGGGCAGCTGAAAAACAAGTACGGCGATGCCTTCATCCGTGGTAATAACGTTCTCTATATTTCAACGCAAAAGAGGCGGGTGTAACAGGAGGGCTCAGGAATGAAATAAAGCGAGAGGATTCTTTAAAAACAAGTTTCATCTATTTGGTAACAGATACACTTATCTCCGTAAACCCACACAGTGCTCCTGGCACACTTTGCTAGTCTCTAATTAACATAAAGTCTTTGAACATTGCTGTTATCCGGCCACCGATGTGGGGGGCTGATGTAAAAAAAAGGTCTGTAGAGTCACACCTCATTGCCACTGACTAATGTGTGCCAACGGAGGGCTAGAGCTTCACCTTCGTCACGAAAACGAGGAACCGGTATTCCGCTACACTTTGCAGAATTTTAGAGTTTCATTTCGTTGCCCGTCATCAGTGGATACCGTCCAGGGGGGAGAAGCTCTTGTATTGATATAATTCTGGACCTCCATAGCCGTACAGCAGTTTACCCTTGCCGTTCTCATCGTAGTACGGGTACCGGTACTTTGGCCTAAAAGAAAGGGAAATAAGATACGATCGATAAAACAGTTGCAATCCGCACACCGAACAGTGCGCTTACCTTTCGAAGTACTGGAAGTTAGGTGCCTTCGGTTGCAGTGTAGCCTGAGCCATTGGCATAACTACCAAAGACAACAGGGAAAGGATCTGCAAAACGGAATACAAACGAAAATCGTTATACAATCATAAAATTGATACCATTTCCAGCTAAAATGCTCCATCAAATGTATCCGATGGATTGTAAATTTTGTGCTTTTTCGTAGCAATTTAAATCATAATTTATACAACAAAAATAAAAGAGAAATAGAGGTCAAAATTGGCAATATAGCTTCAGAAAAGTACACAGAAACATCACATCACACTTGAGGTGGGTGGGGAACACTCATTCCACCGAGCTGCGATCGGTTGTTGGCGCACGTGATTATGCAACAGCATGGCTTGCGGCTCTTTCAAGGAAATCTGTCGACGTGCAGTACGGCAGGTATGCAAGCGCGCGGTATCCCCACCATTTTCCCGCGCGGTAGTACAATCCTATGGGCCCGTTTCACGTCGCTGTTTTGGAAGCTATTGTGTATGTATTACACGGCCGTGTCCCCGTTCTGGAATCTTCGGTCACTTTCTACACCTTAATCGGCCGGGAGCAGGCGGTTGTAACACTTTCCTGGGCTCTCTCGAGTTCAAAGCAGTACCATGATCCACACCTATAGGGACCGCGCATCCGTATTTCTACGGTTCGTTAATTTCACCAATCCCGCTACGTACCGTAAAGCACCATGCGATACACTTGTGCATTTTGTGGCTCGTCGGGTTCCACTGGCTTTGGCACTATTGCGTATCTCGATTGGTTCACTGTTGGTGAAGGTGCGGTCTATCAACACGTAACAGCAACTCTTCAACTCTCTGGTACGATCGTTCGCATTCAAGGTCCAACTCCGACACGATCAAACTGATGCGTTGTGAGGCGTTGTCTAACGACACGGAATGAAGACAACCTTCACGGGAATCACAACTGAAACACCGTTCGCCACACTGTACGAAGATAAGGTTACCAGCGGCTTTGTGTGAGCTGATGATCGTTGGGTGCGCAGTAGCTGCCTGCCTCCGGCTTTCAAGACTTCCCACCATGCAATGCGTGCTGGGCTGATCATCGGCTCAGGTTGGCCGTCTTCGGCTGGACTTGGTGGAACTGCCGTTGGCCTAGTAGCACGGTGGTTGCTTGTGGTTGTCTGTAGTGGCTTTCGTGGCCTCGGGATCGCGTGCCTCGCGTACTTTCGGTTTTTTCCTTTCCATCGAGTGGAGGGGCTACCCTCGTGAACGACGGCTCACAGGTGGGAATAGCTGCGGTCATAGCGATCCCCCTAGCGGAGGACATCTTAACGCTAGTAGATCGAAGGTAGTCTTTGTTATTGTTATGATTAAAATGATCAATTATATTTATCTGGAATAAATAGTTAGGACCTAGAAACACACAATACTAAACTGCTTTATTAAATTGTAAATTTCGTTTTGTATGAATGCGACCATTTCTTCAACGGAAAGCCCTTTAATTGTATGAACACAATAAAACTAATTAAAAAAATCTTTCTCAAAAAAAAAATTAATTGTTAGCCACGGAACAGAGCCCTAAGAAGCATACGTCGTGTTGTGACGTCGCCAGGTGAGGAGAAAAGTGAAAGTAGGTATTTCATGTTCCGTTCGGTAGTATGTGTTACGAAGATCGATCTACGAACATGTGCAACGACGCTCGACCTTATCTCCGAGACTGTGGGTGAATTTCCTCGATCGACGATCATCGACAACCATTTCCACGGAGAGGAAATGCACCGGCTTTGGGTCAAAAGTGACCCAATACCCCGGGAATCGTACACTTTTCAACGACAACACTTCTCCTGGCTGCTGCTGCTAAGTGTTAGTGTTGCGGCAGTAGGTCATAACAGCCGAGAGGCAGCACTAGCAGCAGCGATCTCACCGCAGAGAGTTCGACGCGGCGCAGAGAGTTAAGCATAAAGCGACGAACCTCGAACCACGCTCGCCGCGTTGTCGACGGGGATATAGAAGCAAAAAAAAAGCTTCCGAAAATCCAGCCTCCTCCGTCTGTGTTCATTGCA
The DNA here is from genome assembly GCF_943734745.1 of Anopheles darlingi. NCBI lineage: Eukaryota > Metazoa > Arthropoda > Insecta > Diptera > Culicidae > Anopheles > Anopheles darlingi. Next base: position 66,577,205 of record NC_064875.1, read on the forward strand.
CGTTTCATGGTCATCGTCATCGTCATCAGTCGAGCTCTGTTTAAAATTTCACGTCTCCATACCAGTGCATGATTCGGCCGTTTTCTCGGATGATCATAAGCGATCATGGGCGTGAAGGTTGAGCAGGTTTTATTTTGGAGATCATTCGCCGGTTGTTTAGCGAGCTAAAGGCAAGGTCTTTTAGCATATTAAAGCTGTAGCAGGAAGTTAGATTAATGTTGTATAATCTAGCACTGAGCACGTGACCAAGATTGCACCTTGCAGCCACTGATCTTAGGGATTTGACTGTTCAAATTAACCCTGAGCTACGATTGCTGACATTTTGATTGCAAACAAACGCCAATGGGCCAAAAATACATCTTAACGTGTTGATCAATTATTCCGGATGGTCCGTTGCTTGCCTATTGTTCACAAATAAAAAAAACGGTGAAAGCTGCATGGATTTATAATTTGGAAGGCATCGGTATGATGACGCACCAGTATATATGATCGAAAATTAGGTCAGAGCGTCCACTGACTGGCTGTGATCGTATCTCGGCTACTAACCCCGGCTTTTGGGGTCTCTACTCACTGATGTGTGATTTGGTCTACCGACTCGTTTCTGCACACACCTTGCCGTGTCTTGGCCATCGCACCACCTTTCGTTTCGGGCCAAAGATGATCCAATCGCTTGCCCCATAATCAACTTGAATCGTAGCGCCTTGGTACGACCGACTGGCTGGCTGGTTGGCTGGCTGTGGGGGGTCTCCCCGTTCGATGATGGTTTCCTCGTACATCTTACGCACAGGTGGTTCCGCATTGTCTGTGCGTTCCGCTTTGCGCCTCTTCGGGAAGCGATTTGGTGGAAAATTCAGCTGTTTTCCTTCTTTCCACGGATACAATGAGGCACCGGGGCGGGATGTATGTGAACGGTGTTTTAGGCGTTGGTAAAAATGGAAAGGCAGTGTGCGCGACTGGTGCATCGACCGGTTTCGGGTTGCAGTGGCTCGGTGCAACGGCCATTAGTAGTGTTATTGTGGGGGGTAGTGGTGACCGGTTGAGTTGCGTATGGCCGCCTGAGACCCTCTTGAGAACTACTAGGCGTAGTGCAAACAGGTGCGAGGGCCTTAGTCGTCGCCGGCGGTGGGGTCTCTCCACTTTTTACTACCTTGATGTGCGCGAGGCCGCGTGCTGGTGAGTGAGCGAATCGGACCGGCTGATGGCGTAATAGTGTCGATGCGGGGTCCGATTCGATGGCTGGCGTTGGTTGGTTGGCTGAAACTTGGCATTAAATGACGATGCTACAGTTTGCGTCGCAAGTTCTTTGCGAACGGATCGCATACCGCGTTGGTGCTTAGGTGAAACGATGGCCAAGCTGGTGGTTATAGTGAGTTCATCGTTCGACCTGCGGCGCTCGTCGACGTCATCATCTCGCGCAATGTTTGTTAATCGATGTTCTGTGTGTTTGCAGATTTGTGCGATCGTTCTGTTGGCCACGGTTGAGCATCGAGTGGAGGCAACGGTTGTGCGGCTGCTGACCGATTTCATCCAAAACAATGTCGCCGGCATACCGTTGATTCACAAGACGGAAGAGTATGATTTCGATCCGGAAATAAGTAAAAAACGTCGTGAGCTTTACTATGAGGTGAGTGTGCTAGGTAAATGGGAGCTGTTGCCAAGTCAAAGGTACTAATTCACTGCTCCCCGTTTTCAGCTGCATGGCTACCGAGGAGAAAAGGTGATCGAAAGGCTCGGTCTTGGCATCGATGGTAAGCATCATGAGCGAGCGGAACACCAGCGGCAGCGTGATGAGGGACACCTGCAAGGGCTGAACTATTTCCAACCATAGTGAAGTGCGCCGTAAGAAGGGGCTCATGTTAATGGCGCTATTTGGTGATGGCGTTCGGTTGGTTAAGAGAGCGGCCACTCTTCTTTGGCCTTTGAATGTGCGAAGCAGGTTGAAGCAGGTGGTGAGCTTCCCAGTGAGAAACGGTATACAATCTGTGTTACGATCCTGTCGTTGTTTCTGTGAAAAAAAAGCGAAACATTAAAATGTTGGGCAACATGCTTTGTAGAATAAATCTATTTTGTTAATTATAGAGTAGTATCACACTCATAACTTGGAGTTTAACAAAAAAAAAAAAAAAACACAAGCTTAGTATACATTGGCCAAATCCACATCCAAATGCGACTTGTGCTACTCCACCGAAAGCACAGCAGTACCTCTCTTCACACGAAGAACAGAACCGACCATCGATAAACAGTGAAAAGCTAAAACAATTTTTAATTAAATTCTACCTTACCTCTCTAGTCGTCTAGTGAGTTTACAGGACGAAGTCGGTCTCGCCGGTTGGTCCGGATGCTGAACACCGTGCCGCTGAAGACCGCAGAGTGGCGCTGATGAGAGAAAGTTAAAAAAAGAAGAAGAAAACCCCGAAACCCGTACATCCCCGGGTTGATGTTTTCCACTGGAATGGAAGTTAATTTTCCCGATGGTCCGTGGCCATGATGGTGGGCGGTGGAGGTTGGTGTTTCCTGGTTTTTATTCGCCCCGCTCCGAATCCGTCTGTCACGGGCGCGCGACACGTCGACACGTGGCTTCCGAAACCGAAGGTCGCCGCCGTCCTTCTCGTCCCCTGCAAAGTGTGATTCTGAAAGGCGTGCGGGAGTTGGTTTTTAACCAGCACCGGAAGGACCGGCAAGAAGAGCACCACCACCAAGAGCAGCTAGGCAGGAGGATGGTAATCGTTGAAACGATAATTTCCCGAATTTCATCAAGAGACTAAACAAATGCGCCATTATCCGTCGTGGCGTCGTGCCGTGTGGTAGGAGGGAGAGACAGAGGCGGGGTGTCATGGATCACGGTACAAGGTGGTAAGGTGAGCAAACGACGGAAGCTCGACGGGAGGATCAAAGAACTTTGTGCGCTTCTGGGGTCTTCTCGGTGGGGGGTGGTTGTAAAAACATTTCGGCCAGTTTTATTTTATAGAATAATTAATTGCATTTTCTGTTTGCTCTCGCCGTTAAACCGAGACCGTGAGCCGTTGGGTGCCGGGATGGTGCCAGCGGTGACAGCAGGAAACGGCAGTAAAGGGCGAATGATCGATAGATTGCAGAAGTTTTGCACGGTGGAGGTCGGACGATGATGTCGCGGCTTTTTACTCAAAGATAACGATAGCTCGGGGGAGCTACAGAGAAGATTGTGCGGTTTTTGGTTAATTAATTTTCGGTGGCTGTTTAGGTGTTAGCGCCAGCAAAAACGACTAACGACAATGGGTTGATGATTATTTATTCTGTGGGGTAATCTATAGCGAATCCTTTTATGAGATCCTGATTCGATATGATAAGAATTTGTTTAAAAAAACGTCAACTTTTGGCTGCCATAATTCCAATTTATCGATTTAAAATTAAATAGCAATTTGCACATCTAGTTTCATACGCTATCAATCTAATGATGATGATAACTTATGTAACGTATAACCTTTTTTAGGTATTCAAATATTCAATTAATAAAATGATCACAGGATTCGAAATCGATCGCCGTTTCATCGCGCAGCACTAATCTATTTTATGGAGGTTTATGGTCAAGGCTTAATGTATAAAACTTCAAATAGTTCCATGCGCAGATGATTTCTGGATCAAAAAATCAACCGAACTTCACTCCTCCGTACTGTTGCAAGGTACGTGCTCCGCTTGAAACATTTATTATTAAACGTTAAATCCACTTATAAAGTAGATTTTATAAATTTGAATTTTCGGCCATAAAAGGGACAAAATTTCTGAT
>NC_064875.1:66585967-66590967 GCF_943734745.1 Anopheles darlingi
ATGATAATAGGCAATATTGAAGTACAGAGAGTAAAGTGTCATTTACATACGTGAAACATTTTACAATTCACTGATTCACTTAGTAGTCTCAAAGTTAGTAACAAACCATTCAATTTAGCTATCCAGTAGCAAGCATTACGAAATGTGATTTGTAATTCTCCTATTACCGCTCCATCTGCACACAAATCAAACAAATCTACTCGAAAAAGGTGTACGTTGCACGCATAAGTGGCTTCTATTTAATGGAAAAAATCGCTGAAAAAGTCCTTCTCGTGTGTACGTCTGTGTAACTTGATTTGAGGTCAATAATAGCTAGACGTGGAACAGTGCGCTACAATCCAGCATCTTAATCCCGGCAGCCGCAGCCAGCTATTAGGACTCATTTGTGTTCGGTAAATCCACTTGACCAGCTGCTGGTCGCCAAACGAGACGCAAAACATGCTAAGCTGTTGCTGCCGTGCGTCTACCACCTCACCTTGGCATAAAATGGCACACCAGATGCGTCATTTGTAAGGGGTGGAGAGCCTAGAGAGTAGAGAGAAGTACCCGCGTCAGGTCAGGTCGATAATGTAGTGCGCGACAAAAAATAAAAAAAAGGGTTACGGTATCGGTTTGAATGCAATTTTTAATTCATCTCTTGGCTGATTTCGCGATTTTACGCGCTTTAGCACGTCAGCGGTGGCAGCACCCTTGCGCCTACCGCGACCCTCTCCCTGTTGCCGACAATTTGTTGCTCGATATTGACACCCGGGCATTCGGGCGGAATTGTTGTTGTGCGAGAGTTCATCAGTGCATTTCAGGGGTCCCCAGATCCACTTCCGGCTGGCAGCTCACGCCCTCTGAAGCGCGAGCGCGAACAACCGAAGCCGGGAGTGTGTCTCTGATTTTGCTGAAAGAAGAAAAGCCGTCGAACAGAACGCTGTTTCTGGTGTGCTGGTGTAGGAACTCGGCTGAAAAGGTAGCAAAGTTCAAGTGGATTTACCATTTACGGGCTCTCTTTATTTCGTTACTTAGGTACGGGGTGACGCTCTAGTACGCACCCACAACGGGCGGCGCATTCATTACAATGTGGCCGACTGGGGAGGACTGGGGAGGGCACAGGACGCTTCATCGGTCTGAGCCATGCTGATATCCTTGACGCCATTTGATTGTCACTCGAGCGTACGCCCCCGTCAGCACACCCAACTCAGCTTTCCTTTGGCCTTTTGCTTTCCTTCGGTTTCGAGTCGCGAGTGTTTGATGGAGTGGCAGTGGATTTGGTCGACTGGAAATGTTTTGAATCCCGGACGGTTCTCTCACCTTGCATTGCATTCCACGTTCACGGGAGCGAGAAGCAAGTAGACTGTTTGAAGATCGCCATCACAAAAGGGTCTGAAGGGCGGAAGCAGGAGCAACGCTAACGAAATGATAAAGTCGCACAAGAGGGCGCATCGTCACCTGAGCTCCTTGCTGGAGGCACCGGGCACTGGGAGACAATTGAAAATTTTCTCTGTTAATTTTCCATTCATTCGAAAAGATTTTCTTCTTCACTCCTTCGTGGTTGACAGGACTGGTCTGGTTGGAGGGGGCCTGGACTGTGGGAGTGATACAATTCGCTCGAATGAAAATCGGATTCGCGGGAAGGTTCAAGTACCTGGTAGCTACCCGAAGAGCGATCGCTGACTGCTGCTGCTGATGCTGTTTGATGAAACGGAGCGGCGCCATTGTTCGGTGATTTGGAAAATGGAAAAGATTGTTCGTCCTTTCCGTTCGATTCGAGTGTCTCGGGCTAGCAGTAGTGATGCAGGCGTTGTGCATGGATGGGAGTCGACGCCATTTGACTTTTACACCCTTTGAATGTCTTGTAATTGCATTGCAATGCAAATGGAAACGGGGGGAAGTGCTTTTGTAAATTTAGTTTGGTATCAATTGAAGTTATTGGGGAAAGGTTTTGCTTCAATCGAACTTTCGTTTCAAGTGCATGCTACATTTAGACATTTCTTCAGAAGAATCGTAATCGAATCGAATAGCAAATAAATTTAAGCAGTATTTTATAAAGAATTATCTAAGAAAAAATTTATCTGCTATTACTTGTTACAGCTTTTTTTAAATGCTTGTCTGCATGTAAATGATGTTACACTAACGAAATTCTTTTGTTCCTATTAATAATTGTTACTAAAAAAACGTCTCGTTTTTATGGTTAACGGACAGTAAACTGTTTTAGCTGGAAATGAACTGAAATTAGCTTAAAGACAGACTGTTTTGAATTTACTTTGATCTTTGATTTTCTTAATATCATTATGCTGTTTGAGGTGATTAATTTTATTGAAAGTGAAGTGCTATAATCCGCCCAAAATGCTACCATATCGGAACTTAAAATATGTATTGATTGTGTAGGAACCGTATACCAGGACATGAAATATGCAGCAAAAAGATCGTAAAGTAGACCCTTGACTTTAGATCGTGCCGTTGATCGAATTCATCACAAACCATTGGATTTTTATTAACCACGAAAAAAGGCAATCTATCCAGATCTGCGCACGCATGCGTCTCTCAAATGACACTGCCTGAGCAGCAGCTGCTGCCCCTGAATGCTACGTCCTCGAGCGATGCACTCGCGTGGTTCGCATTTCAAGCTCTCAGCCAGCGCATCCAAAGAAGAACATCGTCCAAAGTGCTTTTGTTACTCTACGTACAGCTCAAAATGATTGTCGCCCAAGAACAGTGCATGTTCAGCACATGAAGCGACTGATCCTAAGAAAACATATCCTTTTACCGTAAGGAAAACATTGGCCCCTGTCCGCGATACCGTCGCACACGTTGTCTCCTGTTTCTCGCCGTGACACACAATGAAAACAAAGCATTATGTTTGCAAATAAGAGCATTGTCGCCCGCATTTAAGCCTTGGTCCGATTAGGTTCCACATACGCCTTGCACCATATGGCTCTCAGTGTCTCAGCATGTGAGGATTAGGCCGGTTGATTCGGTTTCGGCTAAACCATGATGGTTCTTGTGGTTCACTTTGTTTTGAATACTCATATTCCGCTGATCCCGACTCAGGCTTTTTTCTCTCGATCCTTGGGTGACGGTGTTTCGGGCAGAGATTACTAGAAAGTGGAGCAAAGTTTTGCTGATTTGGAGACACTGCAATAGTCCGAATTTTTGGATTGTGTTTTATCGAAAACTATGCCAAAACAATGTATGTTTAAAATCGGGAGCCCGATGGTAAGTGTGTCGAAAAGCTCCACAAAAAAAGGACCTCGTGTAGTGTCCTGGTCTCGAGCGACAACGTAATGTTTATACTGTTATGTTAACGGATTTACTTAATCTCTGTCCACCACCCCAACGGGGGAAACTGCTCTAGATTATGATCTGTTTTTCTTGCGCTTTTGTGTGTCTGGTAAGCATGGACCACAGCATCATCCATGCAGGAGATGCTTGCATCTACGCCATCTTCACCTTAGGATGGCTTTTCGCACCGGTTCCCGTAATAGATATGCATCGGAGATGCATGCGCAGTGTGAAAGCGCCTTTGTTTGCCATCGAGTTTCTGTCTATACCGGCCGCTCCGTAAGCCGTCAGTGCTCCGGATTTACCGGAGCCAACGATGCCGACCGCTAGGACATTCCAAACAACAAAAACAAAAAAAAAAACAAATGAGTGTGGTCACATATGTCACGGGCGGCCGGTCGGCTCATATTGCTATGCTCAATTGAGTTCAATAGCTTTTCACATTTTCTTTTGTAATGAAATCTGTCCTGGTAAGGCGTAAGGTGTTGGCAATGGTGGCGGCCTAATAAACCAAGGATGGCGGCCACTTGAAAACTGTTGGTTTTTTAGCCACAAAACAGAAGAAAAGCCTTTCGGAAGACATTAGAGAGCAGTTCATGGAAAACATGCACCAACAACAGTGATGGATCGACGTGGTGATCATCGTCGATGTGGCGATAAACCTTGGCCCTAATACTCAACGTCCTCATGTCTGTGGCTGCCGCTTTGGCAGCACAATACAGCGATCTCACACCTTCCTGTTCTCGGTTTTCCCTATTATCATCTGAGTCTGAGGACTGTGGACCTTTCCTCGATGGTCAGATCTGGGGTGCGTATGCTCCTTTCAACGGTGGATGCTGTCAATGTTTGCCTTGGCACAATTAGAAATTGGCCGTATTTACTGGGAAATCAGGGCAACAAATTGGCCCTAATCCTATTGCTGTTGGTGGTCGATTGTTCGGGAAGAAGGGAACTGGACCCTGGGGTAAATGGTAGCTCGGCCGCGGCAGTACCGATGGGAACGTCAAGGCACTCCCTTTCGGGTGAGGTTACAAATGACCAACCAAGGGGACAGTGAAAGGGGTCGCTCCAGATTGATTGGAAACACAGCCGGCTAATGGGAAAATGATTTTTATTCGATGTTTATTCGATTGTGTGGCGACGGTGGTCGTCACTATCGGTCCGGAGGTCGTTATTGGACACTTGGGACGATGATTGGTTCACACGTTTGGATGATCTGTGCTCGATATGAAATGTAATAATTACGGTTTCAAAGAAAGTGGGAAGAGCATCCTATTTTAATATCGTTTATTACAATTTGTTTTTCGAACAGCGCTGCGAACGATCGTGAATCACTGGATACGCGTTACATTTCGGGGCCATTTCATTCACATATTTACTAATGTTCCACCTCAAACCCATGATGGCGTACGATCTCTTGTGCTCTCTCTTTCTGGAACATATGCCACGCAAGCCAGGAAGCTTTAATTAAATCCTCGTAATTGAATTTTCGAGTGCTCTTTCTCGGGATGTAGTAATACGCGATTATTGAAGTGAGGCGCACCAGCCAGAGCTCCCTGGGAGCTGGAACAACGCAGAAACAAATGGAAAATGGTAAAGCTGGGATGGTAAAAAAGTAATTATACAGAAGAATATGCAGAGAGCAGAAGAGAATGGAAAATGTTATTAGCTGGCTGCAGTAGCAGCAGCAGCAGCAGCAGCAGCAGTGCGAGCAGCGAGATATGAGCTTT
>NC_064875.1:66595967-66608467 GCF_943734745.1 Anopheles darlingi
GCGCTGTCGCTGTCGCTGTGTTTGAGTGCTGGGCAGATGGTGCAGTAAAGGCATAATAGGACGATAGGAAGTGTTGTGCTAGCGGCATGTGGCCAAGCCACTGCCCGCGTAATGAAGACAATGGCAGTCTACGGTGATATTGAGAATATAGAAGATGGGATTGATGATGATTCAATAAATTTTATTTTAATTTCTTTGCCAGCAAATCGTCTACACTTGCTATCTCTTCATATCTCGTGATGGTCGTTAATGATATCCGTTAACATCCTGCATTTCACGGCGATTTACTCATTTACAATGATTAATGGATAATTTATATAGCTAATTATGCCCGTTACAGTCTCATAACAAGTTTATCCATTAAATTAACACCAGCTGATCACGCCGAAGCCTACCACTACTCCAGCTACTACTACCACTACTGCTTACAGTCAATCCCCCGGCTCTCACTCGAGTGTGGCGAGGCGATAAGGTATCCTTCACGGCTAACCATCCAATCATAAGGCAGCACGAATCTGCGCATGTCTTTTCCCACCCCGGCTACATGAATCTTACCCAACCATCCACCCAACGTCCCGAAGGAGGCGATTCCGTTTCGAAGGAAAAGTTAATGTTAATCACTCGCTCATTCCCGCCACAGCAGCTACCCGTCTCCTCGGTCTACGTAATACCACCAGAGGCACCTCTACATAGAGGGATGGCACCTTCACCGTTTACGTTTCGACAGACACGCCAATGGTCGACCGATGTGACCATGCCTAACCGCAAGCTGACGCTCCTTCTGTCAAAACAAAGCAAATTAATCCGATTGGTAGGCCCTCGCTCTTTGAGGAGATCATTATTAGTCTTATCATTAGTGCCTTCGAACCCAGGGAGGCTTTGGTACCATCAGCGCGACACCGTCGCCTCTTTTCCCCGAGTTAAGCAGGAAGTTACCGCCTGATCGACCTCTTCTTTGCTTCTTTTTTCTTCTTCTTCTTTTCGTGTCTCATCTCTTGCTGGCTCTTTCACGCTTCGACGTGCATGTCTACGTCTTCGCGATCTTCGCGTTACTACTGCTGCTGCTGCTGCTGCTTCTGCGCCAAATCCTTTGGCAGTTTTATAAATCGTTTTCGCGCCAATGAAAACAAAGGATTACGGAAACCAACACAGCTAGGAGAGACAGAGGAAGAAGGGAGTCCAAGACCTAGAAGAGGTGCCTACGAATCGCCTACCATATATTGATGCAGGCTGTTTTTGGAAGCAAATTTTGTGAATGAACGGAGCAGCGCAGTGTGGTGCAGTGTCGCGGGTAGGACGGTGTCGATCACTGAAGGATCGATGGTAAGAACAACAGAGACCAACCTAAGAAGGGTCATAAACGATTGAAGCCCAGGCTCTGTCCTGCTTCGGTCGTGCTAGTGGGACTTCGAGAGGTCTTCGAACGATCACTTCTGTTTGGATTACGCTCGTTGCCTTCTGGTCTAAATAGCTGCAATCCCGGCGGTGTTTTGATAGACCCTCCCTCTTGGTGGCTGCCACCATCGTTAGCGCTGGAAGGCGATGGACGATGGACCGTTCGAAGGACGTGTGGGTAGCTCACCAGGACTCGGTGTACCCCGTGCGATTTCCGCTCCTCGCGGTCAGCTGGTACTGGACGCAAATATGGACCCGGCCCCGGAGACTGCGTTATCCTGCGGTGTCTGCCTGCTTGCCTACCGTACCGTACTGTGCTGCCCAGTGTCCAGTCCTTGTCCAGTCGGGCTTTCAGGTCACACAAAACGGGGCTGGGAAATTCTCGGGCCTACACCTTGGGCTTCCGCGGGTACGTTCGCTGGAGAGTGGCTGGCATTTAATGAATGAAGCGCGAGCTTTCACGTTTTCCGGCAGGCAGGACCATAATACGTTGCGGACACGGGTAGCATCACTTCGAGGCTCGAGGCACAAATTAGTGTGGTGTGTTCCTACTAAATTGTTCGGCCGTCGCCACGATGAACTGCCTGCACTGGTGCACTTGCTGAATGGGAAAAGTTTAGAAGCAGTACCTATGCAGTATTGTTTCTACTAATCGTTTAGCAAATGTTGCAAATCAGTACAGGCGCACCATCCGGCACAAACTTTGAACTTCCTTCAGTAGCAGTGCGCGGTAGGTTGTCGCTAATCAAATGTTTCAAACATAAACAAGCACCACGCTCGTGACTGCTTGGTGTTTGATAGTTTCATAATGCTGAATCCACATTATGTGTTTGAAATCTATTTTTTGTCTTATTAAATCGTTCGTGACTGTCATATGAAACAACCGCTTTCTAAGAATTTTTTCTGGTAATTTGAGAAAATTATATAGAAAGAGATTAAAATACCTTTTTAAAGGAAGTCAACTAAATTTATAAAAATAAACTAGGATATCGGGCAAACAATGTTTAAATTTAATGTTCAGAAAATTATTTTTTTGTCTCAAACTCCTATGTGCCTATGTCAGTTGGAGGGGGAAAAATATGTATAGGTGAGAATACGAAATAAAATACGGTAGCCCGCTATCTGAATTATCGAGATCTTTTGTGTCATCTACTAATGATTTTGACAAATAGAAACATCCTGTAAAGGACACTCTTTGGAGCAAAGAACCGAAGTTAATCTAGTTTGTCATCCCCCCAAAGATCCAGTGATGGTCCCCACTGGACGGATATTTGCCTCTGTTGTCCCACACACACACACACACAGAATTTGCAACAAATTGGAAACCGATGCAAATCACATTAATTCTGCTCGTTCCCGAGGGGGAGTCCCCGCGCAAACACACACTTGTTGTTGTTGTGTTCGTTGATCGTTGTCTCCTGCAACCCCCGCATTATCGAATCATCGCGTACGCCATTTATGCTAGCCATGGCAGCAGTGATTAGCGAGCGGGTGATGCTGCTCCGAAGAAGAACACATCCAATCACATGCAGCAGCAGCATCTTGTCCCGGTTCCTGGAACGTGCGTTCGCGTCGCCATGTCAACGCGTGAAGGTGATGTTGGTAGAGCTGCATCGGCCTGCTACCATCTCTCTCTCTCTCTTGCTCTCTTATGAACAGGTATGCTGGCAGCGAAGGTAATAACCCTCCTGAGCATGAATGAAGCAGCCTCAACCGAATGCGTGTATCACGAGGGCCCCGAAAGAGGCGGCCAAAGCGAGATAACACGATGTGCCTTTGCTCATGCTCTTGCCGTTTACCCCCCTCTCCATTCACGCACTTTTCCAGCATGAATGCATGCGCACTAGGAGGGCCTGCTCGTCGTCGTGTCGTTGAAGTTTTCGGTGAGCAGCGTTCGGGCTTCGTTTTCCAAGGGAGGAAAAGCGTATTTCCAGTGTTTTGTAATATTTATTTGATGACCCATCAACCCTCGGTACTTAGTCCTTGGGAAGCAGCCGACGAGTCGTGTGGTCAGGTCTGTGCCGTGTACATTTTGCGTTTTGCGACGGACTGGATCGGTTTTGGGATGCGCTCTTGTGGTGTGTTGGAACATTAAACATTCGAACTAACGGTTTGAATACTTTTTTCTTTTGCATTTAGAATTGCAAAACTCGGCAGCTGTAATTTTGTGCATTAAGTGAAAGAACATTACAAGCATAAGCAGTGCAGTGTGTGTGGTGCAGCGTGATCTATCATTTGTTGTTTCCCGTGGAACCTGTTGATCGTGACTGTTGGTGGTTCGCATTACGCGTGGCAGAAACATTACAGCGCGTTATAGTGTAGAGTGATAAGGGGATTTTGAGCAAACTTCCAATCTCCACCCCACCCCCAATGTTGAAGATGATGTCCGCGGGAGCCTTGCATGCCGAACGCGTCGCGATTCGTCCACCGCCGCAGAGCTCGAACGCGATCTCGAAACCGAGGGCGGTGTACAGCATAGATCAGATACTTGGCAACCATCATCATACGCGAAGGACTACCAGCAATAGCACCAACTGCAGCAGCACCATCACCAGTAACAACAACAACAACAGCCTCATCATTAACAACAATAATAATTCCGGTGAGTAGATCCGCGCCGGGAGCCCGCGGATGGATTTATCATCCTTCGGGTGCGTGGTTCAGGACAATCGTGGCCACGATGTTTGGGATCACGAACGGGGTGGAAGCTAAGCGCGCTCGTATGGGAAGCGTAACAGCTGCAGCCAGGTCGCGGTCCGGTCCCGTGCCTGGCGTCCGGGTAATTGAGTATCGATAATCTAATAAATCAATTAATGCCAACCGGCGCGATTAGAGCGCCAAACACGCCAACAGCACGCGAAGCAACCGAGTGCGGCAGGATGGGCACGGTTTGAATGAGACATTTACATGAAGCCTATTCACACCACCCTCACGCAGCGCCTAAAACAACCACCCACCTATTCTCCGGGGTTGACTGGATGGTGTCTTTCCCAGGGTTCCCTTTTAGCATCGCTACACACCTGTGAGTGTGTGTGTGTGTGCACACGCACACTTTTGGTCCACCAAAGGCCCCTTCCATTCTTGGCTCGGCGAACCAGGATGAAATGATAAATGGCCTGCAACTGCACTGACTGGCTCTGCGTGATCGCAGCTGTGTTTTGTGTTGGCTTTTCCTGGGAGGGGTTCCCCGTCGGTGTGGCAGTTGTCCCGAGGACCGAGAACCGGGAATGACGCGAGACGCAAATCAATCCTTGTCAACAAATTAAGAAGGGGCTAATGATGGTAGGCAGGTTTCCTGGTTTTTTTTTGTCCTGGGGTCAATATGATTCAATCAAATTGTCGGCAATAGGTTTTGGGCGCGTTGGGAGAGGAAATTGTTCTAGCACAGGGGAAATTAGGTTTATTGTTTCGCGTGATAAGTTACAAGCGTTGTTCGGTCGTGAAGCAAACAGTTTGATGAGCCGATTCCATTTCGATTTATCATAATAATGGTGGGCCAGGTGGATAATGGGGTAATTTGTATGAGCGGTAACGCGACTCCATTATGAGTAGTTATGCTTCCTGTCATGGATAGTGACATCGTAGGGGCGTGCTACTTGATCGAGAGAATCCTTTCTGAACGCCAGCATCGATCACAGCAGGCCAATATGGTCCCTTGTCAAGAGGGGCAATAAAACAATATCTTGAAGCAGCATGCTCTGAGCAACGTTCACTACCCCCGAGGCCTACTTGGCTGAGCGCTCATAATCCCGTTTCTTCTCCCGGACCATGATCCTTAACTTGGGAGCCTCCCGAAATGCCCGAAAATCCCCCTAATGCGCCCGGAAAAGGATCGATTCTAGCACACCACAAGATCCATACACGGTACCTGCACGCAAAGTGGCCGATTCTGCAGGACGCGTTGACCACAAAAGGACGACGCAGGGGTTGAAGTCTGCTCTGGTGCGAGCTAATGGTGAATGGACACAAGTATGTGTGGAAAAAATTAGACCATTGACGGTTGACGGGATCGTTTGAGTGTGAACGAAAATGGGACAAACCCTTTCCGTAATCGTTATTAAATGCCCAAACAAATCATAAAAGTCTGGCAATGCGTCCCAGAAACCCTTCCGTGGAGTGTCTGCGATGGCGTGCAGAGCATCATAAATGTTTTTACGTTTTACATCCGTTTCATGACGCCCGGGAATAACTCAATTCCGGTCAGCAGACTTTTCTGCCCAAACTGCTTCCTGGTCTAAGCGCTTTGATCATTCGGAGCTGTTTTTCCGTGGGCTTTTCATTCGACAACGCTGATTGAATTTTTCCAATCTATCCTTAATTGGTTGCCCTGGAACTGTTTGTGGGGCAAAAAGCAAGAAGAAAAAGAAAAGAGGAAAGGATCAGGAAAACCATTTTCATACCATTTCCGCCGTATCGTCATTGAGGTTTCTTAATGCGCAATGGAGATACCGAAATAGCTGGCCCTGTTGTGACTTCACACTCCATTGAACCTACACCTTCAACGTACCTTCCAACAACATCCATTCATACGGTGTAGCGCCCGTACTGTTTCCCTGCATGTTTGATCCCACGCAAGCACGCACGGAAAACTCAATTCCAGGTGCAACACGATATTTCCCCCGCACCCTGGGGACGAACAGGAAACGACTTCAACCAAACTGCCTGCCACCTCCCCCAGGGATGGTCGAGACTGGCAGCAACATCAGCAAACCACAATTCGCTAACGACACAGACACAGAGCAGATCGGCAGCTTCATTTCAGGCGCATTAACGCCTGCCACCCAGTCAGCGGAAATGCGCGAAAAACAAATTTTCTACCATAAAAAGCGGATGAGAGAACGAGAAGCGCTGTCCGCTCGCGTCCCTGGCGACGGCTGCTGCTGCTGCTGTCCGTACACCTTTTGCGGTTGTCACCGTGCCAGGAACCGCGCCAAGGGTGCGGTGGAATGGATTTTAATATACTCACAATTAGGGCCACACATACACATACATACACACAAATACGCGCGCAGGACCATAAGGGGTGACAGTGCGTGCTTCGTGTGCAGGGACAAGCAAATTGTGTTGCCAATGCTCCTGCTTCTGCTTCTGCTTCTGATGTTGATGATGATGATGAGGATGATAATGTGATGTCGAAGGGGAATCGCATGTCCTTCCTGCCTCTCTCGCTCTTCCCCTTCCTTGCACCACCCCTTGGTTGATGCCAATTGCCAGGATGGGCGAATGGGGTGACACACTCAAGTGCGTCACATCAACCTTCGCCTCGACAATGTTTGCACGAGTTGTTAAGCGGTTTATTGTTAATAAAAACTGGCCTCTCTTGCTCTCCTCCCTGTCTCTTTGCATTGGCTCTCGGTGTTATGTGGCCGCTGTTTGAACTCCAATCGGTAGACCCCCCCCCCCCCCCACTTCGGAATCGCCGTTACTGCGAATGTGTTTACTGTACTGGTCGCGCGCTACCATTTTGTGTTGTATTCTGCAGAGCTGGTGGCCTGGATGTTACCGCGCATAATCTCATGCTCGGTGAATATTTATTTTCCACTCAAATTGATTAACGAGAACGATGCGCAATCGGCGCATTTCGCGGGCAGTTAATCCGTTTGGAAAAAAAGCGAACAGCACAATGAGCTTTCAACCGTCGAAGCCGAAGAGTCAAGAGAGCGGTCCGGTCAAGAAGGCCTGCTGCGATCATTATAGTGTCCTGACATCTCTTCGGCTGTTGATGGTGCTGCTGCTGCACAGGACACAGCAAGCTACGGTCAAAGGTTTCGCGTTCTCGCGTATATTCGTGTGGTGCAAGTGAATTCCAAAAATTAAATGAATCCTCCTCCCTCGACAAAAAAACAAAACCGTCCTCAATCCCTTCACAACACACGTAGCTAGGACGCCGGTGACTAAAAATAATAAATCGCTTTCGAGCGCATCAAGCAAAAAATGGCTAACAGAATCCCATCTCGCATGCTACGCGCCCTGTATGGTTGATTGGACCAATTGGCCACGTATAAACGATCAAAGCTTTAGGGGGAGAGGGTGTGGAGAGAGAGAGAGAGAGAGAGGTGGATACACCGGAAAAGTGGACATCGAAAACTGTGGCGACTAAAAGACCAAAAGTCCTGCGAGACCGCGTCTCTCTTCCGGAGTGCATAAATGAAAAAAAAAAAAACGGAACAGCCGTCATCGAATTCTGCCGCACCAGCGTCCGAAGCGCACAAAGAGCTGGAGTCCTGTGACGGACCGAGCTATAAAGGATTAAGGGGAACGCGATGAGTGTGGGTGGGATGATTATTTAATTGGTGCATTCACGGTCCGAAACTCGGTGGTCCTTTCAGAACGAGTCTATGTCCCCTGGAAGCACTGTGCGGTCCCGAACCAACAGCCGCGCCATTTCGGTGTTGTTTTTTTTCTCTGTCTCGGCGTAACGAGCACAGCATGCCATGGCAATAGCGAGGCAGGAAAAAATAGCGGGGCGGTGGATTTAGCTTGGAATAATGGTTTTATTTTCCAGCGTCCAATCAAATGAATCTTCAATTTCGCGATTTGTTGAGACCATTTTCTGTCCCATTTTGTGGTCCCTCATCATGTGTCGCTCGGTATATAATTTTCCGCAACAATTTGGTGCGCGAAGGCAATGTTGAGCTAATGCTTTTCTTTTCTTTTCCATTTCTAATGCCCACAGATCAGGATAATCCGTTGAAACGGGAAGCCTCCCCGGTGGAGGTGCACGATCATGGCGTCGACGTGGATAATGATGACGAGCTACCGATCATGGGTGACATCGATCCGATGGACAACGATCCGAACGATATGGGACGACCGAGAAAGATCCGAAGGTAATGCAACAGACAGTCCAAGGAGGATGAAATGTGATCCAGAGGTTCTAATTCTCCAAAACCCAACGTTCCTGTTCCTTCTAGATCTCGGACCACCTTCACCACGTACCAGTTGCACCAGCTGGAGCGGGCGTTCGAGAAGACGCAATATCCGGACGTGTTCACCCGGGAGGAGCTAGCGATGCGCTTGGATTTAAGTGAGGCGCGTGTACAGGTTAGTGTCCTAGACTTTTCCCTCCACCAACAACAGGTCTTGATCGTTGAGTAACGTCACTGTCGCTTGCACCGGGCTGCACCTGCTTTCAACCCCCCGGGCGGGGTTCCGAAGATCGGTCAAACAGTCAAAAGACGATTATGGGAATTCCTAGTGCGCGAGCCCTAATGTAATGTGGCGAGTGATGTGCCGACAACATTACGGCGCCACCGCACGACTATCGCTAATTGTTCTGACGACTCATTAAGAGAGTGAGAGAGGGAGAGAGAGAGAGAGAGAGCTCACGGTTTCGATTGGCTTGTGTAAACTCCGGCTCCGCGGGCGTTTTACCGGCCCAAAATCGTTATTTAACCACGATCCGATTCGGGTATTCGGGATCTTTCGTTGGGAGAACGACGGGATTGTAATATGATAATTGTCCTTCAAGACCGCAACATCGACAAAAACCGGCACCTCGTCACATACGAGCACACACACGGGCGAACCAGTTTCCGCCGCAAACAACAGTGGCGCGAGTGGCGGTGCTCTTTTGCTTGCTCGGTGTTTGGTGGTCCACAAACCAACCGACAAGCGGAAAAGCGTTTCCATTTACCTGAAAATGTAGATATCACCTCGCAACGGACTCACTGTTTGCGCTGCAATCGAGCGTAACGCCAGGCGGTGTTCCCGTGTGTTCCCGTGTGTTCCCGCGCGCGCGCAATGGTATTAGCGTGGCCTGGCGCCGTCGCCGAGGGATTTCCCAAATCCGCTACTGTCGTCGACGGCACAGTCGCATGCGCATTGCCTGAGAAGCAACACGGCGACGGTTCGGTTCGCGACCCTCCAGCAATGGCACACACTGGCTCACGGTTAATCCTCCGTGCTAGCAATCGAATTGTGCCGGCCAGGAACACACACACAGAGGCAAGGCCACCTTTTTGGACGTTTTGTTGTGTAATTGAAACCTTTCGCGCCGCAGTCGTCGTCGTTGTCGTCCTGCGACTATTTGTCAAAAGGCGACCCTCCTGGCGGTAGCGAGGCTGTCGACGTCGGTTGCCTGGTCGCTGGGAGAGGGGTGGTGGTCGTCGGTCCCTCCCTGAAGTACATGGATAGTATTGTGCCGATTGTGACGATGGTATTAATCGCTTTTAATAAACTTATAATAAACATCTCGCTCCCTTCGTGGGTTTTGCTTGACGTTTGACGTCCCTACCGGATGGATTCCGGTCGGTTCTGTCGGGTCGGGTCCAGGATCCGTTCAAGGTCCGCGTGCACGAGGGTTGCGCGAGCGGCGTGTAATGTGAGAACACGACCGGCTTGATTTATGGCCGGGGCTTTTCACGATTAGCATAAATTTGTCCGCTAATTAGTGCGACCCATTCTCACATCCGATCTGCAAGGGGATCAGCACCGCGTGACAGTAGCACCGCGATGTTGTCATTGTGCGCTGCAGTCAACCGCACATCCATTTTCATTATGCATGCCATCTTGAAGATGAATTGATGGCTACGAGGTGAGAGCCGATATGTGTGTGTTTTTCGGAACGGAGCGATTATGAGATTTGGGTTTTAGGAAAGCATGTTGGAAGCATTGGAAGTGTGCCCATAAAATATCCTCTAGTAAATCGATTTTTCTGATGACTTTCCCTACAGTAAAGACAGCAAACTGCCAATCAGTTGATGCGGGGTTTCTTTTCTGTGAAGTGACGACAGCAAACGCTAAGAAAAAGAGAGAGAAAGAACCCGAACAGGACACGCCGTCCATTAGGGTATTGTGATAGGTTTTCCATGTAATTGGCAACAATTTGCAACTTACCACCGGCTGGTAATGGGAACAATAGAGCCCCGAGCCACCATCAGACGGCTAATTGCGCTGTGAAAATTGCATTCAATTAAATCATCCACGCCAGCCAGCCAGCCAGCCAGCCAGCCAGCCAGCCAGCCAGCCAATCGGGCAACACTCCTGCATGAAGGAAGCACGGAAAGCATTCAGTATCCGTTTTTTCGACGTATTTTATTCCTGCTCCTTCTCTCTCTCTCCATTTCTCCGTCTCTCTCACGCTTTCTCTCTGTCTGGTCGAAGCTCCATTGCTAATTAAATCAGGTTGCTGACGCTGAGCAGTGGTTCTGGCACTCTCCGTGGAGCATTAATTGCAATTATGAGCCATTAAATTTAGATTTCAACGACAGCGACGACAACGACGACAACGACGACAACGACGACAACGACGGTGCTGCCTGGTGCTGGTGGCCACACGCTGGTGGAGCCCGTGATCGCGCCATTTACATCATCGAGCTAATTTGAGCTCGTTGCGGATATCCGCCGCTTATGCTTGTTTCTCGCCAACTCGGCAAGAAGCACCACGAGACAGCGGCACGTTATCCTCGCGATACCAGCCAGCCAGCCAGCCAACCATCAGGCACACACCGACACACTTAGGCGCGAACGGCACGGAGTGAAATTACCGAATGCATTAGCCCACTTCAGCACCGAGCAGCGAGCATACGATTGGGCATCGGTCCAGAAATGGACTGGCAATAATGTGTGTCCTGCTTCTTGTCGGTGCGTCCGTGTCCTTTTCACTTCACATCGAGGTAGGGTACCAAGAGGAGAGATAGCGTCGTCATCGGGCTCGTGAATCCCGTGAATCAACACAATAGTCCTAATCGTTCGGCGTAACACGTGCACGCGCGTCCGAGTACGGAGCTGTGTGTGAGGATCACGGGACCGTACGCCACCAAAGTACATTTAATTGAAATGTTACAACACACATACCAGTCTACACCCCTCCATGCTACTCTTGGCGGGGGGTTGCTGCAATAGAGCAGAGAGGAAGGAGGGCTGATGAATGACTCAAAAAATCAAACGATGTCAATTACATCGGATTTAATGAGCTTAAAAATGTTGTTACCAATACCGTTACCCTTCGTCAGCGCCCTTCCTGCTGTTCCGGTGCTGTTCCCCCTATGGCCAGAATCCAGGAAACAGGAGTTTCGGTTTTCTGCGCTGCGAAGGGAGCGTGAATCCGCGGGAACAATCGTCGTATTTCGGTTGTGTTTTCTGGTCGGGATTGGCGCGGTAGGGATCGCGGCGAGTAATTGTTGACCGATGGGCCGAGGAATGGGTTTTTGGGACGCATTGAATTTGGGTTCTGCATATGCGGGTTTCACCGAGGTTGAGTGAAAATCGTGGAAAATTATGTCCTCGCTAGATATCTTGATTTCCTAAAATCTGCCTTAGAAAATACCCAAAAGTGTAAATGCTCTGCACAAGAAAACACATTAATGCCACACAATATTGTTATCGCTTACCTTCGGTGTAATCCCGGGAGCAGGCGCTTAGCGAGTGTCTCGGCGCCCTAACGCCCGTTGATCGTTTGCAGCTGATAGTGCAGAGTGTGCGCCGCTTGGACCAGCGATTGGCGGGGGTTGTAACGTTGGTGTAACCATGGCAACCGTTTGAAGTGGTTCACCGACGACCGATTGATGTGATCGTTCCGGTCACGGCTGCGATGTTCGCGTTTTTTTACTTTTTAACCCCGGCTCAATCCAAGCAACCCTCGAAGGGCGCTCAACCATCAACCGTGAACCGGCTTTCGAATGGCCAAACATGTCTGTGGGTGTGTGTGTGCACATGCCCGCTCAAGAAGAATGGTGGAAAAAAGGGTAAATCGCTCAATTACGGAAATTAATTTAATCCCAAATCCTATTTTAAGGTGAATTAAGTGGAAATCTAGTTGTTGTTGACTGCACTTTGAACTGCTGGAGAAGGTTCCA
Organism: Anopheles darlingi; assembly: GCF_943734745.1. Taxonomy (NCBI): domain Eukaryota; kingdom Metazoa; phylum Arthropoda; class Insecta; order Diptera; family Culicidae; genus Anopheles; species Anopheles darlingi. The sequence goes on from NC_064875.1 coordinate 66,608,162, forward strand.
TGGCCGTTGGTTGTTATGTGAAGAGAGGACCTCATGACGTGTCCTTCGACTGTACCACGATGCGAGATTGCATTTAGCCTAGAACGGTTTTGCGAAAACGAAGAGGAGTGTTTTGAATGCTACGTTGCCTTCTTTTTATACTAAACTGTTTACCTCATTTACCGTTCCCTGTGTCGAGAAAGGGAACTCCTCTTCGAAAGGAAATTATATCCCGACGTCACGGTCGAGCATTTTCCGTACGCTCGGTGACCTATACGCATGTGCTAGGAAATAATCTACTTTTAATATAATAATATCCACTTAGTA
>NC_064875.1:66613467-66628467 GCF_943734745.1 Anopheles darlingi
AGCGATTCTCGCTCATCCGCATTGGGAGTACAACACGGAATCAAGTGGTGGTAAAGTACCTGCGGAAAGGGGTTGAATTGGGTCGTGAATGATTTTCATTTGCAGCATGAAATCGAACCGAATACAGAACCCTGGGCCTGGTCACGATGGATTTTTTTAAATTTTTTGCCAAACGAATTAAGTACACGACTACACACCAAATGCCACGGTAAAAGGGTGTAACACCCCTCCGTGGCACGCGATACAATGCACCCTGGCGCATTCTGCGGGCATGAACAGCTGCAGAAGTGGCCCTGCCCTTCTAAAGGACCTGCTCTCTGCAACCCCTGTGTATGGGCATTGTTTGGCGCAGAACACAAATTAATCAAACGCTGCACACATTACTGCTGAATGGTCACCAGGTCGGCGCTCGGATGTTCATTTAAGCCGCTCCGAGCGTTCGCCAATCTCCTGCCATATGTGGATGGGAAGGTAAGGATTTTAATATTTTTGATTTACAATGTGTATGGCCAAGGGACTCGTCAGCATCGAAGACCGAGATTCGACCATTCTGACTTTAATTTGGTTGAATTAGATTCAAAAATTGATCTGCATGTTGGTTGCTGTGTGAGATAATTGCAGACTGTTCATCTTCTCACGCTCAACTCATCTGTCAATCACCTCACCTCAGAGCGCAGGTCGTGTGCGTGCGCCTCGCTCGATTTATCAATTTTTGATTGCAAAATGTGTTAAATTCCCTCTCGAGAACGCACAAAAAAGCCCCGGTACCGCGTTAATCCGTTTGCGGTACGGGATCGTCGGCAATTAGAGCCCACGGTGGACGGAATGCGAGAAGGTGCGAAACAGAACAGAGTGCTGTGTCTGTTGAACCCCAGATAACCGAATAGCGAGGTCTCACAGGATCATTTCACGGTCGAATGAAATGTCTCTCCCACAATTGGCCGTGTGATGCCGTGAAGGGCAACCACTCCGGACACTTGCAGCGAAGCTCGTCCAATCCCGGCTATCGAAACGAGCTCCGGGCGCTTGCGGTATGGATATCCTGATCCTGGCCCTTGTGTACCTGTATTAGCCCGGGGGATCATCGTCATCCCGTCTAGTCTCTTGTTTTTCTTCGGCACAAAAACCCTTGAAATCTCTGCGTTCAAAATGGCGGTCTCGCCATGATCTTCACCTTTCGAGGTTCTTGCGATGAGCGATCTTGAGTTGGTGTGATCTTCGGCACCTTTTCTTTCGCTAGGTGGCATAAGTAAGGTGCTGCGTGGTATGCTCGCAGCCGGGTGGATGAGTGGACATTTCTTGAACCCAAAAGAGCGGACCGGGGCGCTCGTTTTCCACGTTTTGTTTGGCCATTGTTTCCCAGTGCCGTGCCCGAGCGTGTGTGTTTTGTGTTGTGGAAAACAAAACAGGAATTAGCTTTTTTGTGGTGGACCGGTGGGCGCAACGCATTATAATGTTGTTACAGCAGCGTCTGGTCGTCGGTCACGAGAGACACGGGATCCGGGAAGATCTGCGTGAAGAGGTGCGAAACACCTCAAAAGCGGCCACTCTAATGAAGGAGCGAGCAGAAGTGGGGCTTAGCCATGCCCATGGAGGGCCTTTGAGACTTTGAGAGAGGTGCTGTGAGGGGTGTGAGATGAAAGAGATGAGAAGCATATTTGCCGCCTTTCACCGGATAATTAGCCGCTAATGGGCTCGAGTACTGCTGCAGTGCGTGTGGCAGCATCCCTGGTGACCACCGGAGGGAACGAAGGAGGTTGAAGATACTTATCCCGCAGGCCGATCCGTCCCGAATGCGACTTTTTTTTCGCGTGAATTTTTTCGTGACTGTGGCCCGTCTTGTAGCCAGTGTTTTGAGCTCTGTTGGATGTAAAGAACTAATATTTGCTGCGACGCGTTTGAATGGAGTAGCAAAGGACCGCAAGGAAGTAGAAAGAGCTGCTACAAACGGTATCTGATGGTCATACCGAGCGAATGTGTACATTTTCATCGAAATGAGTAGATTATTAATATGATGAGCGAATCTCTTAATTCAGTTTAATCGTTCCTTTAATTTTGATAGTTTCTTTGTTTGATTTCTATTGAAGCATTTTTTCTCGCCCCATGAAAGCTTCAAAACTATCGAAATTTATAAAATAGAATGGAATATTATTTCACTTTATCTTTAGTGTTTGCCAATCGTATTCCTACTTTAGGTTATTACGAGAAATGAAATTCTTCCAAATTAGCAAACAAAGCAAATTAGATAATTTATTTAAGTAAGTATTTCGAAACTATCCCTTGCTCTCCACTGGTGGAGTTAAAAGAAACACAAATTTAAATACGAATTCCAAAATGCACAGATTTTTATTAGACTCGATACCTTATTTTATAAATCGGAATACCGCGATTCGGTTTTAATGCTAAAGAAATAAATCTATTACAAATTCCCTAATCCAATATTTGATGATGTACTTCAAAACTTGCTTTATCAATAACACTAAACCCCTAAGAAGGTGAGTCAGACTGTGTCATAAATTATGAAACGATTTTAATTTGATCTCGATCAAAGTCGCCTTGCTAGCTGCACCGACGATTTCCTAGCCATTGACACCATTCGCTTGGACAGAGCTTCGGTCCAAAGCCGAAAAACCATACCACCGATACCGACAAAGAGATCCTTATCAGCTGTTCCTCGGCTCCGCGATAACCACACTCTATCATTGTGCCATCAGGCCGAACCCCTGGGAGCGGGGTGGTTTAATTTGGTTTTTATTAATATGGATATTTATTGTAATTTATCCTGTGAACTTTCACACCTGACCATCTCCATGCCGATACCTAGCCGGTCCCCTCCCCCCACGCGGTCTGTGGTGGGCTCCATTATCTTTCCCTCCCCTTTCATCGCGCTTATCAAAACGCCCCGGAGGAATATTAATTTCATTATTCAACTCCCAACAGCGGTGCGGCCAGCAGCGGCGTGGTGTTGGTGGTTGGCGTATGTTGATGTGATTTGTGGTCGGGCACCGGGCACCGCTGTCACCGTGTGTCGGCATGATTTACGGTTTGTTTGAATTAGCATCGGATTTCGATCGCGGCTCGCGGCACATGCGATGCTCGATTGACGTTGCCACAAGTTTCGCACAAAGCCTCCGGTGGCAGCTGAATTCCGGCGTCCTTTTCCAGCAGCGACATTGCCGCTTTTTCTGACCGACCGATCGGTTGACTGACGGTCCAGACCGGGATCCAGGGCGAATTGCTAACCAAAATTTGGTCCTTTGCGTCCCGATAAGCCCCGATCCGGGATCCCGGGTGGACAAAGTATCGGTTTGCAAACCTCAGCCAATTATTGGTTTGTGCGATTCGATCTGGTTGTGCCACCGGTGTTACTGCAGCATATGGACCGCCTTCAAAACTTCGGCGGAATTGGCGGATCACTTACTTGCCGTTTTTTTTTCTCAGTCGGCATCAATTGCTCGGTTACACGTAACCGATACCCTTGAGGAGGTCGGTTCGAGGCGTTACCGGCGTGAGGATCCAGGTCGGTCCCTCTGTTCTGTGCAGCAGACCGTTTGATGGAATTGCAATCTGTTACTTCCGCCAATTGCCAATTGTCACCGCGCCGGCGGACCGCGATGCTCAATGTAGCATAATAATTCCGAGGCAATAAATTGAATTCATTCCGCATCCAGACAATGCGCCGCGCACCGAACGGAAGCGATTTCCGAGGCCGAACCGAGGGCCTTCTGTCAATTCAATAATGGATAGGGATATGCCCGGAACGCAGCAGAGGGCGGTGATCGTGCAAGAAGTGGAAACTCCGTGTCACCGTATCGTCCATCGTTGCTTATTAATCCCCGGGGAGCCCCTCGGGATCGGAACCCTGGGATTGAAATTAATCAACCGTAATCGGTGCTTCTTGCTTCCAGGCGCTCGCAGGACGGTGAACGGGGATGATGCTGACAGAAGGAGACAGAAGGTCCTTCCCGGTCGTCCTTGCTCGTGAAAATGAATCCTAGACACCCTGCTGGGTCTTAAGGTGGTGTTGATGGTTGACAATGTGCATCTTGGCCAGCGCCATTCGTCCTCCGTCGCCGTTTGTTTGTACCGCCATCCTGTTTGACCTCTTCTCGAGAGTCTTGGTCTTACGGTGGTGGTGGTGGTGGTGATGGTGCCGCGGCAGATTAGGCGCTTAAGCGGCTGTGAGTGATGTCCCTTAGAAAAACGGTGTCCCGTTTCCTGCTTCTAGCGAGCGAGCTTTGGTCTGCTGCGGTTTCGTTGGTTTGTGGTCATTGTGGCGAAAAAGAAGAAAGACACAAACGAGGAAGAGGCGTACTTGAAAATGCGGACAAACGGGAATGTAGTATGCGATTATTTTAATAATGTCCTTGGCATGCGGTCCACTGGAATCGCACTCCACACCATATGGCACATCTAATATTAATCGACACTTTTCGCACGTCTCGGCAGCATCGTACTAGGCACAGTATGGGTATCACACCGCGATCGGCTTATCTGGCCATCACTTCACATCCTGTACCCGCCCTAAAGGGGGGGTAGACCAATGATGCCGTTGCCGATGTTGCTACAATTAATTTTGGTTTAGCAGCGTACAACGCAATCGAAACCGTTGGCCGTGTGTGTGTGTGTGCGAAACCAGATCCACCGGCAGGAGGTCGAAAGGTACTATATACAACGAGCCAACGAGTCTCTCACGGCAGCTCGAGTCGCTACCAGCGGGAGGTCTGGTTCCTTTCGGCAATTTTCGGCGAAAGAAAGGAACGCGGCGTGGCGACGATGGCTCTCGACAGAGGCAGGCAGGCATCCCTTTAAGTGCCAAAGTGCTACGGGAAATGTGGGTAAACATTGCATTAGAAACCAAACACATAGCCGCAAGGTATTCGTCTCGGGTGCTTAAGGACCGTCTGTGACTGTGAGCCGGAGACTGAGCGCTGGGCGACGGGGCGGCCAATGGTTACAAGCGGGAAAATATAATTACCGTTTTAAGTTCCCGCTCCCGTACACCGAGGGACTCCCTAATCGCTCGATGTCGCAATGTCTCTAAATTGGAACCACGAATAGGTGGATGCCGGAAAAGGGGTTTGGGGATGTAATTAGCGACAGTCGCAGTAGCCATGTGTAGTGTACGAAGCTGTCAGAGCGTTCAATTGGTTTCTATGTGCGTCGCTAGGAGCTGCTGCGATCAGTTAATTGATGAAAGTATCGCGAAACGATTTATAAATTGCGTTTTATTGAACACAATACTATACCAGGAGACAATTTCCATTCCGTGCCGTGCGATACACGAAAACATCTGTCACACGCACATGGCCACGGGCAGGACTTGAAGTGGACTCCTCCAGTTGTTTCTTCGTCTCGGGCTCTTGGATTTTGGTCGCACTCCCAGCGCACACACAAACAAATAATCGGGTTTTTTTCCTTAATAATAAAAATAATATGCCAACGGTCGTGGCCGCGCGCAGCGACTGCGTCAGCGAAAGCAACGCGTCTCCACAGCAGGGTGGCCCTTAAAACGAGCTGCCCGATAATCCTTTTCCCTTCGGCGTCCTGGCTAGGTCGTTCCCCTGGTCGAAACGGCGGGGGGCCACGCTCGCACACACACACACACAATCAGGCCCGGCCATTTGGGTGGGGCGAGTGAGACCGCGGAGCCGGGAGATGATTGTGTGCAAAATGCGAATTGAATAAATGGAAACAAAATTAAATAGCTAAGTGGCCACTCGTGAAGTAATAACCCTTACGAAGTGGAGTTGCACCGTAGCACCCAGCGGGCCCCTTGGTAAAGGAAGGAGGTCCAAGTGCTGTGTGTGTACTCTTGTGTGTCTGCCGGTGGTGGATGATGGTGGTGGTCCTCCATTGTGAATCCGAGAGCGATAAAGGAGCACAACCAGCACGGGACCACCGGATCGGGATGCTGAGCAGCCGTCCTTGGCGGCCATGTCCATGTGGCACGGAGATACACCGGCGCACCGGGCATCCTCGACGCGAACAAAAGAGGCGACCGAGATAACGAACACCAGGACCAGATGCAGCTTGTGACACTCTGGTGGGATTATACAGCAGTTTCTCAAATGGTGGCCCAATGAAAATCCGCGGAAACGAGCGCTTGGGTAAGGAGAGATTTGTGTTCGTTCTATTTTCCAATGCTTGTAGAAGATCGTTGGCTTTAGCGATCGTCTGGTTCGGGAGATCAGGAGATTGTTTCGTTGTTTTTGTTTCGCCCAATCGCTACACGGCGAATGGTTTGCTCTGGTACTCAGGTCGCTAGTAGAATGGAGGCCTTCGTTCGGCCCATTATCAGATTGATGACGTCAGCCGGTGGTGGGATAGTTGATTGCGCGACATCGCGATAGCGGATGAGTGAAATAATATGGTCAGCTTCTCATCTCCATGCGTGATGCTAATGAAGAGAAGAATACCACACGTTAGATGATACTAAGGTTCACTAATTTGTGCGCATTGCTTACCTACTAGTTTCTCGTAACCGCCTTCCGATGTAAACTGACTCCATTCGTCTCCATAGTGCCTTGGGTGGACGCGTTCCGCCAGCAGAAAGTCCCAGTGCGACAGCAGACAGCAAACTATCAGCAGCAGCGAGGCAGCAACCAGCGATCGCATTTCGGTTTCGCGCCTAAGACGTTGACCAGCAAAACGCGAGAGAAACGACTATCGGTGAGCCGATTTAAAGCGAGACTGATTAATGCGAAAAACCTTGCCATGGTGCCAAGGCATGTGATTCGTGGCATTAAACACGCGTGCGAGGGTTCTAGCGGCTTATCAGTCGGCTATAAGCAAGTGCGATTGTAGAATCAAAATCAAACCCTGAACCACCGAAAAAAGGTAGATGAACCTTTCACGGTTTTTCGGCAGGGGGTCTGGATGTGAATGTTCCAGTGCATCGTGTATATTCGTGTTTGTATAAGGAGGACACTTTTGAGATTGTGTTTTTAGTGTTATAAATTGTCGTTCTGTACCCATCCTTACATAATATGTATTCAGTCAATGACCTGTTCGATTGCTAGTTGCATCGTTTGCTAGTGGCACACAACGAGCACCCAAGGGTACATTTTAATCGGCGCGGTCTCTCGAGCGACCGTCTTGAGACCGGCGGAAACTATTTAGCCGCAATACATAGACATTTAGTTTCCATCGGGAACTATTCGGCCTTAGTGCCCAAACAGTTCCCGCCGGGCTCAAAATGTCCACCTCATATGTGTCTCAAATAGGTTCCATCGGGAACTATTCGGCCTTAGTGCCCAAACAGTTCCCGCCGGGCTCAAAAAGTCCACCTCATATGTGTCTCAAATAGGTTCCATCGGGAACTATTCGGCCCTAGTGCCCAAACAGTTCCCGCCGGGCTCAAAATGTCCAGCTCGCAAAAAATATCACTTTGCGAGAACGAGAAAGCTAGAGTAAGAAAGAGTGAGAGATTGAATGCCGCGGTTGTAAATGAAAGTGGAAAAATTACATCACGTAGTCATTGGCGATTAAAATGACTGAGAGGCGCATTGCAAACTATCCTGGCTCGTGTAGTGCATGTGCAATGGTAAGTATTGTTGTGTTTAGGAGTAGATTTATGTTTCGAAAATTAATTAATCTGATCTCTGAACATTTCAGTTTAAAAGGTACCGGGTCTATGATCGTGTAAAGATGACAGGATATCTCTATTAATCCTTCAGACAAGGAGTTGCGCCGAGGACCAGGGAGGAGTCAAGATTTCCTGCATCAAGATCAACAAGCAGAAAGTGAAATGTACAGAAGCAGATAGTTGTGTACAGCGAAAACAGTGTATTGTACGTGACCCTAGAACTGCCTGCCGTAGAACATTCGAAGCCAAAGCCATTATGAAATTCAATATTAAAAAATGTGCTCCAAAAGTACAAAACCCATGTAGTTTTGTTTTATTATTAAATATGTTATTTATTATAAAATATTTTCATAAAATGTGAAAACGATCCAAGCAGGCTATAAAATCTAAAAATAGAATAAAAACGCTCCAAGCCGGTTTTAAAACAGTGTCCAAATAGTGTCCGCCGGTCGCAATTTGTCCCACTACAGCGTCCAAATAGTTTCCGCCGGTCGCAATTTGTCCCACTACAGCGTCCAAATAGTTTCCGCCGGTCGCAATTTGTCCCACTACAGCGTCCAAATTGATGCCCATCGAGAGGGACAATCCGCGGATTGTGCTGCGGCCGAATAGGTGCTACGGACGCAAAAATATATGGAAAATTTGCTTGATATTTTGGGATTGGGCACCTCTTTGGGCATCAGACAATCCGCGGATTGGGCATCAAAACGGTCTCTCTTTCCTCGTTGGGCAGGATTAAATTTCAATTACTGCGATAGTGCAAGAGATAGTACAAGTGCTGAGCATCGATCGTTGGAATGAATGAACGTCTGCGAAAGATAAGAGTAGCTAATCTAACGGAGTGGTACCGATTTAGACTTGGTGTAGGACCTTCTAGCTCTTATCATTTCACAAGACAAAAAGTAAGAAGAAGTACAGATTTTGTTTATACTTCTTTTTACTTTGATCGTCGGTTATCGCTGAATGGTGGTATGAATAGGGGTACTGGGGAGTAAACTTAAAATCATATTTTCTCGCTTATCCCACGAATGGCCATCCCAGCATCCGATCAACCGAATGCTGGGCCAATCCGATTCTTAATCTGCCGGATCTGTGACCCCTGTAGATGATTGTGAGTCGGCTGATTGGTTCCCACAGCGTTGCAAAAGGGTTTAGAATCCTTTTTCGGTGTTCCTACCAATCTTTTTGGAGATCTTGCTGAAATTTTTTCACGTGTTGCACGGTTCGTAAGGCCGGCAGGGTTACTTTTTCAGCGAGAACCGCGGCGGGAGAGGCAAAAAATGATTTTATAATGCTTTTATCACCTTTATCTTTATCGTGTAATTAATGAAACGCGGTAAAAGTGTCAAAACCACGATTTCCCAGCGATTTCAACGGTATATGTTAATAACGGTATTTTCAAATCTCGCGGAGTTATCGATTTGATCGTTTTTAACGAGCCCAAGTTTTCGTTTTTATCGTTTTTAACGAAGACTACAGCGCCAAATTGCGCAGAGCGGAGAATAGCTAAATCTTTTTAAAAAATTTCGAAAAAGTAACGGTTTTGAGGTTTCATATTAACGTAAACTCAATAAAACTCTATTAACTAAATCAAACTCAAGAAAGGCTATTCCAAACATTTTTAGTAAATGTTCTTCCAAAATAATGCCACCATTTCATTGCAAAGACGGTTGAACACATTGCTTTCTCATGGTTGAACACGACAAATTGCTTCCTCAAATCGTACAGTCCGTTTCTAAACTGGTAGATGTACTTTGTGTTAACGCATGCGCACTTCTAGAGCATAGATGCGTTCCAGCGTTGCACAGACAACTCGCGTCTTGCAAAACATTCTAACTTCTTAGACAACCGAAACTAGAGCACACACTAACAAAACGAAGCGAATCGTTACCTCGACAAACGAATTTCGGAGTACTTGCCATCGAAGAACAGGCCCTGCATGCGGAGTTAGGAGCTAGGAATGGAACCTTGACTTATTTTTAACTTCATCTTTGCTCAACGATACGCTTCACTGGGTCCACTGGGGATTGCAGGCTGCGATGCTGGATGATTCCTTCTATGCTGGATTGTACGGAATGAATGTGCTCCCATGTACGAGAGTGGTAGTTGTATCTTCTAACAGCGTATTCTAGACTAATTTCGGCATATCTTCACTACTACTGCTGAGTCCGGGAATGAATGGAATGGGTAATTTTTATTATCTTCTTCGAAATTAGAATAATGGAATTTAGAAAGGACACAAATCAGGGTCTGGGATGTAGGAAACAGCAATTCAACGATGGTAATATTGGAATGTCTAGAAGAATTACTGCCTTCAGAATGCAATCTGTTTGCTAATCTTCACTAGCAGCCAGTAGCTCACTGCAGGGCGTCTGTTTCACGATATCCCGATAGCGTATGTAGAAGAGTTGAGCGAACAACGGTGCACCACATTTGTTAATGTTATCCCGAAAGCAGTTGGACAGCTCCTCGAACGTACTTCAAAAGGCAAAAGGTCAATCTCAACATCTCTGATCACCTACAACGCTGCAGCTCACCTGCAATCCTGTGCGGTCATAGTTGAGATGGTTTTCCTTCGTAGCTGTTGCCATTTCGACACCGAGCACTGCTGCAGCAACACATTTAGATTGCCGGCGCAGAAGGAATAGTTCGAGCGGTACATTGGCACCACGTTGACCCCCTCGTTCTCGCATATGAACTCAAACTCCTTCTCAAGGATGATCAGCGTCTTGGCCATCGAAAGATCGCGCTCGCTTAGGCACACCTTCATCTGGCGCTCGAATGGAATGTAACATTTTTTTATCTCTTCAAACTCGGCACAATTACTGGAAGCACAAGTAAATGAAGACAGTAAAAGATGCATTTCTACCGAGAGTACGCTGCAGACACCGCTCCACTTACAAATCGATAAACTGTTTCCGCTTCTCGACGGTTAGCTCATCCAAACTGTTGGTAAAATTCTGCGGATCGTGAAAACGGTTGACACAGTTCTGTAGCTCGATGTTGGCCGCAACCATACGCTGCGCCTCGCTGGTATCGTTGGTTTTCCTCAGACACAGGCTTTCGAAAACGGCGTCGGCCTGGAACATGAGCTCAACGTACTGCTCAAATGTCGTCTCTCCAGTGCAAGCTGCTAACAAAGTGTCGTTAGATCGTTAACGAAAAGACACTGCAACGGAATCTGGCAGATAATGTTTTGATCTTACACATTCCGAAGATGGCAAACAGTGCAACGACCACCGGTTGCATTATTGATGCTGACTGTGGCTCAAACTGACCAGTTCGTATCGACGGCACTTGGGGAACTAATCGATCCTGCGAAATCGCGCGATCTACAATCGGTCGCTAGTCCGTCAGCAATTGCAAATCGTGTTCAATTAGTTCAATTGATCAATTAATACTGTGTGTGCACGTTTCTAGTGCGAGCCGAGTATGTTGGTCAGCAGGAACGGACACGTGCTAACATCATTCCATATCACGGCTCTTTCCATCACCAGTCTCTTGATGCCAGCACGCTTTCGTTAATCGTGCATTCTCTAATTGCATATTTTGTATTAAGTCATATGTAAAATGTGTGAAATCAAATGGACATCTGCCTCTTCGGTAGGATAATTTATAGCAATCGGAAAACGAACCAGCCAGCGAGAGAAACGCAAAGCCGTATAAGGAGAGCTAAGCAGCAGTTGAGGCAGACAGTGTCACTGAGACCATCCGGTCCCATCCCCTCATAACGGTGCTCGTAGAGAACCACGCGAGAGTATGTAGTCTTAAGGAAAATCCTCATCGAAAAACAACAAACAACAGAAAATGACACAATTTTAAAAATATCGAAAGAATAGCAAACACCCTAAGAAGTCCCGTCGCTTGTCTCTTCGTTGCGCAGACGGGATAGTAAGGAAGAAGAAAAAAATCCCGGCTAAGACAAATCAACCGCCGAGGACGCAAGCGCAGAAGGCGTTGGCTCATAATTCAAATAAAGCATGAAAAATGTCTCTAACCACATAGTGGTGGCTGCCACACATACACAGTAGCCGTGTTCTCCCTCATGTGCGCTTTATGACCTCAAATGACGACTGGCAGCAGTCGTCGTCCTCGTGCCGGCGACGCAACGAATGGCCAAGACATGGATCGCACGGTTTGGCGACTTCCGATGCCGCGACTCGGTCTCGGACAGGAAGCCAACGTCTTCCACTGAACCTCAAACGAAAAAACTTATTTTTCCTCTTCGAAGATATAGAATGCGATGATTCCGTCATCGTTTTCACTTTCTAGTTTCGATGAAGGTGTCTGGAGCAACTCGCCGAATATTGGTAGCCCCTGGCCACGGCCGAGAGCGAGAGGGAATTCTAAATTGGACCAAATCCAGTGATCAGCAGCGCCCCCAGGGATGGGGGAACCTGCGAGCTGTCCGGTTCCTTCTATCGAGCGTGATGTTCGCTAAAAATAATATGCTTCACACACTACGTCCCCATCCTATCCGGCCATCGCCACCAGCAAACTACTCCTGTTGCGGTCCGGTAAATGGACGCAGGGCCAAGCTGTCGCCGTGATCGACGTCGTCGTAGTGGTCGTTGTGGTTGTCTTAGCGTTTATGAATTTTCTGCGCCACCGCCACCGAGCGGATGTCGAACGTGTGGTACAAATTAGGTAGCGATGCGCAGAACGGTTGCGACAGGTCTCTATCCCCAGGATCGTCGTTTGGTCAGCCGAGCGGCGGTGCCGTGAATTCGACGATGCAAATGGACAAATTTAGTCAGGTATGTCCGAGTGCAGGGTCTGTGATGATGCTTCAACCGAGCTACAAACACAAACACATGCACGCACAAAGGAAGGTGCAACTGAGAAGCGCATCAGTGGCCGCAGACCTTTTTTGGGGCGGTACAGGATCCGGGTCTTGTACATTACATGCACCGAGACAGTTTACAAGAATCTGGTTGTCACTTCTTCTTGCCTCTAGCATTGATCTACATCAGTGATCGGTGAAACATTTAGATTGAAATTATATCGTTTCATTCTTTAATTATATTTAAACATGTGAAAGTTATAAAACATATATTATGTCTGTTCTAGAAATTATACTAAATTATAATAAACCGATGTACCGTTTATTTTTTAAACTCAAGTACCATGCCTACTAAAACTAAATTTCAACGTATATGCCTCCGACAAGTTAGTAGTTCAGTTGCAATTCAGTTGAAATTCAAAACAACAAAAGGAACCTCAAGCGATCACATTCCTCTGCCATCATGCTCCTTGAATACTCAGACAAGTTCCTCTTGGTCTCGTGGCATTGTTTGACATTAATGTCTAGCCTGATTAAGCGTAATCTCGGCGAAAACGACATCCCCAGAAATAAGTATTATTTTATTGCATTTTTTTCCTTCCACCTACCAAACGGCCAATCACTACCACCAACGATTATCGAAACCACTAAATGATGCTATCTCGCTTGTCTAGAGTCATTAGTTAGCCGTAACCGTAAGACCGAGCTATCGTTGAGGATCGACCACTAAGCGAGCCAAAGCCAAAGCCGATCTAGTTGGCGATACGCCGGCCTACTGCATCGTTCTCGGCTTACCGGTGACCAAGACGGACGACGACAGGCAGCTACGACATCGATGAAATGTCTAAATTAACTACCGTCAAGACAGTCGCCGCGGCCGCCATCGCCGCCACCATCGAGAGTGTTGGGCGAGAGGTATCGAGATTCATTCATGGTATGGCAGAAGGGCGAGCCCTTAATCTGACATGATGCGAGTAATTTTAATTGCGACCGTTAATTGTCACCGAAGCACGTGCCATCTCGTACCGGGAGCGAACTACCCCCGGTAGGGGTCCATTGTTTTAGATTCGTAGACTTCTAGACCAGAGTCGCGGCCTAGACGGATTCGGTCGATGGTAAGGTGATAAAGCGAACGAGCGAACTGCTCTGTCCCCGGTGTCCCGGTGGTTCAACACCGGTCGGCCGGTCCGTTTGATTTATCGCCAACATCAACGCGGCTGTCAAGCAAACTGGCGACGGTGGTGGTGGTGGTGGTCACACGGTGGTCTCAAGCGGACACACGCAAGATAAGTGCACTAATTAACATGTGTTTATTTATTATCCTTTCGTAGCGCCACGAGCGCCAAGTGGCACCGGGAACTGGGCGACGGGTGTGCCTTTCCCTGGGTTTCTCCTTCTAGCACCACACACCATCACCACACAGAGAAACGATCGTAGGGATAACGATTTAGCACTGTTTGACAGCCTCTGACTGAGCGCGGCCTGGGCCAGGCCAGGCATAAATTGAAGATCATGTACCTAGCCGGTGTGTTTTGGGAACGGTTACGCCGATTGGTCGCGCGATCGTGTGGCGTTGGTATTTCGGTAAACCAGCCGGCTGGCTTTCTGATTTATTTGGGAGATTGAGCAAGTGAGATGCACATCTCGAGAGGAGAGCTGTATCAGGTTGCACCATGTTCGCACGCGTCTGTGTGTGATCGTATCGGGAACTGCTACTTTGTATTATAATTAATTGAAGGTGAAATGAGGCCTTTTACAATGATTGAGATGCCACACGGGAATTATGATAATATAACTCATAAGATGGACATGTCTCATTTGTTATTTCTTATTATTTTTTTACGTAACAGAACTGCCTTTGGGTAATATTTGTCGGCCGAGAGAAGATTCCTACCTTTGCCTTTCAGTATTCGATTATTCTATCAGCATTATATTGAATCTGCTATCAAAAGCTAATCGGACTAGGATTTGAATGCCTCAACAAAAGCTTATTATAAAATAAGTTTGATTTCCGTTTCTCTAGAAATGCACTTGCTTCTCCCGTTCATATTTTATCGATCAGTTACTTTTTTATTGAGACGACTTTTTCAGATCGATGGCTCCGAACATACTCTCGTGACCAATATTCTGCGAGAGAAACATGTCTGCGCAATCAAAGCAAACTGCTCCATGACACAGACAGAGGAAAGTCAATGCAACTCCATCTACACATAGCCTGCTAGATGGAGGAATACTTTTCCGTCTTCTGCTTCATTTTAGAAGTAGAAATCGCATCTTCTACAGAAAAGATAATCAACGCTAAACCAACAAGCAAACCCAATTGACTGAAGAATGAATGCAATGCGCAAAGTAATCAGATTTTCCCTCCCCTCCTCGAAAAATTAGCCAACAGCAAATAGTTGTACCGGCTCACAAACCGGATGCTGTCCTCCGGTTGCTTCCGCTATCGATAAACCCGTCGTCGCATGCAAGATCCAGAAGCAAAAGAGACCAGGAATCGTACCTTATTCCATACACACACGCACACAACCGAATAAATTCAACCAAAAACCAAAAAAGCAAAACCCGACACAGCGAATCCCTCTCTGGAATTCCGGCCACGATCGTGCGGCCGTGCTCCGTTGATAGG
>NC_064875.1:66635967-66643467 GCF_943734745.1 Anopheles darlingi
TTTGTTCCAGTGCGTCTATTAGCTGTTCACTTGTTGGCCGGTGCAGCAGAATTCAAATAAAAAGCCATCCTTCAACCACTTTCCTGAGAGTGAGTCCTGAGAGGAGATTTGTTAGCAAACACAGGGGCACCACACGGACGGGCACGTGTCGCTCACGCGTTATCCCGTAAGCCACCATCTCATTCGAACCGGATCGTGCACGTTGCCTTTGATTTCACGACGGCAGAATGGCACAACGATGATGATGATGATGATGATGATGATGATGAACCCCAATACACCGTCGTCCCGCTGCTGATGAGCTGATTAAAGCAATAAAATGGTAATTACTGTTTGTTCGCTCACGGATCGGCGAGAAATTCAAATCAATCAACCGGACCCGCTCCGATGGGCCGACCCGTGGGCTGGCTGGGTGCACCTTCGAAGAGGAAAGCCACTCAGGAGACGTTAGTGCGGGAAAACTGGAGGTGGAAAAACTTTTCAACTTCCGCCACAAATTAGCCGCTCGCGCTGTACCGATGCGAGTGCTGTTGACTGGCCAGCGATCGGCATTGGCTGAGGCTAAAAGATATGAGAATGAAAGAACAAACCGGAGGAACGTTTCTCGAAACAAATGCTTTATTCATTCATCACGCTAATGTGTTGGATGCCGCCGGTTGGAGTGGAAAGCGGATTACCGAATCAATCGATCCACCGCAATGGTTTGGGATCCCCTGAATCGAACGAGATCTTAACTTTTGCTCCCTATTCGAATTGTCTACTTTTGAAATGACGGCTGCTGCGGTAAGAATTTGTCTTTCGAAGGACTTCGATAGCCTTTATGAAAAACAGCTCCCACCGAGGGTATACTTATGTCTTAGGCCTATCTCTTCTATGTACAACCAGGTTCGCTTATCGTTTATCAAATCATACGCTTCGGCGTTCTTTCTATTTACAACCCTTGTTTCAGCAAAGGAAACGCTTCTTATCAAATCACATATGTTTTGGAGGACGCTCGATCGATCGATTACACCATCGTGGTCATGCCCTTGCTTAGGTTCTCCAGATGCTCCTTGGCCTTGATGCGCAGCGTTGCGATCGAGTTGGTGCGCATGTCCGCCGAATGGTGTGTCGTTGCGTTGACCGTCATGTTAAGGGCAGCCGCCGTACGACCGGCGGCTGGCTGCTGTGCCGGTTGATCCGCCATTGCCGGGCTGTCCGATTCCGAGCCTGGATCTAGCAGAGGTGTCTGGTGTTTTGTGCCACCGTGCTGCTTGAGACTCGTCGGTGATGAGCTGGGACTGAGATGACCGGCAGAACCACCTGTCGTTGCTGTCGTGGCGGCTGTGATCGGTGGTGACCGCAGGCCCGTTGGTGGCGTCAACGAGAGGTTCTGGGGCGATGAGACGGGACAGTGGACGGCGATGGATGCCGGTACGGGTCCGGGACCGGGTGCAGATTGCAGCGGTCCTCCGGCCACATTGGCGAGTGGTGAGTGGCGTGGTGTTAACGGTGTCTGTCCATGCTGACTGACCGGCGGCATCGAAAGGTTCTGCGGACCGACATGACCACCGTGGCCACCGTTAAGGTGTGGAGGTGATAGCCGCAGGCCACTGCCAGGTGTTAGCTGCGGTGATCCGGACATGGCGGCCGCCATACTTTGGGGTGAGATGCGTAAGCTCTGTGGTCCGTTCGGATGGTGACCAAGCCCGGCCAGGTTCGTCATACCCAGGTTGGACGGGTTGAGACTAAGCGGTGGCGTCAGATAGCTCGGATAAACGCCCTGCGGATGCGACAGGAAACCTACAAAATGTCGAAAACCCGTGGGAGGGAATTGCTTTTAGTACGAAAAAGTCACCAAGGTCGAAGAGGGTGCCCCCCCCGGGTTGATAGTTACCTGGTAGTGCGGAGAGCAGTGGGGGCGAAAGCCACGGATCGACCGGTAGATTGCCTCCGTTGCAGGACAGTCGGTGGGGTAGCTGGGAAAAGTGGGACAAACCCAACCGCAAGCTTTCCGATTTCTCCTGTCGGCGCCACTTGGCACGTCGATTTTGAAACCAAACCTAAGAGCGAGAGAGAGAGAGAGACGAAGAGAACGAAATTAATGAAATTATTTTCCATTTATGAACCTTTTAATTGCATTTCAATGGCGCCACCGGAGTGCGACACATTAGCGAGAAACCCGGGACAGAGAGAGAGAGAGAGAGAAAGGGAGCGCAGGAGGTCAATTAGAAAATGCGTGGAACCGGAAAAAACGCCAGTGGGAGGACTAGCATTCATTGAACGTTCCTCTGTTCCGCCCGGGTTTTCCGGCGTGGAAAAGCGAATAATTGCGAGATTATTTTTAGCTTTTCTTGTCTGGAGGAGCGACGATGGAGCTCTCCTCGTGACGTAGCAGGCGGAGAAGAAGTAGAAGAAGAAGTACAGAACGAGAACAAGTTGAGAAGAAAATCAATTTTCATTTCATAATTTTTAATTAAAAAATGAAGATTGAAAGCACAAAAAGAGGCTGAGGTTCCGTTCTGGGGGGATGGTGACGGCCATCTTGTCGTGCTTAAGGTGCACAGTTTTTCGTTCTGCTCGCCGAACAGGGTGGAGCAGGAGGCTATGCCAAAGAACGCTTCAACTCGAAGAGCACAGAGAGAGAGAGAGAAGAGAGAGCACATCAAGCTGGGTGGAAATCGAAGGAGGCGCCTGGTTACCGTCGTCGGGGAAGAGGGGGGTGCGTAGTGCACGACGACGACCATGCCGACGGTGTCGGAATTGGCGAGCGCGAGAGAAAGAAGATTAAAATGCAATTAGTTCGCTATTTTCGCTGAATAACCGAGCGCACAGAGAACGATGGCGATGGCGTTTCCGGTGGGCGCGAGCAACTCAGCCGTTCCGCTTTCCATTTTCATGCTCATGCTATTCATGGCGATTGGTGGTGGTGACGATGGTGATGCTGATGATGCTGCTGCTGCTCAGCAATGCAAATTAAAACTTAATCAATTTTGTGAATTAAATAATTAATTTAGCTATTAGGCTCGTTGTGGTGCTCTGTGGAGGAACTGAAGTGGAGCCGATCGATCGAGTCCCGGTCCGGAATGGAGACGCACCGTCACTCACCGTCTCTCTCTCTTTGTCTCTCTCTCTATGTTAAGCGTGTTTCCGGTCCCGGAGCAAGAAAGAATTGCTCGTTTGCTCGGGGTCGCTTTGCTCCGATGCGAAAGCATCCTAATTAGTGTGCCCGTGGTGTAGTAATTGGTTTCCTTCGGTTTTCGGAATACCGTCCGCTGTCGCTGTCACAGACACACACACACACACACACAGACAGCCATGCCTTGTCGTTGCCCGGAAACGGTGTGGCATCCGTCAATTAGGTCACTCGCCGTCGCGTGGAATGTGCTGTTGTGGCCACCAAACGTCACCGACTAGTGTCAAAGGCGACGGCTTACGGTGCTAATTAGCTCGGCCAAACGCTCGGAGACAGAGCGAGCCTCCAAGGGGCAGGTGGCGATGAAGAAGAAGAAGAAGAAGAAGGCCCTCTCACCTCATTAGCACTACGGTCCGCCGGTCTCTTCTCCTAATTGCTTCTGCCTAATCCAATCAATTAATCTAGCAATTTGCCATCATTACCGCACACAACAACTGGAACTGGAATAGCAACCGCCAGCCAGCCGGGGGTCCTTGGCACTAGGTAGTGCCTTCCGGCGTCTCCCCGCAGCCGCCAATGGAGAAAAGCGATTTTTCCAACACAAACCATAAATCGTTTAACCAAGAGAACAAGGGCTCTGATCCCGCGGGGAACCTCATGGGGTGCTTGGATGGATTCGGGGCCCCGGCTTTTGACAGCTGCCCCCTCCAGAAACGTCATCCTACGAACGTTCGGTCGCTTGGCATTGAAGACCACTTCCCTTATTCTCTGTTCCGGGAGTTAAGCGTCTTCAAGAAAAGAAATCGCGGGACGAACACGGGTGCAGGAGGCCATACGCGGTTCCATCGCCCGCAATATCTGCCGGTGACAGTTTCCGCCTTTGCGAGCCAGTAAATTGGCTTCACCGGTGCCGGGGCCGGAATGATTTGCATTGCAGGGGAGAGGTTCTGGTGCTTCCATTTTACGTGGACGCCACCATTCGTTCCAAGTCACTTCAAGAAACGTTTTCAAAATACTGCGAATGGTACCAGATGAATCAATCTACCAATCTTGTATGGTTACCACAGGAAAACTAGATTGTCAGAGAAAAGGAAGGAACGAGTTCCGTTGCCTTGGTAATGGATTAACTCGAAACGAAAACACAAGATGGTGACCCCGGCGGCCGTAGACGATAGACGGGTTTCGTCTAATTGAAAAATCAAAATTCCATTTCAACTTCCGCTTCCGCCAACATCAAATCGTGCTGCCATATTCGCACACACACCACAGCATAATCTAAATCGTACACAAACCTCACCAGAGATTGAGATGCTGCAGTATGATGATGACGATGATGATGCTGATGATGATGATGAGGTGGAGTCTCATTCCTCACACAAAATGGCGCCCTATAGGTCGGGGTTTTTGGGGGGAGGCAGTCGAAACTCAAATGGAACTAGCCGGCTTTCCCCTCCCTCTCTCTCTATCCCATTTTCAAATCGGTTGCCCTCCACTTGTCAAATTCGCAGATTTAGTTTAATTAAAATACTGTGTAAATACACTGGAATCTGAAAGTTTTAATTACATTTGCATAATAGTTTGGCGTCATGTTGTTGGGTTTGTGTGCTGTGCTATGCTGTGTTGGATATGCCACCCCCAGAACCGGAAAGGGCCTGTCGAATTCGGATTGGACTCCGTTCTCCACCTCCTCCCAGACACTGCTTCACAATAAATCACACCGATTTCAGATGTGGACCCCGGTATCCCCGGGGTGGGGCACCACAAATCTGGCGTAAATCTGTCAAACTGGATTTTGGGGTAACCGGCAAATCGTTGCGCTCGAGCTGCTCCTCTCTCTTCCTTGGCCTCCCCTCCGCACGTCCGTTTTATCGATTCTCAAATGAGTTTAGACCCGGATGGATACAACGGGAAAAGAACGGGAAAACCGGAACTAGGAAACAATAACACACCCGCCCGATTCTCCGGAAAACCTTTCCGTACCGTACCGGTACCGAAATGAAACCGAATTTTCCGGCGTAAGGGGACACCGCAATCGGTTTTAACCGGTTCAACGGGCGGGGAGTAGCGGACTCGTCCGACGCTAACAAAACTATCGAAACTCATTTGCATTCGGAAGCCCTCACGTCTCGATTGGTTGGGGGGGGGGGGGGGGTTGCGTGTGCGTGTGTGACCACTATACCTCCTTCTCTCGGGGATTGGGGTTTGTTTTAGGATTGAAATAATTTTAAAATCAATTTCCACCAGCAAAACCACTCCACATCGATCGATCGGGATCGTTCGGCATGTGCCTGGACGAATTAGATTCTCAAAACACCCGCACCGAGCGGGGGGACGTTGTTCGATCTCCGGTTCGGTCTGGTCGATTTGCCGGAAACCTTCCGCTCGACGACCACACACACACACACACACACACACACGCGCACGGTACAGCACGGAGCTCTATCGGTCGGTGCTCGATGCACGACGGTAGATTCAATTAAAACAGTTATTTCATGCCATGGTTTCAATTATGAGGTTTTGCTCTTGCGCTCCACCCCCCTTGACGGATCAACTTGCCGAGGACTACCTGCGTAGGTCTGGCATAAAGAACGATGGCCAGTCGACGTGCCCGAGATAAAAAAGAGAGAAACCCCAAATGACACCGAATCCTGCCATCATCCCAGGACACATACAGGGACGCCGGCGACCATTTTGGTTCCGACTCGTTGCCGTTACGTGACATGCTCCGTGGTGGGCCACGGGTTTTTGTTGTATGTTTTTGGAAGGACCTTCATTTCATTCTCGACCGGAGGGACCGACGGTCGGTCGCACAGAAAAACACTGGAAAAAATTGCATTCTCCAATGCCGGACAACATCTCCTCCTCGAGGCGAACAAGAGACACGCATGGCGATCGTAGCATGCCAAGCAAGCTGCTCCATTGCTCTCTCTCTCCCTCACGCTATTGATGTTTATTGCATCAAGCGGGTCCGTTGTTGCGTGAGAACGAACCGCCTTTACCATTCAAAATCGGACGCCCTTTTTCTTCTTCCGTTTGGGGCCGGGTTTTTTAATTTTGCTTTTCATCATTCCCCCAAAAACTTGCCCCAGGGCGGCAGCCACAAACCCAGGCAAAACCCCGTGCTGCAAAAAGGATGTGTCCTTTCCGAAAACCAAATAAAAAGAGGAAAAGCCTCCCGAACGACCGAACGAACGAACGGAAAAACGCGATCCAACTTTCATCTTTCACTCATTTCATTACGCGAAACCAGCCGGAAGGTTCCAGCGAACTCGCTTTTGTTTTTTTGTCCCCTTTTCTCCAGCCCGGATCCGGAGCGCAGAGATACAGGAGACTATTGCTGTCCGTTTTATCGATCCGCATCGCACAGTAGATTGATGGATTTGGATTGGATTGTTCTGGCCAACAAAAAGCGATTGCAGTAGGCGCAGTGCATCCTACGCACCGGCTAGGCTGTCAAAGTGTTGTTTGGCAAGCATTTTCATAACTTCCAGGCTACTGCGCTCGGACACGCAATATCCCTGATCCCCAGGATCTGGTGGCCGCGCAGGAAAGTGGAAATTCTGGACCTTGATGCTGATGCTGGAGATGAAAACCGGTCGATTGCATGTAATTTAAATACTCTGCAAACGAGCGAAGGGTTGATTGACAGCTCAAACGTCATCAAAGCATGTAGCACCTCTTGAAAGGACGTGGCCAAAAAAAAAAAAGGGGGAGATTGGCGGAATAAGTAATAATGAAAATAATGGCGGATGCCGAAGACCGAAGATCAAACAAACGGAGATTTTCCACCATTCAAACCCCCTGCAACAGCACAACTCCATTTTTAGCTTTCAATCTCATGTCCCCCTTCCCCCCACTTCGGGTCTCGATTGATAATTCGAGTCAATTTGCCCGGCGGGCTCGGGCGAAGTAATTGAATTATATCAAGATGTCACACGTCACGTCCATCGAGCCGGTCGGCGCTGAATGAAAATAACATGTCAACCGTTTACCGTTGCACGTTTATAACCAATTTCCCATGGATGATGGACGCTCCACGTGCCTCGTGCGTCTCCTCACTTCCACTCTAATCAGCGATAGCCCAGCGACGACGGGAGGATGTCGTATGGTTTAAATTATGGGTCTTGCCGGGCGAAAAAGCACCGCGACCGGTGCTCCGATGCTGGCGCGTGGCTGCTGACAAGCTGTGAAGATGGCCTGACGCACACAGTGCCTTGAGCTACGCAGGATGAAGACTGGATCTTGCTGTAGAACGGACAAAGGACAATTTGATACCTCGCGCGAGCGCAAACACACACACAAAGGTCGTCAAACGAGAAGGACCGACATTGGTCGGTCCTTTGCTGCGGCGAGGCTACTCTGACAAAGCGCATGCCCCGAGGCCA
>NC_064875.1:66648467-66660967 GCF_943734745.1 Anopheles darlingi
TGCCAAGTACCGAAAACAAAACTCACAACCTGAACGGCGCCAGCAGCAATCTACTTTGAACTCCAGCCAACCGAGACAAACGCCGGAGGTTGACGGCGACGACACGTTAACGACGTTGCTCACTTTGCGCCTTAGCCAACGTCGTCCTGGTCTAGGGTCGTCGATTGAAAATGCTCAATATATCCGGCGCTAGAGGCCACGCGGACCGGAGAATGTGTTTTTGTTGACCCTTTCCGCCACCAAAAAACCGGGACCGTTAGAAAATCCCGGGACCATTTTCCGAGGATACCAATTGGGCTGTATCTTTCGTTCGTTCCCTTCTGCGAGGAACGACAGAGAGAAGGGGATGAAAATAAATTTCAATTTCATCTCCACTCCACGAAGCCGGTAGGAAAACAAACAAAAATGAAACAAGGAAAAAAGAGGAATGTTTGAACGTGGCACACGGAACGCGGGGCCTCTTGGCGTTTAAAGGGCGCACGGTGTCGTCGTTGGAAAGTGTGGCCGTCGGAAAAACCCGTCCC
This sequence comes from Anopheles darlingi, assembly GCF_943734745.1. Taxonomy (NCBI): domain Eukaryota; kingdom Metazoa; phylum Arthropoda; class Insecta; order Diptera; family Culicidae; genus Anopheles; species Anopheles darlingi. The sequence goes on from NC_064875.1 coordinate 66,648,992, forward strand.
GGTTCCCGTGGCAGGAATGCTACTCCAACCGTTTCTCCCTCATACTAGCAAGTCGTGTGCATCGAGGCGGAATAGGAAAGGCGGCATCAAGAGGGAACGAAATGAACAGCTTCGAGCGTCGCACGCCTTTGGAAAAGTCGAGGAAAAAGGACCAAACCAACGGGGCAGTTCATCTTTGCACCGGCCACAGTTAATCCAAGCGCACGCCAACCGAAACTGGTGTCGTCGAGTGGGCGAGTGCATCAGCGCCAGCACGTGCCCTTGGAATGTGAACGACAAGGTGAGTCCCCGATCGTGGGGGGAGGGTGTGATGGTGCTCCTTTCGATTCGCTCCGGGTTTGTCGCCGTTTCGCGGTGTTGAAAAGGGGGTCGTTTGTTACATTGATGGTGGCGGGTTATAGTGGGTTGGTGAACGGTGCCGAACGTCAATTGAGTGGCAAATTGATTTTTAATGAGTTAATGAGTTGTTTTAAACAACTTCATAATACGGCACTGCGGTGAGTGTTTTGAATGGGAGTCCTGCGGAAATGGTGGACCATTTGCGTTGAAAGGATAATGCTGTTGGTCATTAGCGTTGGGGGGATTGCGTTACTAAAGGTAATGATTTTTAAAATGAAGTATAGTTTGCAGCGTATTTAATTTTTATTTAGCATTAGCTCTATCGTTGCCTTTAACTATTTTCATCAGCTTCAAACATTTTCCAAAACGTTTTCAAACTTTGCATGCCGATTTTTGTTTGTGAAGCATTCGTTTGTCTGCATTTAGTAACAAATCTTTTAAACTGAGGCTTTGGGGGCATTAAAATTTCGGTCGAATTTGCTTTTCGATTAAAAAGTAAATGCTTCACATTTGATGAAACCCAAATATTCATTTACTGATCCCTTAAGACATCCCCCAAAAACTGCTCGTTCGACAGAAGATGAGACTGCAATTCTGTTGCGATACACTCGAAGGACCGGAAATGACGGCACAACTTGCGATTCCGATTTATCTGGGGGGAGAGCGAGCAAATCATACATTTCATAGCAGCAGCAGCAGCAGCAGCATCTCTTAAGCGCCACTCTTGAGGTGATCGATTAAATCGAATGATGAAAGCAGGAACACTGCGAGCGGATACGGCACCGACCATCCGTGGAGTTGTGTACGATTGACCATCGCGAGCATCAATCGAAGGTCAGGGTCGGGGTTTACTGGTACACGGTGCTCCTCTAAGAGGTCAAAACAATGGACCTCGCTCGCTGGGGATAATCGAATTAAAGAAGCCGCATCTTGGATGGAGGAGAACTTTTGAGGAAATGATTGCCTTTGCTTAGCGAAGACAGCAGCAACAGCAGCTGTGCCGCCAACATTCATCCCTTTTCCGTTGTTTGTTTTAGGTTTCGATTCACGAGTTTTCTGTTTTGTGCACACTGTACCATCCTGCGTTCGAAATAAGTCTTTGTTTTCCATTTTGTTGTCACTCTACGCCCCGCAAATGGCGTCCGAATTGTTTGGCGAATCGGCGCGAATGACAATGAACAACCTACGAGCCGCCGTTTGCTAATCGTTGGATCGCAGGAGGCTGGGCCGATCCTTTGGTCCTGAAACAATGCCCCCCGAGAGCGTGAAGAGAAATGCATAATTTTGACGTCATATTTTGCGCTCGAAAAGGGAGTTATGGAGCTGTCCATTGTTGGGCTCGCCTCGCCTACTATGGTTTCCATTGACAAAATGCAATGGATTTCGTTGCCGTTCGCCTTTGTTTTGGCGTTCGCGTCCCTCTCACAATATGTCAAAAGTCAATTGATGTGACACTTGACGTTTGTGGTTTGAGGACCAATTATGAGCCTTCCTCCCCTTTCCCAGTCTGTTGCATCAGGATTCAAGGACTCGTTGAATGCCACACCAAACACGGAAAAGAAGGAGCCACACGAATCCCGGTCCCGGATTGGCTGATTAAATGTTGATTCGTGCAAAAATGCCTTCCACATTTTCGTCCTTCATCGTCCATGCATCCATTGCTTAGCCGTCACTTGAATTACGGCTCGTTTCCTTAACAAACAACCCTCGCTTTTTGTGTACCGTTTGCGTGCATGCGTGCGTGTCCTTGTCGTCGGTAGACCCAGGGCAAACCCCGGGCCAAACGGTTCCGGCAAACAAATTAAAATATCGCATAACCCACCATTTATAGCACCAGCGCTCGATAATTTGTTCCGTCACGTTCGGTGCGCTCCATCCTGGGGCAGGTGGTTCTAATTTTTGGAAGGGCCCGGTAACCTCAAGACCCGGTGAACGGCGAACAAAAGCTAGAAAACTAGAACGAGGCAATAATGCGCCAAGACACACAAAGAGCGGGTTAATTGAATTATAATATCGTCTTCGTTTTGGGCCGGTCAATGCCGCTGCCACGCACTACCATTCCTTCTTTCTTCCTTGCCGTCGCGTCTTTTGAACAATTGAAACGGAAGCATAAATCAGCATCCGGTTGAAAGGATTCAAAAGGATTTGCCGAATTTCGGCGGTTCTCCGCTCCGCTCTCCGGGGAAAACCTTTCGTGTGCTAATGTGCTAATTGGTGTTATCATTTGTCGAAGCTGAAGTGACTGGGGTTCCAAACCGTAGTCGCTCTCCACAAAACATCATGTGAGGGGTCTCAAAAAACGGATCCTATTCGGTTGGGGTACACGCGCCCCCACTCGTCCATGTGTCGTGTCGTGCTCGCATACGCTAAAACCCATAAAGCTGGGAATAGAAACTCCCCAAAAAAAAAAAGGAATAAAATATTTATTGCGCTTCTTCATACGCACTGACGTTGCTTGCGTTTGCTAGAGACCCGTATGGGGCCCTGTAGAAACTGTAGGGGTTCTAATTCATAAATTGGCTTTTTATTCCACCACAAACCTAGCGCTAGCTTCCCTAAACCAGGGTTCACATATGAGTTTGTTGGTGGTGCAAGCGAGTCTCACTGCCAACTGAATAAATCTATCAAATTTATTTGCCTTTTTATTGCCTTCCACCCCCGGGGGAATGTCGGTAGTTTTGCTTCGATAAAGCTAGACCGCAAAACACGCCGGACCGGAACATTCCACAACCATAGGGTCCTTCCGTCGGGTCTGTCAGGATTCCCGCCAAACCACCATTCCTGCCCCGATATTTAATAGAGGGAAATTCATAAAGATAATGCTAATAGCCATAATCGCATGGCCTCCTCGGTGCGCTGGGCGAACAGAACGCGTGTGTCCCCGGGTACGCTGCTGCTGTTGCTGTGCCAGGCGTAGTAGGCCACGAATCTAGAACTTTCACGAGGTTTTCCCCGCGCGGCACACTACGACGCACGACGAACAACGGCGTAATGAGTGGCCCCCCGTTCTTTTTTATTATTATTACACCTTCACGCACGGAAACGCTTTTATGAGTTGCTTTCTCCTTCCCGTCGGCGGTGGTCTGGTGGTTAGCTTGTTTCCTTTATTTTGGACTTTCTCTCCACACAATCGGTAGTGGTGACGGCATCTAACAAGCGCCCAACAAGAATAGTGGGTCCAAAAGGTAATTACGACAAGGAACAGAGACCGTGAACCGACGGATGGACGTCCTGACGAATGCTTTCGTAATGAAATCAACGTTCCATCCATCACACCCGGTCCGGTCAGCGACTCCCGGCGCGAGCAGGTGAGTTTGGTAAGTGGCGGCATTCCCCTTCCCCGCCCGCACACCTTACCACATGCGGCGCTGGTTTTGATGTTTCGCGCTCGACGGTGCGCCGGTCACCGAAGGTCCTGCCCGCCAGTTGGCGTCTGTGGCTCATAATTACGGTCATTCGCAGTCCTGACCCTGCCTCACCCCCCGCCATTCCCGCCTTGTGGGAGGGGGCCAGGACTACCGGAACGGTTGATAAACAAGAAAATTAAATTTAATGATTTTTATTACCGAATGATTAGGAGCGAAACATACTATTCATACCTTCACCTCGGCGGTTGTATTGTGGCATGGTCTGGCAGGGCGGTTGTATGCGAAAAGTGAAGGAAATAACTTTTAATCGGCATCGTAAAGTGGGTTTTGCTGTGCCAACCAGAACCCGGTAATTCAGTTAACTTTGTCCCAACCGTCCAACGGGTCCCATGCTGGCCGCTCGATGTATTAAGGGTTGGCATGCTTTTTGCGACCCCGACGCTGGACGACCACCCGGGTTTTGTGATAACGGCCGGTCTGGTGGTTAGATATGCAACTGTGTGTGACCACCGTAACGCAACACAATTGTAAACAACCACAATTTGAATTAAGAGAAAACTCCACGGAGCCAGATTATTGTAGCGAAGTGATATGGTTGGTATGTTTTGTGTAACATTTTCACGAGTCACGAGCATCGCGAGGCGGTCGCGACGGAACCGTACGGAAGGATTAGTTCAATAAAATCGTTTGCGTTTGCAACGCTCGGCTGCGTGCGGCTCGTGCTTTTTGATTTATGAATCATGATTCCTTTCAGCGAATGTAAGTTGCTCATATGGAGCTTCGTGCTCCCATAACCCACTACCACCCCTACCCCCTCAAAAAGGCCATACGTGCTCGCATGCAATCGTTTGCGCCAGCGAACGCAGCCCATAACATGCTAAAATGTATTGCTCAACCGCGACCAAGCCGGCAGCTGCCATCGATTTGTGTCCTCTTGCGTATTAAACTCCCATAAAGCGCTTGGCGTGTAATAAAACAAAATGACACAGGAAAGTTATACGCCCCGGCGGTCCCCAGGTTTCGGTACCAGGTTCGGTACCTCGCTGCGACGGAGGGCGAAGGATGATGTTTTCGATTTCGACTACGAATGCGAGTCGCTTCCATACGTCCTAACCTTCACATATGACCATAAAGACCACGTGGAATGCTCGTGGCCTCCCGAGGGGAGGGGGGAGGGGTAGTTTTCGTGGGGGGTTTTTGCGCAAAAATTCCTGTTTGGTGGCGTGTGCACGCCGCATGAGCATTCCATTTGCTTTCCCGGTTTGCCCGGTTACCCTGGCGTATATACTGTGACCCACCACCCCACCCCGGTCTCTCGATATAGTTTCGCATGCGCATAATGCTTTGACAAATTGAACCATGTACTATTCCCCCCGACCGGTTAGATACCGGTGCACGCGGAAATATCGATTGCCCAAAACCTAAACCGACATCGAATGTGGATTTTGGAATCTCGACGCACATCTCGCTGTCGAATCATTCGAATGACCGTCGACGGTATGTAATGTTATAATTTTATTAGTAATCAGCACGCGCAACCACCACCCGATACACACACACACACTCCCTCTCTTTCCTTCATAAATGCTGGAGGAAATGAGTTAATGGTAACGATTTGGTGGAATGGCCTTCACGAGAACGTTCCAGCGACATGCCATCGGGTTCTGCTCCGTTAAGGTGTGTTGTTTGGGTTCACTACTATTACTCAGTCTGGCATAAGCTAAATATGCGGAAAATGCTATGCCTAATCGTGCTCCATCGCTAATAAATAGTGGGAATTTAATGCTGCAATTCTTGTGCTAAGCAGCAATACCGAGAATGGGCACATGTGAAGGCCGTTACGATGATTAGTTTATGCTCGTCGAAGGAAGTAGACCGTTGGAACCGTACAGTTATCTGATTGCGCTACAGCACAGACGTATATTTTTCGTGAATTATAACTTGTCACACTCTTCTTAATCAAATCAATCTGCATGTGCAATCTGCTCATTAGAAATTATGGTGAAGGTCGCTTTCCGACCATTTTGAATATCAAGATCCTTTTGTTTAGTTTTTGTTAAGGCCGCCATCTAACCGTGGCCTATTTAAACATTATTATATAAGTTATACAGTGCCATTTATTGACAATTCAACGGCATATTAACATGTCATAACAGGGTTAGCAAAGGTGCGTGATTCAATAATTTTAACTAAATAAACTGCATCAACAACCTCACCTCACCTCATATCAACAAACTTCAACGAATTATAATTGATAAGTTAACGTACTCGTGAAGTGAACGGCACTCCTGTGATGCACTGCTCACTACTACTGCACCCCAACACCTTCAACATCACGGGATGTCATTGGGACCTGCTCCCAAGCCCGAAACCGCACATTCATGTTCCGCAGTTTTAATTACTTTCGGTAGTTTTTATCGCGCCCCAAAGGTGAGCGGAAAACGTGGTTTTGCTGGGTTCTGCTGCAGCATCAGCAGCAGCACCGCTCTCTTGTCGAAATGACTGACAAAAACCGGGATCGCTGCGTGAAGGCGGAGTCCTCCCATTCCCCGGTCGGTTTGGCGAGTATAGCCTGCAGGCTGCTAATTAAAGAGCAATTTCCGCTTGCTCGGATCGCTCGGCGGCACCGATGTCGCGAGGGAACGCTGGGGCCCGATTTGCTGAAAACATAATTATGCGCTGCAGTACGGTGTGAAGGACGCCCCGATATGCACCAGCAGCAAACCGATGCAGCACCGGTCCATGATCGGCGTGGCGTTGCGGATGGCTGCTGTAAAACGCCACGGCCACCTGGTTGCACTGTGTGTGTCAACTCGGACTTTGGAATTAATTTTCTCCGAACTGCGCACACCCCCTCTAGGTCCTCGGCAGCCTCCTCTTTCCTCTCTTTACCGTTTTCACGTTGGGGCGTTCGAATGAGTAAATTAAATAATCAACGCCATCGAAGCCGAAGCCGAACCCGAGTTGCCCGGGGATCGCTCCCGTATCCCGGGCTCCAACACACAGTCCCAGTTTAATTGACAGTTGACAGTTGGTAAGGACGGAATGAGAGAGAGAGAGAGAGACCCACTCACCTGTCTCTTTCTCTCACTTACACGAAACAAGGACACGTTCTGTGAAAATGGACCACGGAGCACGGTGCACGGTGCTTCGAAAGGCGCGTTCATTAAAAGGAATAATTTGATTACCCGTCGATTAAGCGGTAAACCATTGTGCATCGTCCAGAGCGGAATATATGGAACCACGGCCATCGTCGTCGTCGTCCTTCTCGGTCAGCACCCAAGTACAAATACGTGGTTGCTTGCGCAGCATCACAACGACGACCATCACGATGACAACGACGAACGCGCGACGAAGGTTGCTTCGTTGTCGCGCCAGCCAGGCAGCCATTTTCTTTTCGACACCGGCCCTAACCCCGTCAAACCGGATGCGGCGGCAGCTCATCCCACTTTTCTCACCCCAAAGCAACCACCGCACACCGGGTTTTCCTTTCCTTCTTCTTCTTCGCTCCTAGCCCAGACGAACACGATTTTCCATTCCATTTAACACATGAAAGCGTCCCCCCCTTCCTTCAGCATAACGCAGCAGCATGCTCTTCGCCGTATATGCTGGCGGGAGCAGCAGCAGCAGCGAACATCGTTTATCCTTTTGGGAGGGGTTGATGCTCGAGGCGCTAAGCGATAAGATTTAGTTTGCCCGTTTTTTCTTTTCTTCCCTGTTTTCGTTTAGAGGCCATTGAGGTGCAATTTGGAAGACAAATTGGTCTCATTGTTGGTTCTTGGGTTGAGATGCTTGGGTTGATCTAAGATGAGACGGTGACGTATGATGTGTTAACCGTTGCCTGGGGTAACCGCAGGCGACTGCGGCCTTAAGATGGCGGCAAAGATGAACTTAACAGTAGACGAAGCGATTGTTTCTGGTTCGTACAAAGTTGTAATTGAAATTGTTATGAACTTGGGCCTCCCTTCACATTGGTTTCTATCATTATCACGGATGCATAATGTTTAATGTAGCGAAGCATAGTTTTAGTGGCTCTGGCCATCCCCTCGAAGCGCGTCGCACGAACCATTTGTTTCCCAATTTACTTCCGGCCTCTTCCCATAAACCATTTTCGCCTGAAGACCGTGAAAAATCGTCTTAATCTCACCTAATTGTGTGAGAAAACATGTGTTTCGTTGCCCTTTCGCACCGTTGGCACCCCTTTCCGAGCGTGCGGCACCCTCGCACCCCTTTTTTCAACCCCCACGCGCGCAAGTAGCTCTCGAGGCTCATCAAAAAAAAAGGACAACCTCGACACAAGCTGTGGGCACGCATGTAAACGACGCAACCGACGGTGTGCGGCGGCGGCGTCAAGCGTAATTTAATCTGGATTTGGCTGGCTGGCATCGTTAGTTTGCGTTTGCGGTGCGTTGCTCTTATTTCTTGATCCGATTCTCCGACAAATCCCACCACGCCATCCGCCCACGGCCAAAACAAACATAACCGAACACGAGAAAGGAAAGGGATTAACGTTATGAAATTTTGTAAATCGCATTTCACTCAATCGATCTCGTTAAATGCGTATTCTCGACCCACAGACAGCCGACGGACGAGCCTTGGTTTATGCTCGCAATCCAATCGGAACGATTGCACCTTCCGGTCGTACCTGCTGGGCACACACCAGACTGGAAAAATGGACACAAATGCGGGTGGACCGGAGTGGAGAGATAGAACAAATAGCCACACGGCTATTAGATCACGAGATTCCCGGTGGACCAATCGAAGGCGAGCAACACCCCAAGATGTCCCTTGCTCGAGACACCCAGAACGACGTCGTCGTCGTCCTCGTCTCGTGGCCCGGGTCGCTCGGATTATTCAATTTCCCGTTCTTCGATTCCAGCGAATGCGGCGCGGGATGCGCAAGAAATTGGATACGTCTTCCGCGTTCGTCCCTCACCGGTTCTGTGATCTTTCCCCTCTCAGTCTCTCTCTCTATCACCCGCGCGCTCTCTTGATGTCTCGTTGTGGCCCCTTCTTGTGGTACCTTTCGAATTGATTGACTTTTTCTTCTCCATTTCATTTCGTTTTCCTGTTCGAATTTCCCGTTTCATCCCCGTTCTGTTCTTTTCTTTTTTCCCTTTTTTTCTAGAACGCCGCTCGTCTGCCTTCTTACGCGCGTGGGTGCGTGACGGCTCGAGAGCCCCACTTGACAGATATCAGGCGAGAGGCGCGTCGCTGGGCCCGAGAGGAAGATAAGGATCTGGGATACCCGGAGCGTGTGCGTTCGCCGCGCCTCACTCACGTGACAGAGTGACAGCTCCACTAATTGTAATCCTTTCTCCGATAGACAAATAGCTGCTAAATTACTGGAAAAAGGGATTTAACGCTCTTCCTCCGCTCTCGCATTGCGACTATGCTTCGGCGATAGAAGCAGCACGCGCATTACACAGCCGATCCGGGATACAGAAACCGCTCCGAAATGGGAAGATTTTTGAGGCAGAATCGAAAAGAAAAGGAACGGAAAACACGGTTCCAATTAAGAGAACAAATTAATGACAAATCTGATCTAGAGCACAGAGCAGCAAGCAAGCAACCACCCAGATCCATTGTTCGATCGATCGATTGACTAATTACCTCTTTTGCTTCAAAGAGTGTTAATAAGTGGACACCTTTCCTCCATCTAGTGATCAAATTGCCCAGCCACAATTAAACACTTCAACTCTCTTTCGCATACTAGAAGTAGACAGGAGCGGGGCTTGAACCTGATGGATGAATCATCAGGATGCAACGCTTACGTTCTTACGAATTGTTGTACAACCTATCACCGAAGATGGAATAAAAACATTTAAAGACCTCACAATGATTCAAAACGAACACGAGAGCTCGTATATAATGTGGTTACTCTGGCAACAATAAAAAATATGTAGCACTCCAACGACCTAACTTTGTAAAACGAATGTTACGCTTATCAAAAAACCATGGCTCCTAAAACCGTCTCGTGACGGGAACGCATCAAGCGACGCATAATGCTAGACTCCTCCAGGAAGTACCCCATTCGCAGGTCTCAACCCAGAAGGACACACACACACACACACGCACACATCCTGGGCAGTGCACGGTCGAAACGCCCCATGCACGCGATCAGGCGACACTAATTAATTTAATTATTTCAACTAATGTGAACTATTTGAAGATGCTATCTAAAGTGCCGCTCGCCAGGCAACCCAGCCCGGCCGCCAGCGATACCGACGGGGAATTGCTCGGCATCATGTAAGCTGCAACGTGCGACCATCACCGCGAATGGCACGATAACATTCTGGTACGCACCCGCAAGCAACCGGCAGCCCAACGGTTGACGGTGAAATGTTAAACTTTGTTTTCATTTCTAGCCACTAAGGAAAAGCTCAAACGCGAGCGCGCCCGTGCGGCGAATGAAGCGACAGTTTAATTGCAGTTTATTGGCCGCACGGCTGTGACGGTGGCGCTATCGCGATTGTCTGACCGCCCTTCCCCCTGGAGACCTAGCACTCACAGATAAGCACCTCCGTGATTCGGATCGCGCGATTGTTTGATTATTTATGGACGCATAATTACTCTGTCACATTTAAAACCATATCGCGGGCAATGCGCGATCGCGAACATGGTCCCGACATGTCGTGAGTTCAGCTACTTTGCAGCCACTCGGTCGGAATCGGAATCCGAATGTCTGCGGTGCACTGGTTACGCTAGTACTACTCCGCATGCAGTAGTAGCGTTCCCCTCCACCCCATACTAATTGCACACCTCCCTTACCCACCTTCCGCCCAACAGACGCATTGTGGCCGATAATGTGAAGGAAAGTTGCGCACCTGGTGCACCACCAGCTTTTGGGCAGGTGATTCACGGCTTCAGTTTACTCTAGTGGCTCTGGTTGCACCGTCGATGCACTTTTTCAATTCGCACGCCACTCCTCTGTGCCGGTGCGGCTGTTACAATTAAATCAAAGCTTCATTTAAATTAAATTAAACTCAATTGTTCTTCGGCCGTAATCGTGATTGCTAAACGATGGAAAGTTCTAAGCAAACCAGTGCATACGGGACGGGAACTGCACCTAATTGCGGTGCACGCCGACCTGCACACAAGCCCATGCCCATGCCCATTTGTGGTGTGCATTTGCGTAACCTTAATTGGCTCCCGTACCCCCACCGAGGTCCTGGAGGTGGAGGGTCTGAAACGAATTATTAAAACGGTGAGCATTGCGTGCTCAGACACTGGCAGTGGCAGCGACGGTGGCGACGGTGGCGGCGCACGACACACGTGTGGATTCACAGCGATAATGTTTCGGCGAATAAAAAAACACTGACGATGGCGAGAGAGGGAATTAAAAAAAAACTAGGGAACGGATAATGGAAAAACCACCAGGATCGGGACCTCACCGCGTCGCTGGTAGGATAAGAGGGAGTCAATTACCATGTCTCTTGCTCGTGCGTCCATGCAGCGTGCCATGTAGCATAATTTGTTATAATTGTTTCTGTATCTATTATGCTAATTTGACGTGACAGGACCCCTAGCCTCCCACCCCTGCCCGTCTCCCTTGTGTAGCGCATCGATCGATCATGCTCTCCTGCCCATGGTCACTAGGATTCGTCATTAAACAGTCAGTCAATGCAAGGCCACCCATCCTGGTTGATAATTCATGCCCTGTTGGGGGTGCAGAGGCGCATATGGAGCACACTGGCACACTGGCGGTCACAGCAGTCATCACCATCTGATGGTCGCCTGATCGTGATCCGCACAAAACCGCACCGTACACGCTTGTCCGGTAATTACACTCACTGATTGTGTGTAAATGAGGCAATGGTCTATCAATTCAGTCAATCACTAGGACGGTGTGTAGGGAGAGGGGGGGGGGGGGGTCACTGGACTGAGGTAATTAAATTTTCTGCAAACAAAATGTTTTGATTTTTTATTCATCCTGCGCTTGGCCCGCGTATGGTTCCGGTTCCACATTATTTCAGGCCCCAATTAAGGGGGACTGCACACAAAAGGTTGCTAATTGCGGCCATTTTACCTGTGGGTTGCTTGGATGCCCTGTGCCCCGTTTAATCAAATAACTTTTCCAATCAAGCAGACCACCAGGTGGCGATGGCGACGAAGTTTTTCTCCGTGTCCGGCATTCAAATCTTTTACATAGTCCCGAACCAGAAGAAGATTATTTACAATTGCGGTTTAGTGTAAATGAAGAGAGCGATAACTAAAAATGACTTCCGAATTGTCCGTTTCAAAGAATGTTCGGTGTCGAAAAAAAAAC
>NC_064875.1:66668467-66673467 GCF_943734745.1 Anopheles darlingi
GCTAGAGAGACCCCGAGCGGTCGCCCTATCTTGATGGACTGTCAATATATCGTTTTCTCGGTATCAGACGGTCGGTCTGGTACCGAGAGCTGGTCGATTGACTGCTGGGGTTGCTATCAATTAAGGACACCTCGTGGCAGAACCCCAGGTTTCTGTTGGTGAATTCACGACGCTGGTTAAGACCCGTTTTGGTTCGGGGTCTTTAAATTAGCTTAATGCGTGCTGCAAGGTCCAGGGAATATAAAAATTTGTCTAATTAACTCTAAGGAAAGTTAACCAATTAATTGCAAAAGTTTGCTCTTCTGCTACCTCCCACGGAACATAAAAAGAGAGAAAAAATGCTTCCAAATCCTGCTTTCTGTACCAATAAGATCGCTTTGGAGGATACCGAGCTGCAGCAGCAGCAGCAAACAGCAGACTGGCCGCTTGATTAAAATCTCACAACACGTCTCACGACGACGTTATGGCGTCGACATGTCCGACCTCTCGGTGAGCTAGCACAAATGCAGCATATTTTTATGGATACTGGCCTTTTAAGCTCGACGGTTAAAAGGGCTCCGACCCTGACGAGCGTCTCGACGCGCGACGCGATCCTCGCCCCGTCGATCCTAATTCCTCGATAATCCTGTCGCTCTTCCGACTGGACCTTTACGAGTTGTGTTGTGAGCTTTCAATATAGGGAATAGCACCGAGAAGCGCGCGATTGCGATCAAGCGATCACGTGGAAGGAAGAGTGGGATGTGTGTGTGTGTGTGCATCGATCTACGGTAACGGTCGGATCATCAAATCAAACAGACAGGCTCTCAACCACCACGAGACCCTCCTTCACGTGTTCCAGCGCTGTAATCCAATAAGAGAATGATTTGCCCACGATCTCCATGTTTTCATGCCAACCATCAAGAACAACCACAAACAAGCTATTCCGGAGGGGTTCATTAAAGTGAAGAAAGCGACTTATTGATTAGCGTGCGAGCGCGGGCGTAGAAAGGTCACGGAACTTGTGCCGAAAATTATGCTCGACAGGTCACCTCAGACCGAAAACGCGGCGGGAAAACTCGCTGACAGGCAGCATGAGGCCGCACACGATAGACGATGGGCGCCGATAACGACCACCACTACCACCAGCGGGGTCAGGGGCTAACGATTTGTTTTTCCTAATTTTCCTAAGCTCCCTGCTGCTGCTGCTGCATCCGCATAAACAGAATCAGAAACAGGTACATGGTCCGCCAAATGGCGTGCGTAACAGAAGCACGCCAACAACACCGCTCCGTACCAGGCGGCCATCGAATCACCTGGAGCGTAATTGGTAAGACGTTGATTAATCGCGAGCCCCCGCCGCGAGAGAATGTGATCTGCGGGTGGGGCGTTTTGTTAAAGGCCCTGGCCATGGCTCAGTTTCAACACAACGACAACGACCACTGGTAAGTTTCATCGTGTTCGACCTCTCATTCCAAGCAATGATGATGTGATATTACTATTTTATTCATCTGCGGCCAGTGCGACGAGTTTTCCATTTTCCTTGCTAATCGCTTCTAAATGAATCGAAAATTGATTCCAACTCTTATGACCGATTCGGGCATGGGACTATCCGGTGTATCGTACACCGGGAATGCCCTAAGTTTTAACGTGGTTTGTACGTGACCACCAGGAAGGAAGCGGGTCCCCCACCCCCTCCAATTGGCCAGGCCTAAAAGTTTTATCCTCTCCCCCCCCCCCCCCCCCCCCCCCCGGTAAAATCGATCGATACTAATTGAAAATCTATTTCATCCTTTGTACCGTTCATGTTGCATTCGACATTAGGCATCGTTCGGTCGCTCGATCTGCCACTAACACTATTCGGAACTGCCTTTCGATCGCTTTGACAGCGTAATTGCATAATATCGGTCATCAGTCCGGCCCTTGGCGCACTAATGGTGCGCCTTAGACGGGCCGACAGTACGTTGTATAGTTTTCGAATCTTTCTTCGAGTTCTGATTCGATTAAGAAGTGGACCGCTGGAACACATCTCTCCACAATCCACAGCACAATCGTAGCCTCGGAGGAGATCAAGATAGTTGTCCATCGTCGCCGGATGCGGAGGCCTCCTTTGGTGCAGTTCCCCCCTCTCTACATCAGGCCTGTCTCGGCATCCCGCAGAGACCAGACAATCCGGAAGAACAGTGCAACGTGTGCTTCTAGCAGCAATGGCAACATCAGCAGCATCGCAGAGCAGGAAAAAGGTGATCCCTGTGAAGATACTCTTCGTTGCGGGCATGCCTCAGTCTCCGTCCCTGTCAAACACCGGGCTCGTTATTGAGTTAGTTTTCCATTTGGTTCAACTCTTTCATCTGTCTCCTTGTACGTCTTCTTATTGAATTTCTTCTCGTTCGGCTGTTGGCGTCGTTGGTCGTCTTGTCTCTGGGAACACTGGGTCTTGTTCCGGGACAGATCCGACCGGTCCCAAATGGGTACTAATTGCACTGTGTATCTTGCTGTTAATTTATCTAATTTGCTCGCTCGCAGGCGCTCGTGCACGCCTGTGTTTGTGTGTATCTTAGTTCTTCGACATCAATGGGAAAACAATGACGACGACGGCGACGGCGACGGCGGAGAGTGAGCTCGAGATGAGCTGGACGAAAATCGAACATGGCCGGTTAAGTGATATTTAATACACCCGTTCCGTCCCATCCCATCGGTGCGGTTCCTGCCACGTCACGGTTCGTTCGTTTGTCGGAGATGGTCTGCCCGGGTGGGGAGAGGGATGCAATAATAGCAACCGCTGAGATGATGCGGCGACGAAGACGAAGACGCCGCCGGCTGCGTCCGACGTGGAACGATGAAGCGAGATGAGTTGATGAAGTGTTCAAGTAGGCCGTGTAAGTGGTTGTGTTTTGCTGCTCATCGACGCCGCGGAAGTACTCTCTGATGAGGACTGATAATTGGCCTTTGTCTCTCACTCTGTCTCTGGCAACACACGGCACCTCGTCCTGGTGAAGCAGGAAGAGGAGGAGGAGGAGTGTGTGAACGCAATATTTACACAAAAACGTGTCAAAAAAGGGATTTGTTTTGAGTATTTGTTTGTTGTGTTCCCTACAAAATGATATCGATTCGTTCGTTTGTGATAAAATTGAGGTTGAGGGCACCATTTTAAGCATAGCTTTATAAATATGTTACGGGGTTTGTTTTAGAGCAAATAAATGAAGAAAATTTTACAATATTCAAATGAATTTTCATCCAAAACTTCAACAGAATCTGAATTGTGGAACGGAAATAGCCCCAAAGTGTGCGACTTGTAATTAACATAAATTGCTTCGAATCGCACCGATGAATGATGGTCGATCGAAGGCATTCATCACCCTTAAAGTGGGTCAGTGGCAAGACGGCAAGCCCCCTCGCTTCAAACAAAGGCCCAAAGCCTGACGCTCCAATCGCCTGGGTCCACATCCAGCACACTTCCTGCAATCACTTTACGCTCCCATTCAGCATCTTCGACCAGCGGCAGACCGGCAGTAGTGTGGCACCTTCGCGCTCTCCGCTAATGACCGTCGTCGACCGTGGCCTGCGTTGACGTACTTCATCGCTCGCTCGCTCGTAATAGAATTACTAGAATCTGCGGTAACACCCAACCCCCTCGTCTAGCGTTGAGCGCGTCCTTAATGGAAGTGAAACATATTATTGAGCAATCGTACCTCTCATTTAATGATTAATTAAGTGCTAAACATAAGGCTGTTTGCGCGCGAGCACGAGAGCGCGGCGAGGGCTTAGCTTTATTGTTATTTATCCGCACTTTCAGCTGGCGTCCGTTTCTCCGCCTCCGGTGGACAATTCCCTGGTCGAACCGGTTCCAAGGTGCGAGCAGAAACGATCGATCGCTGCGAACGACGACGACGACGCCGACGAGATGACGGGAAGCGAGCGAGAAGGTGGCTCGCGGACATGAAAGAAGCGTTAATAAATCAATCACACAGCCAAAGAAAGAACTACCCCAACTACCAATGTGGTGGCCCTGAGGGATCGATCAATCGATCTGCTGCTGCTGCTGCTGCCGATCGTGGCTCCGGGGGGAGAAACGCAATGGAACCGCGGGGCTGGCGGAATGGCGCGTGGGGGAAATGGCTTGATTAATTTAGTTTTAACCATTGTACAACGGCTCACGTGTTAAAATTATCGACAGCTGGACAGGTTGGACTTTAACAGCAGCGGTGGCAGCAACAGCAGTGGCAGCTATATACAGCCTTGAATGGAGCATAAATCCTTCACTCAGCTCACTCAAACGAACCGGGATGACCGGATTTCGCTCATTTCTGTA
The DNA here is from genome assembly GCF_943734745.1 of Anopheles darlingi. Classification (NCBI taxonomy): domain Eukaryota; kingdom Metazoa; phylum Arthropoda; class Insecta; order Diptera; family Culicidae; genus Anopheles; species Anopheles darlingi. The sequence goes on from NC_064875.1 coordinate 66,672,756, forward strand.
CGTGTGCGCGCGCGCGCCTAACTCCGGACGCCTGCCTTGGCATGGTTTCTACTTGATCTGCTTCTTTGCTTGAAAATGAAAATAATGCCTCCAATGAAAGGAGATTTTAAATTGAATTAACTCTGGCAGCAAACAGCAGCAGCAGCAAGCAACAACAGCACTGTGCCACTCAAGCCGGCTCGATGGAGCGTAGCGAAGAGGAGAACCATTTGTCTAGAACGCTAGGCCCTGGTCCGGCCGACGGGTGAAGCGTGTTAATCTGCCCAGAAGAATGGGCATACGCACACTTTACACGCTCTATTAGACAATCGAGGGTTGCTGGAGTGGCCCAAGGGAGAGAGGAGCCCGCTTTGTGAAGCCGAGGCACCGTAGGCCGAAGGTTGTCTGGTAACGTTCGCCAAAAGTGCCACCATCTGCTACTAATCAATAGATCAGATCAGATCATGCCCAGCCCAGGCAGTGAGGCAGCCTTCCTGGATCCAACGAAAACGGGACTCGGGAGGACAACCGGAGGACCAGTGAGGCGACCAGTCCCGATGTGATGTCTCAATCATTGCACATTCGTGATCGTGAGAACATACCATCGGCAGTGAAGAGCGAGTGAAAGGCTACCGCTGCTGTTGTTCCCGGACTGCTTACATCTGCTCATGTCCAAATCCCTGCCCAGACCAGAAAGGGGCAAAAGGGTTTGATTGATGGCAAATCGGTCTCG
>NC_064875.1:66675967-66680967 GCF_943734745.1 Anopheles darlingi
GGCATAGGCTCACTTGGATGTGAATCGCGAAACGATGCAAAACATCAACACACTCACTGTGTCTCACTCGGAAATCACTTCGACGATAAATTTGGGTTTCAATTCGTAGTACACTACACACCTCACGAACAAGGATCATACAAAATACACTCGATTATCCTTCGATCCTTCGTATCCATTAAAAAGGGGACTCTCACAAACAACGATCCCAAAACACACCAGCACGTCTGGCCTCTGGAAAACACGCACGAGACACGCCTGCAGGCCACTGTTTCACCGTTACGACCGTCGAAAAAGCCAAACACAAAGCGCACGCGACGAGCAACGCGGAACCACGCGAGCAACCAAGCGCGCCAAAGGCCAACCGTCATCTGGTCCACGGCGCCGCTGCCGAGGAGTCCTTGCGGCCCCCGGGTGGGCTGGGCCGGCGTGCGCCGTAGTGTGCGTGTCACCGATGCCGATGTGATTTATGTGGTTCCCGCTGGCCCAGCATAGCCACGGCAAGTTATGCTTTGAATGAGAGACCGGCATCGGCGCGATGGCGGCCATGATGAACGAGGGATGCTGCGTGGTGCTCTCTGTTTGTCTCTCTCTTTCGTGCTGTCTTTTATGCTCGAGCACATCCCACAATGGCGGCCACCGTTGAATCCGAACGGAGGGAGGCAAAAAGAAGTGAAAGAAGTGGTCGGATAAATACTTTCGCTTCCACCACCGTCCTCCACCGCATCAGAACCGAAGCATCCTTCATCTTTTTACCACACCATGAAGACACACACACACACGTATCAAAAACCCCCAAACGGTGGGGTTCAGGCCCATAATGAGGCGTAATTCGGAGCACAGATAGATTGAAGCGCGCGCGCGCGGGCACGTGTGCACCACGTACACTGGCGGTGTGTGTGGAGATAAAGAACGATTCGAAGCAGCAGCAGGAGCCGTTTGTACATCCTCCTTCCCTCCCGGGTTCCGTATCCAATTTTCATCCAATTTTCCTATCGCGGCAGACGTGGAAAGTGAATGTGGTGCACACACACTCACACAAGAAGCCAAGGTTTTTGGGGGGAGGTTTTTGGGCCGGCGATGGGGTGGACATTCTCTGAGGGTTAATGTAATTATTTGAAGTTTATTAATATTGAAGCGAGGCGGGCAGCGCAGATTGTTGACGATTTGTGGACGTGGGTCGTCCGTTTCGGTGTTTTTCTTCTCTGAATGAATAATAGATAGGAAGGAGAAGCAGCACAAACAGCACACTTTTCGACGGAGAAGAAGGTAATCCGTGGCACAGAACGATTTGAGCTTTAAACCCGAACCGGCACAACCATTAATCTGGATCAGTGCGGCGTCAATCATTCGGTATCAATCGCACAACTATCCATCATCTTTTTGCTTATTCGCTCTATTCGAAGCGCTATTCATATCTTAAGGCGACACACCGATGTTTAACTACATAACCAACCCATCAACCAATTATGACATTAATTCCCCTAAACACTTTGAATGGCGAAACTCTCCTAAACGAATCCCAAAAGAAGGAATGCCCCGCCAGAGGATCCCCACCTAAAAGGGCCTGATGCCAACCATTATTACTATTTAATTGCCAGCGCTCGTTTTTTGGAGGGCCATAAACGGAGCAGCCTCGTTCCGAGACCCAAAATGGTCTGCCACATCGTTTAACCCTCCTGAAAAACCCTTCAGCAATCCCTCCTCTGCAATCGGACCTAACATGTAAAACATGTCTTCCGGGAGCACCACCGTCCCGGAGGGGGCCATTCTGTCTGCCGTGCCGTGATGTGTCTTCTCGGCGAAGCGATGTTTTTGGAGTTCCCGATCATCACCTCGGCCGGAATTAACCCCAGCAACCAATGCTACCACTTCAATCCCCGCCAAGGACTGGCCAGATAATTATCCACTTTCCACGGGGGGAAACAATCCTTTGTAGCACCACCACCACGTACCCCAATGTGCTGCCTACGTATTTTTTTTTTTCTGCACGGAATTTAATTGTAGCTCTAATTGCCCCCGTTTGCCAACGCAATGCCTCTCCCCTCATATATGTACGTGTGTGTGTGTGTGTGTGTGTGTGTATGTGTGCTCCATTAATTTTCGCCGTGGCCGCTGGCCGCACGCCACACACTTATTGGCGAATGCAAATGCGAGAGCCGGATGGATCTTGGGCGTTCGTTTTGTTCGTTTGGCCAGAGAAAAGGCCAGGAAAAACAGAACATGAAATTGGAGTTGCCGGATTTTTGGAGAAGCCCCCACCACCACCCCACCCCTTTGAACCGCACACACATTACGCTGGATGGTTTCCTCTCCGGTGGAAAAGCGATGATGGCAGGAGAGCAAGAAATCAATTTCGATTACGACTCCAAATAACAGTGATTGAGTATTCGAATTTCATCAATCGATCGACTGCGATCGTTCGTGTGTGTGTGTGCCTGTGTGGTGAGGTGAGTCGCGAAGAGGAGAGTCCGAAAATCCGATTAGGAAGCGCGGGATGGATGGATCCCCCACTCGATCGCGGACGCGGAAGGAAACCGCCGAGTGCCGAAGAAACGAAACACGAAAACAGAAGGAGAAGAAAAATGGAGAAAATATGGAGCCTGCTCGGCGTGTGCGGGGAGTCGAACCGATCGTGCGGAGTAATGATCGACCTCCACCTTCTGAAAAAGGAAGCGAGAGTGCAGGAAGCATGCCCGGCAGCAGGAGTAGCAGCAGCAGCAGCAGCAGCAGCAAAAAAGCTTTATAATTACCAAAATCTAATTTAAATTAATGCATTAATTCCTCATAGCACTGGCACGAGCAACCGCACACACGCACACCCGCTCATCCGTAACATCCGTTGCGATGCCAGCATCCCATCAGGTGAGGTAAGGTGGAGCAATCCCGCAGAACGGCAACGTGATTGATCGGCCGACCGATCGTCCGACGGTCTAGCACACGCCAGGAAAGGGGTGTACAGCACAGACTCGAGAACCTTCAGCGATCGAGGCGAACGATCGACACGATCGCTCCATCCCCATAATCCGTTTGCGCTCCCTCAGATGCTCTTTGGAAAGTGCAATTAAAATAAATCATCGACATCCTTCATTTTATTGATCAAATTACTCAGCATAATTGCCCACGGTAATCTTTCAATTATCGTTTGTTGGGTCGGGATTCGCTGGCCGGACGATCGCCGATCTTTCGTTCTTCGCGATCGCTCCTGTTTTAGTGGCGGTGGCGGCTTTGGGGTAGCAGAACATTACTGCTGGATAATTATCGATCGGTTTGGGCAGACAGCATGACTTTCTGCGTGGAGGCTGCGCACCATCTTCTCTGGACTGGATGTTTTTGTTCTCTGTTTCTGTTGTTTTGTGTGGTTCTTCCGTCAGTTCGGTAGTTAAAACAAGGGAAGGATTTTAACATGCAACAATTCCTCATTTATTTGTGAGCTAAAATTTGCTTAAATTAAAAACAATTAAAAACAATCTGTATGCTTTATGGATGTATATTTGAACTTTACAAAAGAAATCTCTCCCATTTTCATCAATTTCGAAGCCTCTCGACTTGGAATTAACGCTTAAATTAGAAGAATCTCTTCAATGAATGTCTGCTTTTTCTGTTCAATAAGAAATCTTTATAAGAAACGGATGAATCGTATGAATGTCGATATAAATATATAATACGCATTTCTCTTGCTAGTTACAGAAAGTCTTATAAATAAGTCTGTAACTGCTATCCATGAAGCTGATATTAATGATTTCGATTTCGAGTTGTTTCGTTTTTAATTCGCCTTCACTTTATTGGTTGTGAAAATCCTAACTGAAACTAAGAATTTCATGTCAAACTTATGTTTAAAATTAGTTTCCGATGTCTTTGCAATACCTTAGGACTCATAGGACATGTTTCAAATGTATTAATGATATCACTGCGTTGATGGAATAACTACCGTAGAAGTCATTTTTCGAGCGTAAGAGTGTTTTTAGGTAATTGAATAGTTTCGTCATAAATGCTGCAGGTTTTATAAGATTGTTTGTTTCTGCTGTTCAAGGCGCTTTATTAGGCGTTTTTCTTATCCGATTTTATAAAGAATACTCTGTAAAAATATTGAGAAATGTTTTTGACAAGGAAAATGTTTGATGCCGCTCTGATCGTTCTTAATTCAAACATCATTACCATTGCTCAAACATAAAGCCGGCATCAGGTGCATGATACCATTAGCAATCCATTGCCACTTTCGATACATCCGCTAAGTATATGATCCAATTCAGCCCCAAACGTGCAATGCCTACTCAGCCTTCTAAACAGTTCGTTACATAAAACGTTGAGTAAATCGTTTGCATTTCCCCCATCGGCAGCAGCCGAGGCGTGATGCTCCACAGCCTTGGCTTAAACAGCATTTCCCCCCACATTATCCAGCGCGCACGCGTGTATTAATTATAATCCGACGAGCGGCCGGACGGACGTGGATTACCGATATTAGGCTCCTCTCTAAAAGCATTTCGGTGGCCTAAACGGAAAACGTGAGTGAAAATCTGTTTTCAACTTTCTTGAATAATTGCTCCGTACCCATAGGGCCCTCCGCACACTCTCTTGCTCTCTGTTTCTATCTCTCTCTCTGCTCTCTCTCTTTCCCTGCTCTCTTCCCTTGTGCCCAGCTAGTGTAGGCCTTGCGAATGCAGATGAAATTATCCGCGATGATATTACATAAAACACACTTATCAACCAATTAGGCTGAACGGACGGGCGTGTGCGCGCGCCCGCGCCCGCGATCACTCGAGCTCGTGCTCGTGCTGCGCCCCTCGCACACGACGCTGCTGGAGGTACTTTGCACCTCGCCTCACCACTTCGCACTCCGTGGATAGAGCCGCTTGATTGATGATGAAAACCATCAGCGAATAATGGACTGGCCGGGGCTTCTGGGGGTCGAGAGGCTGGCGTGCACTGTCTGGCTCAGGCTCAGCATAATTTCCATCGAGACCTCCGTGCCCAGCAGCCCCATCAATAGCCTCTCGGCG
>NC_064875.1:66693467-66710967 GCF_943734745.1 Anopheles darlingi
AACACAACGCCACCCCTTCGTGACCATTAATCGATGGCCAAGCAGAAAAAGAACGGCAAAAAGAGAGAATCCTTAAATCCGGTGCTGCTCGCACAAGGGAAGGGAGTCGGATCCTGTCCCGGTACGGTGACACGGCAGCTCGTTCGATAGAAGGGCGCGGTACACCCCGGCCAGGATGGTTTAATTGAATTGTAAAGCAATTAAGAAAATATTCAAATTACGTTCTCCGAGCATCGAAGCGCCATGTTTGGGGAGTCCCCTGCCGGTGCGCAGACAGACAGGAATGCCCGTAGTGGGGTTCTAGTTGCATGCCACGGACCATGCACTGACGATGCCGATGGGTTATGCATCTATCCGTACACCAGAATGCACTCCAAACCAGCAACCAACCATTTGCACTTACACCACCATCGACCACCGTCGGAAGTGAGGAAATTGATTTGCCTAAAACCGAACCGGGACGCCATCGTCGTCGTTTACCAACCGGCGCGAACTCAACGCACTCTCCGAGGCAGCATCGGCACCCGGCGATGCCCCAAAACACCAAATCAAATCAATCACAATTTGCCCAAAATTATACACTTCATCTAATCTATCTCAGGGGAGGGTTTTACGGTTTCTCCCTATTTCGGTGGACCTTTTTGCCGCTCGGTACCGTTGTGATGGATGGACTTCCGGGATACCGGTATTTTGGGCAATCCATTTTATTTCTCGTGACCACAATCGTTTGCATTTGGGGAGCACTACTACTACTACCACTACTACTCGGGCAGTGCTTGTTCCTGGCGTTTGTGGTCGATTGTCATGGAAATTCACATTTCAATTCCCGCTTAATTTGTCGCACTTCATCCCCATCCCAGAAGGTCACATTTTTGCCGTGGTCACATTCTTGACTCTTTTCGATTGGCGGTCCCACCGGACTGGTAGGGATGGGGAAAAGGAGGGGGGAAAACGAAGAAGGAATAATAGAATTTATCCAGCTTCGTCCATCCATCTCTGAGTCACTTTCGTCTTCCGCCTTCGCCAAAAATTGATCCCAAAGTAATGCGATGATCGTCGTGATAAGAGTGACCTAAGCCCAAACCACCGCACCGGGACCGGAGCAGGGACCGGGAGAATCCGGGCTGATTGATGCAATCAAAATTGAAAATATCCAATTTGTGACAAAAGGCAAGGGAAAGGCACCGGCTAGCAACCGGGGCCATTGAGCCGCCCGACGAATCCGAACCGAACGCTCGACCCATGTTTTGCAGAAACATGAAACATAAACAACATAAAACACAAAATTACATCAAATTTCCCGCCGCACCCAGGGAGAGAGAGAAAAAGAGAGCAGGAGAGAGAGAGAGAGAGAGAGAGAGAGATGGCGCACTCTCGGAGGGATATCCTTCGATAGAATCTCGGATCCCGGAGCATCAGAATGTAAATCGAATTTATAAAATAAACCGTCGAACCGTCGAACCGTCGAGGACGATGGCCCGGCCCGAGCCGGCTTTTCGGTGCAGAATCCTGGCATTGATGGAGTCCCCAGCTTCCTCTCTTCCTCTCTCCCAACCTCCCCCATGACACAGGTGGATCGGTGAAAGAATGTTTCGTACATACGGTGTGCGTGTGTGTGGGGGGGGTTGTTGGTGGGCCAAGAATGAACCACACTCGCCCCAACACGCTTGTCCGTTGCACCATCATCGCTCGTCGATCAATCGATAATGGTGATTCAATTCCGCGCAGCAACATAACCTCTCACTCAGGAGGCCTCCAAACCATGAGGTCGTCGCGTTCGATGTCATCGATGTTGTCGTTCCGTAGTTTACTTTACTTTATTTATGTCCACCCCCTCTCCCCTTTCCCTCTCCCTCTGTCCAGGTAATGGAGCAAGCGTTTCTGCTCGATCGTTCATCACGATGTTCGCGACGCTGATTGCGTTTGCAACGGTGGGCATGTGGGAAGAAACGGAGGGGGGATGAAAAACTGAAAAATATCGCTCTCGCGAACCCCCTCCCCCGGCCTTCATCATCACTCTGCAGGTCCTTGATTTAGTTTATATTTTATTTACTTGCACCAAATTGTATGCACTTTCTGATGAAGCACCATTCTTCGCGCTGCGTCGCACGCAACTCTCTGGGAACTTACATTGTGAATTCTGTATTTCAGGGGAAAGGGAATGGAGAGAGGATTTTGTCCGATACACGGTTCTGTGCGCTGTAACGAGTGACCATTCAATCAGCGGATGAGCGCGAACGGTTCTGTGTTGACCGAAACCTTGGAACGATTTATTGGAAAGTTCCCGCAAACTGCTCGGTCCTCGGATTTTCCTCTGTTTAAAAAAGGTTTATATATATTTTTTATCAATCAAACAACACAAACCGGACACTTTCTGTGTTGGCGTCCATTAGGGTCAGTACTTCGCAATGGATTCGCTGCACTTCGTTAGCATCACACACGCGGTCACAGTTGGTCCCTTGATAGCGTCAACAATGGCCTACGCTGATGGTTTTTCTTGTTTCGTCAGCCTATACTACCGCCTCCAATACTAGGGCCACAGTGCAGCGGGGCCCGTGTTGTTACAATGTTACCTTTACGTTGAGACCACCACACGCGGCGTTCGAGATTATAGGCATAATTTTCACGCTGCCACGACCACAGTAGGACCCCCCCGTAGGACATCTGTCTAATTTCGTGCCGGGCGCGTGGTGCCGTGGCCATTTTTCCGCGTGTTTCGCGTTCTGGCTCGTGCCTCGTAACAGCCTGGGGGGCCCTGGCAACCCAGACATTTCGTTGTAACGTCGTAGTACATTTTCGCCAAATTTATAATTACGGGTTAACATTTGATCGGAGGTACCGAGAGAGGACCTCCAGCGGCGGGTCAAAACGCGGGGGTCATGGGCCCCTTTTGGCCCGAGGTACGAGCCCTACTACTGTGCTGTGCCGGGGCTGTGCTCGCCCGCAGGCACTGTTGAAGAGATTTTGATCAAATTATTTCGTTTTCTTAGCGGGACGCCAGCCGGTCGGTCGATGCTGTAACAGTTTCCTATTAACTATTCCGTAAACTTCCATTATCTGCGCGACAGTCAGTTTCTGTACCGAGGGTTGGCTGGCCAGAGATCGATGTGATGAAGTTGATTAGCAAAAGCGGAGTCGAAACGGAGAAGCTGGTGGGACGGTAAGATTTAATCATTCTGTCCGTTTCAGCCTGGATGGCATCTGTTCATCTTGGGTTCATCGATGGCCGCTTCTGATCTGGCCGCTGATAAGGATGGGCATAAAGTCGTGGTGAGAGCGTTTCGCGTTATGCTATAAGATGCCTCATGATGGTGACGGTGAGGCTGACTGTTTATTGATTTGCTTTTGATTGACTGGTTAGCATAGTTGCCTGCAATGTGTGTCCTGCCACCATGATCATGCTGTCCTTCAATTGTCGTGTTGGTTAACCGCAAACGTTGACTTGGTTGTGGGCTAATGTATTCGTATTATGCAATGATGGCATGATCTAGGAGCTTGTGTTTGGTAAAATAGGGTAATGGTAATGGGGTAATGGTAGTTGTTGGAATTAAAAATTACAGAACAATTAAATAAAATTTACAAATAAAAAAATGAGTAGCACATTAATTGATAGACAATAGAAAACAACAAGAAACAAACAATAGCTAACACCGTGGATGATCACTTTCTTATAGTCCTAGCAAGAGTCTCAATGCCATTAAACCATTTTCTATTACTCGAATGTGTACATCTACCACAAAGAATTGTAATGGCTCTCCAACAACCTAAAACACATAAAACAGTATATAGTTTTTTTTGAATATCCACAAATAATACAAAACATTCAAATAGTTAGATAATCATATTGGAACCATAACTAAAATAAATATAACATTAAAATGAGATTCGTTTAAAAATAACTCTATTCCTTTTAAACAATAACACTCATGACGCTAACATAGTTTATTACTTACTTACTGCACATTTTCGCCGTATTCCACTTCATAATCTGCTGATTCTTGGAGCGCCTTCGCCTTCACTCCTCTCCGTACAGTTTCAGTACCACACGTCACTTCCACTAACGGACATTTTGTGTTTGGTAATCCGCCGGCTTACAGCCATTCCCGAATCCACCATATCCTTAACCGGACAGGATGTTCTAATGAGATGGTTCCAAATCCGCTCCTAAGCCCTCGAGGAAGATCATCAGCTAATTATGATGTTTTTCGACGGCGGATTTTTTTTTGCGGCGGCCCACCACAGGTGAAGCGTAACCGGATTTGCATCATCACACGCACGCACGCACGCAGTAGTCCAAGAAGGCACCGGCAACACGTGCCCACCGTTTGCTTAATCCAATGAACAGCAAGCAAAATGCTCTGGATTTGGTTTTCTGGCCGTTGGGCCTTCGCTTTCTCGCCGGCAAGCAGGGGCGCTTTGAACTGGTTCCAGCATCCATACGAACCCCATGTTCCGCTAAGTATGGGGCGGTGCACGACGGTTTCTCTCTTCGTACTGCTGCTCCTCGCCCAAGCCACTAGCAAATCACCGTTGAGGCGAGATCAATTAATGTAAATTGTTTCCACCGCTCCCACAAACGGCATCGATCGAATCGCGGGCTTGCTGGTCAAATCGGAGGCCTCCAGCTTTTGGAAAGCCGTGTGTTGTTGGATCCATAATTTTAAGGAACCGAGGAAACCAAGTAAGCCTTTCGCTGGCTACTCTCGCTGTCGAATGGCCACTGGGCTAATTGCATCGTACCGCAGATCTTGGGCTGATTTTTCATCGTCAAATTAAATTAATGACCGGACACATTCATTATGGGAGGAGCAAACGTGCGTGCCGGTTGATCGTGCGATCGCTAAGTAGAATCCAGGAAGCCTGCCCTAATGTGTTGGACTTCTGATTCAAAGTAGAACATTTAGAACCAAAAAAAAACCATTTCCTGATCGTGAGCTACGAGCCCTTGGCGCACTAGTTAATTAATGATTAAAGCTGATCAATCGGCTACGATTTGCTGCTTAGCGTGTGCGTGCGTGTGTTGCGCGGTTTCTACTTCCTTGCTTGTAGCCTTGAAGTTGAAGTGCTCGCTCTTCAAAATGCTTTTTGGAAATATTTTTTTTCCTCAATCTTCCTTCTGTTAAATCGAATCAATCTTACGTCGGCAGTCGAGTCAAGGTAAACTTATCGCTACCAGTACCAGGCCAACGACCATTTCAACCGCTGTTCGTTTGCCTCAGTTTTTTTTTTGGTTAGCGCACTCGAGCGCTATGCGATTCGATTTTATACTTTTACCACAAAATCGAATTACTTGCCATTCCAGGATACGCTTGAACAGTTCGTCGATCTACGGCGACAAATTGGCTCAACCTTTAACGCGGTCTTCACCCAACCGCGATGGTTTCCCAACCGGTTGGAGCTCAATTTAACGGATGATTTAAGATTACCGCGATTCTTGTGCCTCGGTCTTATTGGGACAGGACAGGAGGTAGGAAATGAACAATTGAATCAGGCTCACTGAACCAGCTGATTGCAGTTGCAGTTTGACTGTCGCACGAGTGTCTTCTTGCGTTGAACTAACTCGAAAGAAATGGACTGCAGGAGGTTCGTGAGGATCAATTTATTAGATGGTGCCTGAACGTGTGTTAAAAGCATTAAGCGTGAGCATCCTCTTTATCGCATAACACTATTCTATTACGTACACACAGTAACTGTTTCGAAAGAGCTGTGCTTATTTATTTCAATGATTAAATACTGTCTAGTTGCTGAATAACATGCTGAAGCATTTAGATGTCATCTTTGAGTTGCTAAAATCGTTAATCAGATGAGATATTGAAAGTAAAGTCATAAGTAAAGTAAAATATTTTGTCCAAACGAATGTTTAGAACAAAATAATGATGATTTAATAATTCCGCTTACCATTCGCACTATACCCTTCAATTAGCATCCTAAACACACTTTCTCAACCATATCATATGCCCAATTATGATCCTCATTTGTAAGTAACACAATTTAGATCCTCCATCGAAACGAATCCTAGGTAATTCCATGATTCGCAATCAACGAAACCACTCTCTCTTTTTCTCTCCACGGACGCACTCAATGGTGCTTGTATGTACGTCGTTCAGCAAATCAATTTCATCGACAGTAAATGGAAACCGAGGACGAAATTTAAAACATCCTCACACTCCTCAACACCACCGGATCGTCGAATCGAGTGACTGACAAGCAACTGCCAAGGTAACACCTATGGACCAGATGGGGTGTGAAGAAGAGTGCGTCCATTGCCATTGCGAGATACCCGTGGGGGCCCTCCTGCTGCGCTAATGACCCGTTTTCACACATCGTCCTTCGGGCCCCGGCTGGGCTTTTATTTTTTTCCTCTTCCTTCCTTTGTCGCCAGCAGCCATCTCGCTGCGTTCACACTTCACGCGTTTGGGTCTCTGGGAAGAAGGATTTGCCCAGGACATCACCATCCTCCACGGAGCGTTCGTTTGTTTATTCCAGGTTTGAAGGGCGGCTTAGAGCGGACCAACAATAACAGCGAACCGACCGACGGCTCGGGGCTGTTGTAACCGAACTACTTACACCTTTTCCTGTTGGCCCGATTACCGCCATGCCACTCGACCTCGCTGGTCCGGGGAGTTGTACATACTTGCGGGCCAATTTCGCCAAAGCCACGGCCTACAATTGGACCGAAACCGCATAATGCCTTGTGTGCCTTGTCCCGTGCAGAACAACACATTTGCCACCGGAATCTCCATCAACGCCAACGTTCCGGCATGCCGGAAGGGGCTCAGTTTCACGAAAGACGAAACCGACGAAACCGATGTCGATCGATTCGCACCGGTGTGTTCCGTTGGTCGGTCTATCGAGGTGTAGCTCCCATGGCTATTGGTTTTTGTGCGAACAATGAAAGGTCCTGGCGAAGAAGAGATTAGATCGCTTCTTCCTGTGATGTGTTGATGACCCCGCTGATTTGCAGCACACCACGGAGACGTGTGCACATTTGGCAGCTTTCACAGCTAACGATAATCTGCTTGGCTTCCCTCGGTATCTTCTCGCTACACTTCGGCCATTACACGGTTTTAATCAGCGAAACAGGATCAGAACGCGAAGCGACCGTCTCGAAGAAACGGCAACAGACAGCAGCGGATCAGGATCAAACCTATCGATCCGATGCGATGATCGGCCACGATAGAATTCAGTAGCACGCGCCCAGGGCCGATCGGTGGATTCGGTTGCAAGTAAAGGTGTAAGAAGGATGCTTTTAGAGAGATGGAGTGAGGTACTGCAAGCTGCCTCATATCAGATCTTTGGCTCGCGCTTCCATCGGGTTTCTGGTAATTCGTCTGATCGTTGAAGTTTGCAAGAGGTTTTCCGTTAAAGGCTGTTCATCGGCAAAAAAATACCATCAGCAGTGATATATCGGTGGAGAATTTTCCTTCTTTTCTTATTCTGCACTTCCAATCAATTCTCATATAGTTAATTGGTCTTATTCTATATTAGCAATGACATTTTGAGTTTCAGTTAAATCTATGTTCCGGATAAATTGCCATTCATCATATAAAGGAAGGAAGGAATCCAGTTTTTTTTAAATTCCAAATACTAATAATAGAAAAGCATCACTACGAAATCGAGGCTCAGTGTTATATTAGAAAATATTCGCGACTGTAACAGGCAAGACTTCAATAATGCTTCGAGGTCTCAGAAAAGATCGCTGATCATTCTCACAGCCCAGGTTCCCGTGAGCTCAACAATGAAGAATATATCCTTGCTCAAGCATCCCACTGATGAGAGTTAACGTCGTCACAATCCGACTTCCGACACTCAAGAAGGATACGATTAAATGATTTGCAAACCACCAAACCATCAGACCGTGAAACTGATCCTGTGCAATCGGCTTCACTATTCATCGTACGATCGCCCCGAACCGCACGAGAGGACTATGTAGCTGTTTACAAACACTGCACCGGAGGTGATAAATGGAAGAATGCAGGGGATGTTCCGGTACGATGCATGCTCAGCGTGATCAGCAGACGCTCCTGGATCACGGATCCTCCAGACTTCTTTACCAGCGGCACCAGCACCATCGACTGACGCCACATTGTTTTGCCGACGGAAACATCTTATCAGGGTCGTTAAGAAGCCGCAAGATGTGTGCCATAAGCACCTTCTAAGTCCCTTTTTTCTATGCAGTGAGTGGTGATGGCGTGCTGTTGTAGATCATGTGCCTTGTGTAGCTTCTGTTCGTTTGTTGCGAGGATGAAAACATTGTCCGAGCATGCATGTATGAAAGGTTTAACCAACAACCCATCTCGTTGAATAATGTTTTGTAGAAATCCCTGAGATCATCGCCATCGTTTATGGGAATAGAATAAGTAATCTGAAGAGATAATAAGCTAGAAGTTACCGTAAAATTTTATTTTTACAAAAATAAAAGATAATGACTTATGCATAAACCTATGAAAATATGGACGATAGGGATTTTTTAATAAAGATCTGTAAAATTTATGCAAAATTGTAAGGGCTAGTTATAGTTTGACGAAAAAAAAAGTAAACCAATGGCGATACATGCATACAATAATAGTTGTTTATGAATACACACATGAATACACATTTTTAGTTACTTATTCAAATATTGATTGATCCATCTGATGTAGTGCACGATGTCGGTAACCCGCGAGTCGCTGATGCCATTGGCCAGCTGTTCACGTGGACCAGAGCTTATCACTCCACCGATGTACCATATCCCATATTTAAAGAATAATACACCACTCCCGCGATCACCTGGATATACCGGAGAGGTATTGTTAGAATAAGGCAAACGAGCCAAGGCAGTGTTGTTTCGATAACGGTGTATGCTGGTTTCATTCCATCTTAAAATGTTAATCATCGTTCTGTTCTCTTTCAAACTCCAACCAATTGAATTGCGTTTTAGATGCGAATCCGGTTTTATAGAGTTATCCCAGGATAATCCTTCCTGTGGAAAACAAACAGCTTGAATCTTCGTCGAATCAGCGAACGATATGTAACCCTTCGAGCGTAGCAATGCAATGTTGTTCGCCAATGTTGCCGGATTGAACTGGGGATACAGATATATCCTCAATACGTTGTACGTCATGCTTTCAATTCCTTTACGCTGAAGATGTAAACCCACTCGGAAGTAGTAAAGTTCGGGCCGTGTCCATTTTGTCACACAATCAGCGGCTAGAAGCACAAACGAAACGAAACGCACAGTTTATCATTCCAAAATGCCCATTTGTTTAACTTCAGCAGTATACATACCAGTTATCACAAACTTAGCAGACAGGATGGAACCACCGCACTCATATGTGGAACCTTCGTAAACGGCCACATGCCACGGGAACTGTTCAGGTGTTGTTTGTCCCCCGGCAACCAGCGGATTTTCTTTCAGCTGATAATTTCCACAAACTTGGGGCTTACAGTTTCCATCAAAACTCCACAGTAAAATCGTCACTATCACCAGAGCAAGCACCACTAACCCCAAACATACTACTTTACTAATATCCATAACGACTGCCTGGAACGAGCTTCAGAAACGGTACTGTTCTATTCAAACGTTGGATCACTAATACTTTCCAATTGAACCAACCGAGTTCACTTCACTTATTTCTTTTAGTCACAGTTTTCTTGATAACTGAAACCCCCCAGTTCCATACAATCATCATCGTCTGCGTCATCGTCTCTTGTGCACAACCGACGTCAACGATTTATCACACTTTTCGCTCCAACCAAATGATTCATGGGTACAAAAAGAAACGCTTTGAATTATCAATCATCAAAACATCATAAGAGCTCAAGGAATGGCAGATTTTTTAAGCTTAAGGGGTGGCTTTGGTTATTTCGGGTCCAACAAGGGCTTATTTTTGACGATTTTTAGTGAAAAAACCAGTTAAGTTTAATTTTTCAAAATAAGGCCATATTAAACTACAACTTTTCAAGAATATTTCGTTCTGTTTTGGGGAAGATTTGTTCAAAACTACGTTCATGGCATCCAATCTAGTTCAGCATGTTCAATCCGTGTTCGTTAACGGTAGTTTCAAATTCAAAAAGCCAACGATTCCCGAGGAACACGGAAGCCCCCTCTACATTTCGGGTATTTCACTTCGTCAGCGCCATCTACCCTTAAATGAACTGGATACAGCACCCGAGCGCCCTCTATCCGTCACCACCATCTCGCCAGCCCTTTCGTGCATTTAGAGCTCTCGTTTCAGCACTTCAGCAATCTCGGGTTTTTTTCAAATTTTACCGTTTTTTTCCCAATTTTAACCGATTTTTTTTGGTTTCTGCACGAACAATCGTCAAAAATAAGTCTTTTTGGTGCGTATAACCCGTGGGATTGCTTAAATGAAACAAAAACCCCTTTCTGTTCTTTCATGATAGTAGAAGTTAGTTTCTTATTCGACAAAACTAATCATTTCTTTTATTAGGTGGGTAGATTGAAAATTATTCTGTGAAATATATAGCTCTGCGCTACAACTGCACACCCGGAAATCCGAGGTTCATTCATCGTGGCAGAGCTTTACTTTCTTGTAGTAATGTAAACCACATTTTAACCCACAAGTTTTTGGTTCTGTTGAGATATTAATTATACTTCTAGGAATAATATAATTCAGCTAATACTTCAAGCGCATAAAGAAACCAGACATTTACTGCGGCAATCCACTCCTCAGCTGTGGCCGTTCCACATTTTCATTCATACTCGATCGAACCGTTCAATTGCTGGTGCCGGTCATCTCCCCGTGGCGGGAGATGATTGCGTTACAAAATGGAAGCGAAACAATTCAACAACAGCGGCAACAGCAACAAAAAAGAAACTGAAAACGAAACACCCAAAAGACGCCGCAGCCTACAGCCGACACGCATTAACGCAGTCACACCCGGAACGGTGGTTGCGCCACCGTTGTTCACCGGAAGAAAACACGCCGGTATCACCTCGATTTTTACGATGCCGCCGCTACCGTCGGTGCTTTGATCTGAAGATGCCACTCCTTCCCATCCCTCGAATAAGCACTACCTCCGGATGAAGAAAGGGAATTCGGCGGAAGCCCTCTCTCTCTCTCTCTCTTTGACTAGCACGTAAGTGTAAGCCGAAGGTAAGCAAAGGACGAAATTATTAACCTTTATGGCGCACCCGAAAGGATTCCTGCCGGCGCTGGTAGTGGTTGGGGTTGGGTGTTACTTGTTACACTCCGATCGCTTCAGAGAAATCTACCGAAAACCTACCGAGAGGTTAGGCGTTGGGTGGGCCACCGGCGATGCCGGGATGGTGCCACTTGCCACTTGCGCTGCTTACCAGCAACATTCCGAAGAGGCCTAGAGACCGCTCCGCTTCTCCCCAGCTTCTAGCTCGTTCCACGGGTTCCTTTTCACTTTTTCGGTCCGTCACAACCGCGGCAATTGTTGAAGGGTTCAGCAGCAAGCCGGTTCTTCTGGCGACTCGCCAGATTTCCCGGTGCGTTTGGCGGCGTCGTGCCACGTGCCGCTAATTAAGTGGCGAATTTTTATTTGAATGTTTTATCAAAATAGTGTGTTTTATTAATATTTCGGGCGCGAGCAGGTGGGTGGGATGTCACGTGCCACGACAAACTTGAAGGACGATTCGCGAGGCCGCGGACAGAGAAGGATGTATCTGTCCGTTGTTTTGTGGAGGATAGTTTACCGAACGACCGAGCCGAGCGCACCAAACGGACGCAGAAGGAATTCCGTTGCCATGGGAGCGCGCCCGGAAGCCGGATTCATTTGGATCCCGGCAGCTCGCCAGTTGCTCGGTAACCACCGCCCGTGGTGGAGGGGAGAAGGGAAGAACTTGAACCTTGCCGGTACCCGCGGCCTTAGCACGCCATTTTCAAGTGGAACTTCGAGTGGGCGATGGCAGAGAAGCAGGATATTAAAAATGTTTCGAATCCAACCAGCCAGCCAACCAGCCAACCAGCCAGTCAGTCAAAACCACGTTGCCAGGCGTCCCGGTCGAGGCATGGACGGGGAGCGTCCCAAAGAGGGAGGGGTTCGCATTCAGGGAATCTCAACAGCGAGCTCCCCGGTGCCCCCAACATTGAAATGCTATTGATGCTGGAGCACGCAACTCTACTAACGTACAGCCCGGCAATCCGCATCCATCCTAAGCACAGATAAGGGCGTCCCTTTTGCCTAAGCGCCACACACACGCACATCAAACAGCTCTTCCTACCGGTACTCGTTTTTGTTGCCGTTGGCTGGACATTTTGATTGAATTCTGATGCACACGGTTTGACCCCCACACCGGGGGAGTTGTAGAGCGCAGCGTAACGAAGTGCATTCGAAACTATTTCATATTGGATCGGCATTTTAGAAATATGCATATATCCATCCACTCCACGAAGGTAAAGGTTGAAGGGATGAAGTGGGAGTTGGGAAAAGGGAATAAAAAGTGGAGGAGCATCAGCATCGAGTGCGATATCGTACTTCCAGTGGAGGTTTAAAAGGTTCCGCATCAATGGAGGTAGAGAGCAATATGATCCAATCGAAGGGAGAACGCGAAAAAGAGAGAGAGAGAGAGAGAGAGCAGGAAGGGAAATTTAATTATCTTCCTATTCCGCTTCAAACATAAAACCAATTTTAGAAACGCATCGCAATATCCGCAATATGAACGCACAATCCAGCCGGAGAGTGGACACGGACCCGAGAGTGCATATTGCATTTCTGCGGATAGCGCAGGGTCTGTAAATTCCAAAACAGTCATCTCCGGGACACTGCCGTCGTCGTCAGAGTAGCCATTGAGTCGATGGCTGCACCGTCATATTGACATTTCTGTCAATCAAAGGATGCTGCGTCTTCTTTGCGGTCCTCTAACCGACCATTTAGTTGCGTGCATTTTAGAGGAACACGAACACACCGTTTAAAGCACATTTTGTCGAAATCAATCTCACATTTCCGCTCCGCAAAAACGGATCCGCTAGGACCTGCCAATATACTGTAGCCGTTGTTGGGTTTTGGTTTCGTTCGCTTGATGGTTCTGCTGAGCACTAACCCACCATGTATGCGGCTTTATCATATTTTCTAGAAAATGACGGATGATGTTGCGCCCTACGCCTACGCCCTCATGCCGTTGTCGTTGGCTTCTGCGTGATACCAAATCATTCATCATTTGCATCGACCACCGGGAGCTGGAGCTGGAGGACAGTTCTATGTGGTTTTTGGGCTGAGATTTCCACCGAAAATACATTCATCAATCGACGACTGACGACTAGCTGACTCTTAGCTGACTGATTTGGTTGTTAAATGGAAGAGGAGGCGGAGAGGCCGTCGTTACGATGACACCATTTCCATCCATGCCCGGGACCGGGGACCAAGTTCCGCTTCGGGGAGGCATTTTGTTAATTAAATTCTAATCATTCATCCGTTTGGTCGGTCGGTCGGTCGGTGCAATCGAACCATGACGGACCAAGCGAACGGCGCTTCGTGGAGCTTTCGAACGATCAGAGACCGGATCAGAGGTCGAGTGGCCATGTGACATCAATGTCGTCGTCCGGTGGTGGACGTTCGATGCTTCCATCATTTACAGCAGCATCCGGGAGCAGTGAGGGGCAAGAAGCGTTTTAGAAACTCCCGGCTACGGATACGGATCAATCGCTTGGTACGCTAATTAACCGATCCTTCCATGGCTGACCTCCCTGGCCATTCGGAAGGGAGGTCGGAATGAAATTTTAATATTTTCCCTACCGTCCACAGCTCGTGTGCCACGAACAAGGTAATTAAATCATGTGACAACGGGGTCACCGAAGCACACAGATGCACACATAACCCTCTCGCTGCACTCAACTGTTGCATTCTGGCCATCTCGAAGCCATGATGCTGTAATGAGCGAGGTTCTGAGAAGCGGTTCATGTGCCGGACACACGGCTCCACATTCGATGTCCGCCGTTCTTTGTGGTGCTTTCGGTGCACGGTCTAACCTATCGCTAAATTATCGGTCACCGGTTTGCATCTGTTGCATCGCAAAATGGCAACCAAACCAACGCCCGCCAATCCAAGTTGTTTCGTTGATGCCGTTCAATTATCATCATGCTAATACGGTGCAGCATCTCGCTTCCTATCAATTGACGGTTTTCCGCTCGATGGATTCGCTCGATCGTTGTGCATTTAAAGTTCGAAAAGGAACAATTTATTATGACCCCTTATTTCGATCGCAGGAAGAGAGTGCAGTGTGTCTTTCTAAAGCGATTGACGGACACATCGTCGGTCGCTGTTTCGCAGCTTCGCTCCGTTTCCTTCGTGTTCGTTTGTCTAGCAATTGGCACTTGAAATTAAAAATAAATCAAACTTGAGAGACCCAAGCGCAGACACGCGGATGGCGCCACATTTCCGATCAAATGTGAATCAAATCGGTAAAACAGTGATGCTGTGAATTAGACTATTCTTAGACCGATCGCATCAGAAGGATCTTTCATCAGTCGATTGATGAATAAAGAAATCCCCATCCCTCAGCACAATACTCATACAGTTTTTTGGGGACATTCCTTGTCCAATAGTGTGTTTAAAAGACTCTTCCAACCTATGGCGAGCGCGTGTACCTTGTATTGTGCCCAGTAAACCTCCAAAAATCCATCCGCCTGTCAACGCAACCGAACACGATTTAGAGACGCACTTTTCGTTTGTCCCAAAACAGTGACCGCGGCCTGGCTGTCTGGCGCTAATGAACGATAAATGATTTTTTGCGCAAACGCGACGACGACGGTGATGGTCGGCACTTACCTTTGCCCACCTCGAAGAGTCACACATCAACTTTCCACCCCCTGTCCCATCCCAAACGCCTTAATGTTTGTTCACGCTCCTCGCACCACAGCGAAAGCAGCGCCACGGCGTGATCGTGATCGTGAAGATCGGAGCTTTTCATCCGGCGATGAGGCCCCGAGGGCAAGGAGGATGACGATGGAGGGGAATAATATTAAAACGCCGACCATATTGGAAACGCCGAGTACTGGAACGGTCGAAAAGGTAAGCCATTGGCAATCGTAAACAGCCGCAGCGTTTGTTCTAGAGAGTAAACTAGAGCATCATGTGATCGCGGGCCGATCAGTAGAAGCCGGGAGTATCTCTGGATGGTTGTTTGTTTGGAGTGGAGTTTACCCTTCAATTTGTACTTGTGATAACTTACAGCTAGCAAGCTTGATAAGCCAATTGACCAACTGATAGTCGCTTTCTTACAATGAAAATACCTCAATGACGAGAAACCTGTTACATGTCCCAGTCGATCAAGGCTCAAGGTAGTGCTTTTGAGGGCCAACTGAGGGACGCAGCTCGGCGCGGCCAAGGACTTTGAACCAGTGGAAAATTCCAACCAATCTCATTCATGCGTCAGTCGCGCCGTTCGATCCGTAGCACGCACCTCGGAACAGGTTTAGCGGCAGCGTATTTCGACGTGAAACAAAGCCATACTTGTGACCTGCCCCGGTGGGAGGAGGCCACACTATCGGACTTTTCACACGTTCGATACACGCGTTAATTGCCTCGGTAAACAGTGGAACAAATTCGGAACATTTCCTGTGCGCTGCTTTCCACCCAAAAGAGCAACCGGCGATGGAGAGGGATCGTTTGATGATCTTCAGCGTGGATCCAAGATCATCGGTGCAGGGGCAACAGGCAATGGTTTAGGAATAGCACCCCTGAACGCGTATCGCGAGACTGTTCTCGTGGTGCAGCCGATGCCGGTGTGGCCATCTAAATCCTAAGCTGCAGCCACTAAGCATTAATGTGGTAATATGCATTCAAAGGGACAGTTTTTTACGCGCACCAAAGCTCGCCATACAAATCCCCACACAAATCCCATTTCACAGATCGAGCCACTGTTAACTGCGCTTTAGCTGCCCACCTCATATCCACGGTATCATCCCTCGCCGCGTTTGCCAGAACCAGTAGCCCATCCAGGACACTCGGATCGGGCTCGGGATAGAGGGAACGAAAAGGGACTATCACGATTCTGTTTCGTTATCTTTATACCAGCTCAATTTATGATATTTTGCATTTAAACCACCATCAGCCACCAACCGCCATCGCTCGGTGCATCCCACCGGTCCGGTGGAATCGTTTTATCGCCCGGCCGAGGTCACGCGTTGCATCACGAACGCGAATTGCCAAAAATAAACGCCAGCAAAAGAAATCCCATTCTGCAGGATCTACACACACGCGCGCGCCGGCATGGCACACTAGGATGGTGTCCATTTGTTTCGTGCATGAGCATCGATCTCGGTTTTTCCATTCCACTGGCCACCGGCACCGGTAAATCAAAGAAGGCGTCGATTGCAAAGGCATCGGGAGGGTGGATGTGGTGAGTCCTGCTCCAGGATGTGTTTAGCATATTTTATTGCAACCATAAGACATCGCGCTCGAGGGATGATTCTCGATGGCCATCGTTATGCTATCCGCGCGACGGTATTCCCGCGAAAAATGCTCCGAATATCGAAAAGTATGAAACAATTAGACAAATCCCCCCCTACACTTCAACTGTTGAAGCATTAAAATTGCACAAAATCCACGGCCACGGCACGGAAAGGACAGACGGAGAAAGATAGAGAGCATCAAATCCTCCCTCCCGGACCGGGAACAGACGACGGGAATTCCGTGTGGCACCGGAAAGCTGTTGATCCCCGTTTCATATCTCCCTCGAGGGACAACCAAAGGGGAGTTGGGTGGTTTGGGTGGTTGGTGTGGCGCGAATCAGGAAATATGGTTGGTCTTCTGTGCTGGCGCTGGCCAGAAACTATACAGAGCTGCTATCCCGACGTACACACCTCCTCGTCACCATCCTCGCGCTCTTTTTGTGCGTCCGGGTCGCTAATGGACGAAAGCCGGCTAGCTAGGTGGTTGGCTGGCTGGCGAGGCTGGCGATGCTGGCCTGAAAAATGGTTCCGCCGAAGTGGCAAGCTTGGCATGAAAAACGGGGAACCTCAGCCGACGACGACAGGAAAGATATTTGCATCATCACTCACGTCAACCGGACGAATGGACGGACTCCTGCTGGTGCAGGCAGCTGCTGAATCCGGGCGGCGGCAGCAAAGTTTCGTATTGTCGCGCCCCGCCAACTAGGGGCTCAGCCAGGGGCTGCATCGAAAGGATTGTGAGCCATATATGAGCTTTGTGGCATTCGTGTCGCATCGGACATCCCGCTGTTTGTGAGCATTGGCCTCAAAGCATAGCGCCGTATGCCACGAGAGGAATAAGAGTCCGAGGCAGCAGCGAGAACCATCGGTCAGATTAGCGCGCGAAGCGTTGTCCGTCCGTTGTCCTCGCCCGCCTCCTCGTCCTCGTTCTCGTCGTCGCCATCGTGATCCTGACCACCGTCACCATCATGCAGGGCACCTGCAGCCGATGCACCATCCACACCACGCCACCGGATCCCAAAATGAGAGCAAAAGAGGAAGAGGAATGAACACCGAAAAAGCATTTCTGGCGAGCATGAGATCATTCTTCGCAGGTCGACGGTGCGAACGCCAGCGATGCGGTGAGGTGCATCGGATGC
>NC_064875.1:66715967-66725967 GCF_943734745.1 Anopheles darlingi
TGTTGTCCACCTTTGGGGGGGGGGGTTTGGAAAAATGGAACGAAATCACGAAGAAATCTCGAAGGTGGTTGGTATGAAATGTAACAAACCGAACCGTGCCCGGGACACCAAAATACGCCCGTTGTTATGACCATTAGGATGACCAGACCATCATTATGCCAGCTTTCAACACCTCTCCGGGACAACGGCAACGATCCATCGGTAGCGCTGCGGCAGACGGCGACGAGAACAGGACCGAGGACGCATGTGGATGTGTGTGTGTGTGTGTGGTTTTCACGCATCAATGAATTTCCTCTTTGGTGCCCGAGCGACATTCCAGGGAGGCACACGTCCACGCCATTCCGCCACCGATTCCGTTCTCATATTCGCTGCTGGTCAGCATCTCGATCACGGCAGGGCCAAGAACAGGGAGAGGATAAGGCGCAGGCTGCCTTCCCCCTTACCGTCATGCCACTTGTCATAAACATTGACTCACTCACCGTCACGCGGGATGCTGGGAGTGCGCGCGTGATGCGACGGATTGGACGAGCCCCATGCCAGTCCGCTTCGTGCCTTCGTCCGATGGCAAACAAACGAGCTTCACGCTGGTGGCGCTGGCTGGCAGGCTAGCTGGCTGGCTGGCAGGATGCAAAGTGGCACCTCTTGGTTTCTTGGGTGCTCCATCTGCTCCGTCTGGTCCGTGTTTCGGTGGCATGTCTTTGGGTCTGCACCTTCCTCTCTCGTTCTCTCTCTATCTCTATCTCTCTCTCACACACTCTCTCTGTCTGCACGCGCTGGACAACATTGAACCTTGTTTGTTTGAACAGCGCGATAGTAAGGGCTGGGGGGTGAGGGTAGAAAGGGGTTGAAACCGTGACATGGTATGCTGCTAGGTTCGTGCCACTCCAGCAGAACCACCGCTCGCTCCTGCTCCACTCCAGGACCTCGGTGTAGCTCCACCGTGAGGCTCGTGAGGCGCTCGATGGCTGACAAACTGCATCACACCAAACGGTAGCCAAAATCGTATGTATGTGTTAAAATTAGCACCTCCATATGAAGAGTAGCATAAAAGTGTTGCTGGCTGGTGGCTTGGGGCTGGTGAGAGATCGAAACATTTGGGGGGTTACCGTCGTGTCTGACGCGGTACGGTCACGGCACGGCACGGCACGGACGGACGGACGGACGGCGGGAATGCTGAGCGAGTGACCGTCCATGTCACGGTGCTGGTCGGCTGGCTGCGTTTGTGGCAAGAACATTTCTTTCACGACATCACATCACGGCTCCGATCGATCGAAGGTGACACATGACACTGTTTAAAGGACTACCTGTTTTCAAGCTGCTACCGGTCATGGCAGCGCCCTGGGTCCTACACTGCCGCCCCTGGCCCTCGCCCCAGGTGAAGCACTACCAACTGACGGATTCATGCGAGGCATGCGATCTTGATGCTGTTGCTGCTACTGCTCTTGGTGGCTTCATCGCAGTCGGAAAACACGTGATGACAGTTGACGGGAACAGCGTTTTGGAGCATTTTTCCGTGATTCAGTGGAATCAGATATGGCTTACTTATTATGAATTGAAATTTATACAGTACGAATAATAGCGCAATCGAAAGTTAGAACTCCATTTGGAAAAAGACAATCTTTCTCCTTCAAATCATCAACTTTTGGCTGAAAATCTCTCTTTTATTCATTAGTGGATGGAAATGTATTAGAGAGCGTCTC
Source organism: Anopheles darlingi (assembly GCF_943734745.1). Classification (NCBI taxonomy): domain Eukaryota; kingdom Metazoa; phylum Arthropoda; class Insecta; order Diptera; family Culicidae; genus Anopheles; species Anopheles darlingi. Next base: position 66,717,668 of record NC_064875.1, read on the forward strand.
AAAACGATTTAAAAATAAATTTAAAAAAACCTATTTTAGTCAATCAAAAACTACTTGAATCGTCCGGGCTTGAACATGTAAATTAAAATATAGCTTACTTTGATTTATTCTTTTTTTCAAAAATATATTTTTGTTTGAATAAATAGACTTAAAATCATTTGCATTTATTGTTACTTCAATGCTTTACGTAGCGCTTCTATAGATTCAATGTTTGTTTGCTCGATAAAAAAAATGTTTTTATTACCTTTGAGTTTGCATGTTCCAGTTTGCCATAAAAAAAATGGCGTAGATGGAGTAAAAAATGTAGACCTAAACAAATGAATAACGCAAAACGGAAAAACGGAAGCCCACCATTAATCCAATTCATGTAACTGTTAACAGTGTATCACTTCTACCCGCCCGCAGGACCAAAGGATCAATGCGATCTACCAAAGTCGGGCCTAACGTCGCTGCACGGTGGGGCACCCGGGGGGGCTGGGTTCGGTCCGGTCCCAAACGCACCACCACCCAGCGCCGACAGCAACGGCAACCGGTTGCACGTGAACAGTGCTAGTGGCGGGGGTTCCGGTGCCGGCGGAAACCAAGGTGGAACCGGTGGCAGCGCCGGAGGTGGTGGTGGCGGTGGTGGTGGAAGCGGAGGCGGTACCGGTGGATCGCTGTGCGAACCACACAACATACACCAGGATCAGGTAAATGTAGCTGCGCGGGGGGCCTCCCCCCCCATTTTCCCTACGAATGCCGATCGGTTGGGCCTGGCTGCCGTCGGAGCAGAGGCCCAACGGGTGATGCGCCCCGAAAGGTGAACGACTCTTCTTACTCTTCCACCTAGCTGAACGCGGCCGCGGACAAACATGGGGCAACCACGAAACAGAAACGGCACCGAACCCGCTTTACGCCGGCCCAGCTGAACGAACTCGAACGTTGCTTCTCCAAGACGCACTATCCGGACATCTTTATGCGCGAGGAGATCGCCATGCGGATCGGTCTCACCGAGTCACGTGTGCAGGTGAGTCCCTGGGGGGGTGGTTGCGGTGCAGGCTGGCCACGAAGCTAGACAGACCCCTCCGCTTTTTTCCCGTTCCGTTAATGGCGGGCAATGAGTTTCACAAAAGCGCTTACACAACGCAAGGCCTCCCGTTCTTCCGGCCTTCCGAGACCCCTTCCTTCGCTATTTACATAAATCATTTTTCCCATCCCCTGACCGTGGCTTGGTTGTCTAACCGGCCCCCCTCCCTGTCAGCACCCGGACAGTGTTGACCGGTAGGTTCCTTCGGTGGTGTTGCGTGGCAGAATTAAAGCGATTCCTTCGAACCAGAGGGTCCGACGAAGGACTTTGTTGGTAAAACACACCCACAGCAAACTGAACGGACCCATTTAGCTGCCCGTACCCTGGGGGCCGTGTTTGCATAGGGAGAGAGCAGTATCTAATCCGGTCGTGATCCGATCGTGTTCATCGCCGTGCACGCGAAGCATGACTTTTGTTTCTTTTCCCCGTTTTTTAACGCGTAGTAATCTAGCGTAGCTGTTAGTGTTAGGGTAGAAAACAGGGAAAGTACACTTTAAAGCAACACAGGACCTTCTACAGAGCGTCAGAAACGGAGCAGAATATCCAACCACCATGACGCACCTTTTGCTAATCCTCCAAAAATGATTTAAATTCTTCGAAACCGGAGCGCAATGCTGCATTCTCGGTGCTCGGTGCAACCATGTAAGCACCACAGCGACAGTTTACATGTGTACGAGTGTTGACCCTGAGTCCTGAGTTCCCGAGTCCGGTCCGTGCTCGAGGAATGTGGTGTTAAGCTCACTAATTAACAATTAAATCGACCAAATGAATCACTTAGCTATCACTCGCCCTACCCGGCTGGCCCAGCCCGACAGTAGTAGAGGTCAGGCGACAGTACTCGCACGTCTCAACGTCCCAAAAAGGACGACGACGACTCTCGGATTGAGATAATTTGTTGTGGTTCTTGGGAATGATTACCGATACCAGGCGGGGCCCAAGATTCCCATTTACATAAACATGATTCACGAGCAACAGCCCATCGTCTCGGCATCTGGTTTCTAAAGCTTTCCTAAAGACGAGCCCAAGGGCCAGGCCCAACCACCAGGTGTGCGTGTGTGTCCGGTCTCAGAATTGATCTGTGACACATGTTACCGGTGTGTTTGACACAGTCATCAACATCAACCGCCCCCCCATGACCCTCACAGTAGTAGCTGTCTTCGGTGAATAAAGAGTTGCAGTGGCTGCCGTTTTCTTACCTTTCTGTTCAGGCGTTCTAATTGAAGGCAGGGTTTCCTCTTTGTCATTCTTTGTTCGACGAGGAAATGCATGGTGATGTCTTACAACGACAAGACAGCTGACAGTGGATCAGGAGCATGTGTTTCAACTCTTTAAAGCAAACGAATGGACTTGATATGTGCCAGAATATTTTATTGGATGAAGATGTACGATGTAAGGTGTGAATGAGTGAGCATGGGAAGGAGGTCTTGCTGTGACTCCGGACATTACTCGGTCGACAGGACATCTATGCTGCCATTAATAGAGAATGATTACAATTAGCTGTCACTAGGGTGGGTAAAAGGGATGCTTTAAAAGCTTGTTTTAAATAGCCTTTGGTCATTAGATTAGATTTGGAATTGGCTACGGCACTACTCCTTGATTCGCTCACATTATTGGTGCAAATTAGTAGAAACATGTAACCTACAACCGTGCGCGATGAGTTACAGACATTCAAAGGATATTTGCTACAAAGGATACATTTTATTTAAAAAAAAACCTGCATGGCTAGGAGTTTCGATGCTAAAATATTGGGTCCATATCAATCTGGTCCTTAAAATATTGAATAACTATTATTAGTATTTAATCATTTCTATTTCCATCCGATTAGTCATTCTATTTCCATCTAGAATACTACACATTTCATCAATTTCTCTTCGTAGTTGATGAATGCGAAGAAATGGTTTCCCACGATTTTATTTACAAAATTGATCAACAATTTACCATACATTATGCCAGCCAATTGTGAAAAGATTCTAAACACTTTTCTCGCGCTGAATCATCCAAACGACATTTATTTGCTTTGCGACAGGCGCACAGAAAATGCTTCTCTGCAAAAGGTTTCTACGATTTAAAAATTCATACTTCAAACCCTTCAAATGGATCAGATCCGGCTTACCAGCTAACGCTAGCGTAAGCCCGCGGGGTAATCACAGTAATACCGCTATCCCATTCGCTACGCTTGTCATGCCATAAATCAATCAATAGATATTCAGCATAAGATAAACTTTTGAAAAAAAAAATCTCATCACGTCCACTCGCTATCTTAACGGCCGTATGGGCCACCGCCAGCAGTAGTACGTGTACCACTCTGCAAGGCGTTCGCACATCAAGGCAAAGTAAAAACCTAAAAGTACTAAAGTCACAGTCACAACTTTTTGATCCTGTCTGCCCTGAATCCATTGCAAACCCCCTACACCGAGTTGGGAGGTTTGGGTGTCCCCTTCGCCCTGGACTACGAGTGCCACAATGGCGCGTGCTCGTGTCAGCATATGAAAGTGTTTTCAAGGTTATTGCAGCGGCTTAACTCGGGATCATGCAGATTGACCTCAGATCTAGGGAGGATGGAGACACGCACGAAGACGGCGCCAAAGTTTACGCCACTTGTTCGGTTACGGTAGCTTCGGTGGCCATAAAAGTAGATTTTATTTTCACTCCTCACACATCGGCCACCATGTGGCTGATGATGCTGATGATGATACCACACCACCGATCGCTTTTGATTGCCCCCACGGGTTGATCGGGATCCGATTTTCGGTACTCCCCTACCTACCGGTATCCTGGCGGACTCCCGTTGTGTTTATTTGATTTGGTTGTTTGCGTAAAGCCGATCAATAAAGTTTGTGTTAATAATACTAATTATCGAGTGTCGAAAAGGAAGTTCCTCGTTTCGCTTCACGCTAGTGACAGAGAGAGAGTGAGCGAGAGGGTGGTGACTGAGATGGCAACCGAATAGCCGCATCGACCGCATGCACCATGAATTCCATAACTTTACGGTTCCCTGTTCGGCAATGGAGACGCTAGTCACTATGAGTGGGGCATTGTTTTCCCATTTAGCCACTTCATCCTTGGTTTAGCAGCCTGTGCTACATCCAGCTAGGGGCCTCCCCGAAAAGCCAATGCCGGTCCTTTTTAATAGCAAAAGTTGCCCAACTTCTCCAAGACGAAGAAGGCGATGGCGCTGCCATAGTGAATACTCGGTGTTTAGCTGGCTTTTGCTTCGTTTTAACTAACCAGCAAAACCACTACCACCTGGTGGTACGCAGGAATGCTCCTCATACCAGGCCACACAGAAAAGGCCAGACGACGCAGAGTACTACGGGACGGGACATATTGCAAGTTTGTGGTTGCTCTAATGGAACTTCAACCAGACACACACACACACAACAGCCAGCAGCAGCCAGCAACGGTTGCCAAAGTAGTCCCAGTGGGCCTGAGAGTGAGCTTGTGCGGCTATCATCACCACTGCTACCGTGCGATACGCACGCCCGCACAGACACTGGGGACTGGCGTTGTCTGGCAAGGCCAACCAGCCCGTCCGTTCCATCCCAACACCACGGACAGGGGGGGGGGGGGGTGAGAGCGAGGATTTCGGATTTCGTTATTCGATTTTTATGATGTCATTATGGCTTTATAGGTTCGCCTTTATGGGCCGGCCAGCTCAATCGAGCAGGAATCGAGACTAAAAGGGCCGCACTATGCGCGTCCCGAAACGGGAAAACGATTTGTTTGATGTTCGCATTGCGCTGCAGCAGGGGGCCCACCATTGAAATAGCTGGAATGGAACGGGTGGATCATGGCAATGATTTTACGCGAAAAGAAAGCAACGAATTAACACAAACCATTCGTTCTCTTTCCAACGCTTCCAACGTTGGAATGCTTCGTTCGGTAATGGGTTCGGATAGGTTGTGGCCGTGGCCGGTCAGTTTAGGAGATTACCAGATCGTTTTTCAAACTGTGACCAAACCAATTAGAGGATTTGCACATCTCACACCACATGCCAGAATGGCATGAAAGGACCTTATTATGGTCGCGCTTTCTTTAAGTCACTATTAGTTGGTTTCGGGCGCTACGAAAAACTTAAAATCGTTGGCTCATTATCCATTTAGTCGGGAACGGTAGGTGGTTTTCGTAATGTTTATAGGAATTGGCTTAGTTTGATAAAATGAGAATTGGATACAGGCCTTTAACAGGCACTTGTTTTTCATGGGTGTTGTGTTTGAAAAATTAGAGAACGAAAATTTACACGCGTTTGTGTGTTAAAACAAATCATTGTAGGACGTTATAAGAAGAATTAAGCCGAAATATCTTTAAACTCGATTACAATTTTGAATTCGCATTGCTTTAAGAAGTTACTTTATCAGGACAATGTTATTTTGCTCGACAATCCAACGTCTACCAGGACATTGTCTTTTAAATTCGTCATCCTAGGGAACTTATCTTAAAGCGACTCCCAAAATCACAACACACTCGTCCATCAACCGTCACCACCACGTTGCTCCCACGAGGGAGAACAGCTACCACGAAAGCGAAAACGGTTCAGCGAAAAGGCACAGCTTCCGGAAAAAAGGCTCTACGGAGCGGATTTATAGCTCAGCCCAGGGCTACTCCACACACCACCACCAGCAGCAGCAGCAGCAGCATCACACTATGCCGAGTCATGCAAATAGCAGGAAAGGAACGAACGAACGAGAAATCCTTGATCTCCAAGGGGGTCAAACAGTAAAACCCCAAATGTAAATGGTGAGAAATGATAGTGAGCTCTACATACTTGCCATGCGATATAGCACCACCTACTGCTGCTGCTGCTGCTGCTGCTGCTACTACGGCTGTAACCGACCAGAGACAGCCCGTCCAAAGGCCACCTCCAGACCAGAGCCATGAATCTGGCGACGAGGAAGGGCGAAACAAAAAAAAAGCGGAATCCTCACAGCGAATGCAGATCCTTCCGTCGGTGCTTGCTGCCCCTTTCCAGGCCCATCAACACCCGACGGCCTGTGGCGAGCTTTACCACGGAACGGTCACGATATAGTGGCTGCCACTCCCGGCTGTGTGTGTGTGTGTGTGTGGCATTAGTTGTTGTTCCCCAAATCCCCGCAATGTCAATTTATATGCGGAAATAATTCCTCCTCTTAATCCTCGGTGTGCCAGGGGCTTCCGAAATCCCTGTGCATAAATAAATTCACCCAGAACCATCGCTGGGTTCGCTTACCGAGGTGCTAGCGGTTACTGTGGTGCCTACTGGTCCCAGAATACCGCGCTGACTGACTCTGGCGTGTAACGATAGGCAGCCGATAGGTGGTTAAAGGTAGCATCGATGCTCGGTTTTGCTGTAAAGCAAACTTTCCCCAAACAAACCTTACCCTCAATTCATCTGATCATCTTCAGCATGATTGAATCAGTGAATGTTAACTGCAGCCGGGCTGCGGAACAACAGGGAAATCTGGTGCCATCGGGAGCCTAATGCGCAGTTTTTTAATATACATATTAGCTTCAAAGGTCACTTCGGATCTCCAGGTAACCTTGCCAGGTCGATACCCTGTCAAGGTGGCCAGCAAATCGAGTTCAGCTGAGACAGACACCGCTAAAGCATATTTTGTAGAACCAGCTGCACCCAATGATCCCCAGACCTCTGGAGCTTCCATGGGCGATCACCCCCCGGGTTCGGTCAAATATTCCATCACAATCCATCGCTCTAGTGGTCAGAAGCGAACCCACAAAGAACGGACCTCTTGGTGCATCAAGCGATGAAATTGGATCACTTGCCACCGATTCACCGGTGCGGTCGATCGAAGCGATATTTGATATGGTTGGCCAGACGAGAGAAAAAAAAACCCCAAACAGAGCCTTTGAAACGACGACGACAAAACCCGCTCCATTGTACCCCGCGGAACATGTACCAAATCGGTCATTTCGGACCGATAAATTCCACCCAGTCAGCCCAACGGGGAGGGACCGGTTTACCTTCAATCGTCAATCGTCACATGTTGGTGGTTTTACAAATCAGTTTTCCATCTTCGTTCCATCTGTCCCATATCTCGTGGTTTTCTGCAACTGCCGGAACAGCCGTCGGTTTTGTTGGTGTTGACGGGTAGTGTCGTTCAGTTCTCGCCCGAAAATGTTGTGGTTTTTTCCACAGACGGCCGCAATGAGCTTCACGCAGTTCAATTCTCGAGAATACTCTGTCTCTGTTCCTTTTTTTCAATGTTATGAGCAAGTGATCGACGGGAACCGGTTTCATCAACGCATTACAAACGATAAACCGCTTGGGTAGTTGGATTGGATCAGTTCAAGAGCCTGCTCGACAACGACTACTATGTTCCGTCACCAGAGCAACACGAAAACGGAAACTCAATCAAATAGCATTATCCCTGCTAATATGCACTCTCAAGCGACATCTTGAACATCAACTGAAATCAACCATTGCCGACCATCGCACCTGAACGGTTTTTAAGCAAGTGATAACATCCCCCATCAAATCATCAGCCAGAGATAGATTTGAGTGTGACAACACCACCAACACTGACTTGAACTTGTTGCACGCGTCACACGAATCCCGAGACGGTGCGGGGAGGCGGTTTTATCGAAATTAGTTGACCGGAGTGTGCCATACCCCGCCTCACTAATGCGTGCCACGTGGCCAAAATTTAATATAAACTGCAAATACACAGCACAGCAGATTTGTTTTAGGGACTCGGGGTCGGGGTTTTTGCTATTGACAGGCTGTCCACCTGTTATTTCTATCATGCTGTGTCTACCCTCCCCACCGGACAAATTCAACCATTCCATTCCCTGCCGGTATGATTGTCTGTTGGATGTTAAGGTTGGTGCAAAGAATTGAACGTGCCGCTCGCTGGCATGTTGGTAACATTATGTGATGCAAAGGGGCAGACAGGCATGTGGCATGTTTTCGAAAAACCGAAAAAAAGGTGCAAAACAATCATTTGTTTTCATCTGCAACGATGACGGCATACGCCTTCCGAGGACGTCAATTGATTCGCCCTGGGTGACAGGCTCAATAATCGATTCAGCGGTCGCCTACTAGATCGAAAGCCGTCATTGTAAAAAAAACGATAATGTAAAAGAGATAATAAACACTTATCGGACTATTTCTTCCCTGGGATGTACCGATCAATGTGAATATAGCAAGAATAGGAATGAATATTCTTTTGAAACACGTACCCGTGGAAAATATCCAGAATACTATTCCATATATTATGGCCACCTGTATGAAAAAGGA
>NC_064875.1:66730967-66735967 GCF_943734745.1 Anopheles darlingi
CTGGCCGCCACATGAAATTTTTCCGTTTTTCTAGAGAAATTTGGCCCAGAACGGTAAACGCTTCCAAGCGAGTGTTTATTTGAAATGGTTCACATTTTTCTGTGCCTGAGCAAGCATTCAAGTGGAGCTCTTCGGATGGAAAATATCAAAATTGGTATTCTCGGTCGTTCGCCAAAGGACTCGTCCGGACTCGTATCCTTGGCAACCTTCGCGCACTCCCCGCTGGAAGCATTCTTCGCTTCACGAGTGGGCGAAACGATGTGATGCGGGAGGCTGCGCGCTGGAGTACGCAAGCTTCAAACACGCAGCATCCAACAGTACCTGCCAATACTAACACTTCGATGGATTGAAGCCAAAACGGTGGAAGCCATGGAAACGGCGAGCAGCATTTTGTGGGGGAGCAGCCGTACGGGTTAGCCAAACGGCGAGAGGACATAGAGTGAGAGAGAGACAGCGACCGAGAAAGAGGAGAAAATCTTTGTTTGGAATTTCCACCGTTGGCGCCATTTTGGATCAGCTTGTGTGCACGGGTACGGGGAATGAATTTTTCAGAAGCATGCGCGATTTCTTTTCCTGTCCGTCCTTAGCCGACCAACCCCGTCAGGGCTGCTCGCGAGCAGAAGCACTTTTCAGAACAATATTTGAAGATTATTTCTTCCATTAACTCCCGAGACTCTGCCGTTGACTGCCGCCTAGCCGGGTGCTGGATGAAGTTTTTAGCTTTGTTTTGGATGTGTTTTCGATTACGACAAGGGAACGGGAAGGCTGTCGCGTCATCTGCATCCGGCGAGGGCCTAGCGTTCAACCAGAATCGGGTCTGCTGGCAGCATCGTTTACGAGTCCACCAAGTCCGCGAAAAGTTGATCGAAAATTCAATTAAAAGCGGAAAATTCATGCCAGGAGCACGGACAAGAAGCAGCAAATTAAATGTTGGCACATTTCGAATTCTCAGCAGTAGGTAGTTGTTAATTTATAAGAATTTCAAAGGAACCTAAAAGGTGGCGAGATACTTTAATACAAACAGCGACAATTGATACGAGTATATTTAATGAAACGTTTATTCGAAATTTCGTCTTTAATGAAAAGGATAGATGGCCCCACAAGGACCATAATGTTGGGCTATGTTACGGACATTTATATACCAGTCCAATGCCGACACGAGGATCCCTGTTTTGTTACCACCCGCTACGTGCCTTCAAACGAGCACACCTCATGTCGGTTCTTTTCATCTCCGCTTTTTACGCAAAAACATGCCACACACAATACCTTAGAGCTGGTGCCCAAAGGCGGCGAAGCGGCTTTTTGACTTCCACAAACGGATCGTTATTATTGCACCAGTAGCCGATACTTTGTTCTAGAGCAGACGGCGCGCCAACACCTTTTCTCCGTCGATCACCGGTAGAAGCCGAATCGAACGCTATCCCGTCGAATGGCTCTCGAATTAGGATGATCCTTGTACTGACCAATATAAAAATGCCGCCCGAAATCGTTCGAAAACTGAAGCTAACGTGAACAACCAAACAAAACAGGTCATCAGCGGCACCAACGGCAGCAGCAGCAGCAATAGGGAGCAGTGTGGCGCGTCCAAAGTCACGACTTGGTAGCGTCATTAGTACACAATTTCACACCGACCTGCCAAAATATTTATTAGTTTCTGGCTTTATTTACTCAACCATATTCCTCAACGGCCCGACGGATGTCTCCTTCGGCAGGGTCGAGAGGACTGTGTGTGCCGTTCGCTGTCGTCTGTAAGGCACGAAAACTGGTCCGGTTAGGTCCGGTACGCAAACAACCCGGTGTGGAGAGTCTTATTGCCGTAGAATTCGGAACCAGATCCCAAATGCCGTCGGCAAATCATCCTTGCCGGTGTTCGTTGTTTTGTAAAAGGATTACACCCCAGACAACAACAAAACTCCTACAATATACATATTGTTTGATACTTTAATGGGCATAATAATCGCATACAGCTGTGCGTAAGACAATTCCTTAGGTGTTAGTCTTTAAGATTCAAGCAACTATGACTGTGATAAACGGATTCTTCTCCTACAGTTCCTTCAAGATGCTAGCGTAGGAAAGTTACTTTAATACATTTTTTGCAGTTCTCTTGTTTTTCACAAGAGTTTTTCACATGCACACTACACATACACGACCTAACAGACCACACGGATCAGTAGGTCCGATGGTATGCCCACCCCAGTAATGCACAAAGGATGTATTTGTCATGCAACCGAACGCGGGCAACCCTGGGCCCTCGGGGGACTACTTTCGCATCGAGCGCCGAAGTGTCGCACCAAAAAGGTGCAGTTGTTGTGCAAGCTCGTGGACCGGTAGCTACCTCAGAGTAGTTCAGAGCTGCTGCCATAGATAAACCGACTGACTATCGGCCCGTGTATTCTCGCTCCGACGATCCATCAAGCATCCATCAACTTGTCAAATCGCCGGTTCGTGGTTCGTCTCTAAACGGAACCACCGGGCTGCTGTTTGGTGCCGGGTTGGCGATAGACAGACGCGCGACGAACGCGATGGATCGTTACATCAAATGCATTCCGTGGCGGCACTGGAGCTTAGTTAATATTCACAAGAATTCCTTGCCAGATCCATCGATTGGAAACGGCATCGACATCGAGCATACCGTGCCGTCGCCACTCTTCAAATGATCCTTCGAATGATCTATCGAGAACAGGTCGATTGTACGATACCAACAACGATTGTACGAACCCCCGGATTCGAAATACAAACATTCCATTCCAATGTTGGCCGAATAGGTTGTCGGGAAAATTCCGCAATACCCGGCATGATGCCAGGAATGATGCCTTGTTCTGCACATTGCCAGCTTCCTCTTCCACCCGTTTCACGGAGGTGGCGGAGGCAGTTGCTCGGTGGCTGCTGATTCCGCCGTCGGGATTGTTCCGCTCCTTCGCTGGATGGATTTTTATTTTCCATCATTTATATTTCAGTCGGAGCCAAAGTAGTTTTACGTGTATAGCTGTGACGGCCAAAAGCCCATCGGGAGTTGTCCTGGTTGGTGCCCTGGTCATGGGGAATTCCACTCACTTCCCTCTTCTATCCGCCGCCTATCGAGTGTCACCAGTTGTCAGCCACCATCCCAGATGGTGGAAAAACTCAACCTGCTAACCGAGGAGGGGAACGGTTGGTGGTGTACGTGTATGTGTGTATGGGTGTGTGAGGAAACTAATATTTTATCAGAACTGGTCCGAGGACCAATGCAAAATGCAGGAGGTGAAAGTAAGATCAGTAAACCGCCCTCCCGTTAGAAGCTGTCCTACGGCTGGCCGGTAAATGGGGGCCACTGACGAGATGAAAAATCCTTCCACGGCCACGGTACCACCTGCCCTTCCCCGTGCCCGCAGGTTCTCCGGAAACGATCAACCTCAGCCTTATTGCCGGGCGCGTTGCTTTAAATGTCTTTCTCCGGTGTACAAGGAAACACTTCTAGCAGGAGCCATCAGCACAAGGTGATGGGACTCACGAACCTGCCAAAAGCGGCCAGAAAACATATACACACACCGGCGCACACAGGCACATTACATAAATCCATCTCGGCGGGCCCCTCGTTGGCCACATGCCAGGAGAAAGATCAAAATGCTCGCCTACTACGGGGAGGGGTAAAGATGAGCAGAACCGCAGCAAGCCACACGGCAAGCCTGCTTCGATGATGCTGAATCAATGTTGCGCGCCCGGTAATGAGAAGGGTAATTAATCATTCTGGCCACCGCGGACCACACCTAGAGGGGCGAGGATGGAGAATGGGCCATCCGAAACCGGACAGCAGGGGCGGCAGGAGCAGTAGGGAGCGGTGAGATAAATGGAAAGGATTCTGCTATTACACCCGCTTCATGGACCGGTCACTCGCAAAAGGACCCATCCGAAGCATATTCGGATACGAATACGTCCTGTCCAGTGCTCTTCTGGTTCCCGATCCTGAAGGAACACCGGAATGGCGGAATGGAGAAATGATTTCGCCCGTTTGACAACATTATTATCGTATTATTGGTATGGCGAGTGAGACATAAATAACTCCGGCACCATCCGGTACCCGACCCGGCGAGGTCAAGCCGGATCCTGATGCCGATTCCGCTTCCGAAGGGGACGCAACGGGTGTTGGTTGGTGATGATGATGGTTTCGATTTGGGATTTGCTGGATCCCTTTGGGTAGGTGGTTTAGCGAAATCAATACCAAAAAGCAGTGATTGATACTTCGATTACGAATCCTTATCTACCAGCCTTTGAAGCAGCACGTTTCGCTTCAATGCGAACGACCGAAAGGAAACGACTCGTACTCGCGAGCGCATTGATATGTAAATGATCCTTAATTATGCTCGAGCAAAAACCCGAAATTTAAAATGCATTCTTATCATTGTTATCCTTCAAAATTCCCACCACTGATGTCCCGCGGTGAGCGCGATGATCGATCACACAACCAGCAAACAGCCGCTATCCATCGCCCTGGTTGACTTGATCCCCAGGACTGTTGTGGCATTAAAATCCATTAAAGCCTTACCTTCTAACACACACACGCCTTCCCCTCGGGTATTCATCCCACTGCGGCCGACGCACAAGTCAATCAAAGTCAAGTCAAGGATGACTTTTCACGCCCAGGATGCGCCTTTTGTTCCATTCTCTCTCTCACACTCTCATTAGCACCCATTTCCATATTCCCCTGGTCGGGGACGCCGAGGGTAAAATGTGCTGCATCAGGTATTCTAAACGGGGGGAAAAGGGTGTACCGGCGGGGTGGAAAATCATACCGACGATGATACGGTGGTTTTCCAGCGCCCCCAGTGCCCGTTTTCCACATTTTTCCTTCATTCATTCCCCTCATCAGTGCGCGGTGCGGTGGGTATTGTCTTTTTGGTCGCTTTTTTAACAAGGCGCGGTCCGGCATTTCACGATGGCGCATATGTTAGCATTGAAATCAGGCGCGCATCGTTGCTCCCTAAGCGAGTGCAACGAGAGCACAAACATACACCAATTCCCTA
>NC_064875.1:66740967-66770967 GCF_943734745.1 Anopheles darlingi
AATACAACTAAACTATGGATATTGAATAAAAGGAAGCATTCATTTGAATCATCTGGAATCATTCCAAGTTTGAATTTCATTTTTTGTATTTCACCGTTGTCCATAATTCACCGATCAGATAACGTTGATACTGTACTGTGGCAGATCGAGAATGTTATTTACCACAGTCAATGTATTTCCTCCTCTCGGCAAACGTGCGATCCCCGTCTTTATGTGTCCTGGAATCGAAAACAAAACGTGGGCCCGAGGATAATTGAAGAATAAACTAAATTAAAAGTAATTCAACTGCTTACATGTTAGGCAATACTAGGCCGACTAGGCAAGCGGCTCCTGAGCAACCCCTACGATGATCTGCAAACTTGGAACAGCCCACCATCCGACCGCTTTCTGCTGAACCAGCCGGCAGAGCTCGCTAATTGTTGCTCGATGGCGCACTATTGCCATCAATTTTGTTGCCTAATCTATTATTTTCCTTTTTTTTACACCTCTTCGATGCGCCGTCGTTTTTCTTTTGGGATGCATACTTTTTTCATTTTTCATTTTCATGTTCATATAGCGTATGCGAACATTCACTAGCAACTTTACAAAATAATTGATAATCGATGGCGGCACTTCTTTCATATTGTTTTCGATTTTCCTGGAACATTTCGTTATGATGTTTCGCGTATATCTAAATTGCCCGTCTGGATGAATTTCGTTAAAGATCTTGTCCATTTCATGACATGTTTTAAGGAAATCTGCCGATGGTGCAAATAGTTCTCCATCTGATAAATGTTGTAGAAAATTGGCAGTATGCGAATAGCTATGGTCGTTGTTTGTGTTTAATGTATAGGTTCCTAACTGAAGCTCCGGAAACTTTGTGCTGAATTTTTTCGCAATAATTCCCACAATATATTCAAAACAGTCGCTTTCATGCATTGGTAAATCTGCCATATTACTGCTGAAGGAACTCAAAATATCGTTGGAGTCTGAATTTGGATCGTTGGTATCATTTGGTGGCTGAAGATCAGTTGGTTTTGGAGTTATATCTGAACTAGAATATAAAGTTGCCGTAATGAAGTCTTCGGTTAATTCCGATTCTGTTAGATTTTCTTGGCCTGACTGTTGCATGTTAGTATCCACTGCTGCATCAAAACTGGTTTGATTTGGTAAAATTGTTGGTGATTTACCTAACACCATTAGCCTTATTCTGTATAAACAGTCAAGCGGAGAAGGGTGATCGTAAACACTATTAGTATGCCTGATTTGCGAAAAGAAATTTTCCAGCACATCCTGATTTAACTGTAAATATAGAAAAGAAATATTATTACAGCTATCGTGTAAGTTAAACCTTCAGTTCTACTCGCTTACCTTGTATGTGAACAACTTCTGTATTTGATGTTTTTCGTGCATGTTTACGAATAACATTTTTATGCTGGTAATCTGCATCAGCACGGATTTTTGGAATATTTGCAACTTTGATTCACCTATTACTCGCATATTCAAAATGAAATCATGCATTTTGTCTAATGCAGAAATTTGCTTTTGGATTCCGTTGTACGATTTCTCATTATCCAATCTAAATATCGGGCTATAAGGGTTTGATGTACGATACCAAAGTGCTATTATTTCTATTACATCAGCCATATTTTCCGCATCACTGTATCCAGGATAATATTCCCGCAAAGAAATGGCTGTTTTCCGTGATAGCAGTTCAGCGGCTTTACGTACGTTTTGCCTTTCTTGCGAGGTCATTATAATATGTGATTTTGATAATTCAAAAGCTGGTGTATATTTGGCCATTTCTTCATTGGCCACTAATTCGCATAAAACGTCGGATGTAATGTCATTTCCTTGGTAAGAAAACCCGTAATCTAAAAGCCAGTTTCTAATCTCTTTTAGCAAATAGGAACTATCCGGAATAATATAAACAAATTTATTTGTAATCGGATGTTCAAAAAACGGTCTGGCACTATTTAGGACTCCCAAATTTTTCCAACAGGCAATATTGGTAGAAGCACTGTTGCTTATAATTCCAACCACATTTACTTCTATTTCGTAAAGTTTTTTTATCAAACTATTTAAAATGTCGTTTGTTATTTTTTTATCAAATCCGATATACACAGGTTGTTTCCAGTTTTGGAAAAGACCACGTGCCATAACAACTTGCATATAACTGAAAGGACCCATAATTTCATCTGCAGCATTATCGTACTCCATTGCTTTACACACTTTCATCTTATCGAAGCTTAAGACACATTCCTTGCCATGTTTCGGAAAAGTCCGGGTAAAGTTCCCTATCATATTGATTACATCTTCTAGTATACCTTGCTTAAGGTTAAAAGTTTTCGCATGGCGCTGTAAAGTCGATAAGGAAGGAAGGGGATAGTTTAAATTTATAGCCAAAAACTTATATGCTCGTTTGGAAATATATCTCAATGTGAGTGCTGAGCTGATTTCGTCCATCTTCCAATTCACCCACTTTTTGAGGTCTAATATAATGTCTATTTGATTGTACGATAATGAAGATTTTAGTTTCTCTTTGATAATCGGCGCTACTTTCGCAGAGTCCCAATAACCGTTACTAATCCTTGCCAGCTCTTCGTCTTTTCTTTTGATTTTTGCCTTGAGTATGTCATTTTTGATAACAAACGAGTTTAACTTACGATTTAACTGTTCGTTCTCTTCAAGCAACTTCTTATTTTGACATTTGAGTTCAATAATCTGTTTGTTAGCCTGACCTAATTCAATATCGTTTACATTTACAAACTCTACATCCATAGAATCGGCTTTAGGCGGCGCTTCATGTGTATCTACATTTGCATTAAGAGGATCTAGTATCTCAACTGCCTTCTCTTCTACCAACTTATTGTTTGCGTTTGAATTCTTTTTAGCTGGTTTTGGGTTAATAATGGAAGGAACGGCTAAAATAAACAAGTTAATAAAGATGAAAAGTTCAGCCGACGGTTTATAACAACATACCTGTTATCTTCAATACTCGCAGATTGTTTTGATGTTTAGTCAAGGAACATTTATCTAGCTGATAATCCTCATCCTTAAAATGTTCCGAACATACAGCGTTATGTTTAGACGGACGCCAATCTGCTTCTTTTCCACAAAATGCGATCCATTTTTTGGTTAGCTCACTTTCCGGCGGAAACCTATGGAATTTAACTCTCACGGCTTTACCTCTGACATTTCTATTGTTATTGCTGCATAGTTGCACAGCACAAGTTGCATACGGCATTTTAAAGCACTATTTAGAACATGGAGAATTCTTGTAAAACTTTTTCGTACTACGCTTCTCAGAAATCCACGAAACCGCGAAATCCGCGTCCCTGAAGTAAACAAAACCATTCGCCGCCCTATTGTCAAAAGCGTTCAATTTGGCCGCTTAATGTTCTAGCGGTTGCTATGCAGCCACTAAGCGGCCAAATTTCTGAAGCTGCCCTGCCACTAAAAACCCCTAAAAAAACCCTTAAAAACCCTTAAATAGAGAGAATTATTTAGAAGTTAGGTTTTTAATGTGTATGAGGGAGGTAGGACGAAAATTTTGTCCAAAGAGAGAGGGGAACAGCAATAACTGACAGCAAATGCTGTCTGTTGTTGGGGGGTATGGTAGATCCAGAAAACTGGCCACTTAGTGGCTGCATAGTCCACATTGCATACCTTTACGAGTTCTCGGGGAAAAAAAACAAAACAAACAAAAAGCGCAACATAAAAATCTCGCTTAACTCGATCTGTCCTTGATACGGTAGTTAGTGTGTTTAGTTCCACATCCTCGGGACCGGAAAGATGAATCGTTTGTTCGGTAAATCGAAACCCAAAGAACCGGGTCCAAGCATTAGCGACTGCATTAGCGGGGTAAGTAGCCGTTGCCTGCCGTTCTTTGCTCATCGCTGCTGGATGATGACTCACCGTTCCTTCTTGTTGAACCTCCGTTTGTTCTCCTCCAACTGCAGGTCGATTCGCGGGCTGAGGCAATCGAGGGCAAGGTGAAAACGCTCGATAACGAGCTGCGGAAGTACAAAGATCAGATGGCCAAGATGCGCGAGGGACCCGCTAAGAACGCCGTCAAGCAGAAGGCCCTGCGAGTGTTGAAGCAGCGCAAGCAGTACGAAAGCCAGGTAGAGAACCTGCGCAATCAGTCGTTCAACATGGAGCAAGCCAACTTTGCACATCAAACGCTGAAGGATACACAAGCGACGGTAGCGGCCATGAAGGACGGCATGAAGTCGATGAAGAAGGAGTTTAAAAAGATCAACATTGAGGAAATTGAAGACATACAGGACGATATGGCCGATATGCTGGAGCAGGCCGACGAGGTACAAGAGGCGATGGGCCGTACGTACGGTATGCCGGAGATAGACGACGATGAGCTGCAGGCTGAGCTGGATGCCCTCGGTGACGAAATAGCGCTTGATGACGATGCGAGCTATCTGGATGACGTCGTGAAAGCACCGGAAGCTCCCGACAAGGAACCGGGTGCCGACAGTGTCACCAACAAGGACGGAATCTTAGTGGACGAGTTCGGATTGCCGAAAATTCCTGCTTCGGTGAAAACAACCTAAGAACAGCCTTTCCGGGCCTCCCTCCCATCATAATTATTTTACTTCATATACAGTTCTGCTTTCGGTGGCATCGTCGGTTGCGTTCGGTTACCTTTATTGCGGTCGCTACACGCGTCAGGTTAACTGCAGGAACGACAGTAGTGATTACCAAAACTGTGTCCCACTGTGAAATGGCACCACGTTTCTCTTGTTTATAAAGCGAGTTTATACACTAATCCTAACATAAATGAGCAAAGTCCCGTGAAATCCACACAATGTTCGGCATTACTCACTTATCTCGTCAATCACGGGAACGTTCTGTAGATCGGAACACTTGCGACGCAGCAGATCAATCTGTTCTTTCAAGTATCGCTCCTTGGCCGCTGCGCGCTGCAGCAGTATTTTGGCTTTTTCCAACAATTGACTCTTCTTCTCTAGCTTGTCTTTTAGCTCTTCTAGTCGGACCGTGCACTCTTCCGCATTCGTATTACCCACCGATGCCGCAAGGTCGCTGCCACCGGAGAGAACCTTGCAGCGAGTACAGCTTACACTAGACAGCAGTTCAATCTCCACCTGCTGCATGGACAGCTTATTCTGGGCCTCCGCGTAGCTCGCCTGCAGCTTTTCGTGATCTTTCTTGAGTCGCTCGTAGGCATCCTTTGACACCGTGGAACCGTGCTGTCCACCACTAATCGGCTGTTCGCGTGTTCGGTGTTCCTTCAGGTACTTGTTCTCAGCACGCAGCTTATCGATCATCCGTTGCAACGTAAGCACCGTTTGCTCGAGATTGGCACGGCGTTCCTCCTGTTCGGTGGAACCGTTACGGCGGCTACATCGGATGCACAGGTTTTCGAAATTTATCGTCTCCGGGCATCCCGCGGTGGCTTTGGAAAGTTCTTCTTTAAGCGATATAATGTATCTGCAAGGTGATCGGACGAAGAAGAAAACGGAAAACCCATCCGAAAATGAATTCATTATAACAAAGTGGATGCTGTTGATGTTTGAGGCAATAGGGGCCAAGACAGAGATAGAATCGGTGTTGATTTTGATTCAATTCCGTCTTTACTAGCTCAACTGTTCCGGCGGAATTCCCCACTATCAGCAGCTGGGAAATCCCCAATCATAAAACGACCGCTTCTCCTCAACGATGCGCACACTGTCTTAACATTCAAACACGATGAATAACGAGCAAGAATACGTCTGATTTTGTGGATCGTTGTGGTATGTTGCTTATCAGTTTCTGATTACTGAGGAGGGGTATGAATTTTTTCTTTGAAATCGAAAAAAAATTAGATTTTGAAAAATGGTTTAAAGAGGAGTATGATAAGTCGTACGTGTGGCTGATACCAGTTAAATTTGCTTTGCGTGAATCATATACGGTGATTGATTACGGTGGGGGCTTTTTGTAGCCGCGATGGAGAGAACTGGTGCCGAAAATATTGTTTGACATGGGCATTTCTTAATGAAACTGGTTCTGGTAACTGTGGGAAGTTACTTTTCAGATTTTGTTTCAGAGTGATCCGTGTAGATTTCGCAGTAGTACTTTGTACAATTGGAAATATTAAATCTCTTATCTAATCTCATGTTCTACATCTACAGCCGACAACTTACTGTTCCAAATGTGCTATTTGGCGTTTAAGTCGATCCCTTTCATCATTTTGTCGCAACATATCGTTATCGAGCTGCAATTGAAGAGTTTTCGCCTCTAAACGAACGTTATGTGCCTCCAAACTACATAACTTCTCTTGCATCCTCTCCAACTCATGTGCAACAGTGTTGGAACCCTAAAATGGCAATAATAGATAGATTTACTCAGTCCTACATCTCATGTCGCGCTTGCCAAACCCATGATACCTTGCGTTCCAACTCCATTGCCACTATTCGCCGTTGCTGAGCTTCGATACGACTCTTGAGTGCTTCTATGATCTCTTTCCTATTTGCGTCGAACATGTGAGTCGTTGTGCTGGTACTCTCGGAAACCGTACTATCCGTACTGCACGACTGTTCCGGAGATTCCGAACCGTCCTGATACTTATTTTCCGGCATTTGCTGGGGTCCAACGGCGACAGCGTTCGATCCCGCGCCAGAACTCTGCAATCGAGCACGATCGCGTTCTAGGCGACTGATAGTCGTCTTGGCCGTGTTAAAGTGCACTTTCAACTTTTCTAGCTCCACTTCCCGCTCTTTCAGTTGGCCCTTCAACCTTTCCGCCATCTGCTGCCAACGTTTCTGCTTGTTCCACAAATCCAACTCGGCGGCCGTCTTCGCACGCCGATTTTCGTTTATCATCGTTTGCTTCCGCAGTTCGTCCTTTGCATCGAGCAGTTCCGTCTCCAGCTGCTGAACGCGCCTGGCCAGCTGATCTTCCCTAGGTGTCGTCAACCTATCCGTCTTCATCGCTATCACGGGTCGTTTGATGAGCTGGTTCTTGAGAGTTTTGACCAGCTCGCGTGACTGCTTTTCGCGCTGCTGTACACTAGCAATCTGTCTCTTGAGGGCATCAATCTGTGTTTTCAGCACACGATTGCTAGCTTCGCTACGATTTAAATCGGCACTTAACTGCGATACCTGCTCTGCCGAATGTAGCGACGTATCGTTCATGAAGTTGCTCTGATCCTCGTGGAACTGCGACAACGTGTCCGTGAGATCCTGGATATGGCGATCTTTTTCCTCCAGCATCTCCTTCAGTTGCTCGAGCTCCTGGGCAGTGGCGATAGTTTCGCTGAACTCGCGCAGATCGTTTGTCTCGCTGGATAGCCGTGCATTCGTCGATGCAAGCTCGCTTTCCTTTTCACGTAGCTGCTTTTCCAATTTTTTCTCGCGGGTCATCGTTTCGCGAAGTAGCACCTGCAATCGCTTTTGTTCATTTTCTGCATCTTGCAAGTTGCTCTCAATCATTCTCAACTGCACTTGCAACTCTTGCAGCTCCCGTTCCTTCTTTTCGTCAATCTCGTAGATGTTTTCAATGATCTTGTCGGTGTATACTAAACCCTCCGCCGCAGGCTGCCCGTTCTTATCGTGGGTTGAATGTTCTGCATTGGACTGCTTTTCCGGTAAACTCTCCTGCTCTGCTTTTTGTCGACTCAGCTCTCCAACCTGGGCTTCGAGATTGTCACATTCCTTCTGCTTTTCGTACAATTTTTGCTCCATTTCGTCGATGGATTTTTTCAGATTTCTTATTTGGGCCATGTTATCGTCGTAAACCTGCGAGTGTTCTGCACGTTCCGCTTTCAGCAATTCCTGATATCGTGACAGCGTGGTGTCCTTCTCCAATAGAAGATTCTGTAGTGAACCAATTGTAGACTGAAAGATCAACGGATTGAGAGTGAGGTCCAAGGAAACAACACCTCTTACCACAAAGGCACACTTACACTAAGAATGTTATCCTCGTTCCGATCATGCTTCTCGGTGGTAGCGGACTGCTCATGCTGCTTCAAAAGACTTGTCTTTTCTTCGAGAGATTTCTCGAGTAGCCGTATCCTACCCTGGTATTCCGATAGACGGTTTTCGGTCTCAAGAAGCAATGCGCTCCGCGTTGACGCCAGCATCATTGCCTGTTTCAATTGTGACTCGAGTGACTTCTGTGCGATCGTTTGGCCAACGGATTCTTCGGTAGTTTCCGTTCCCACCGCGCATTCTTCTGGCCTATCTCCCGTTCCGTGTATTGTATCACCAGAAGAGCTTCTGCTAGGTTTGCCTAACGGAAGATCATCAATGATGGGGATCGTATTGATACACTTCGATGATGTGTCTAAAATGTTTCCAAAATAAATTGTTTAATGGTAATAAGCAACAGTTAGACTATATTCAAACCAGTGGCTTACCAACGCACACCTGCACCTCCTTGTCGAAGTACCGATCATTATCCTTGCGTTTCCGCTCCGTTTCATCACCGAACAACAGCTCCAATGTGTCCCAGTGGCGAGTGTTCTCGACCTCGCCCAGTCGAAGCTGCTGGTTTTCGTTTTGCAACTGATCGAGTTGTTCCTGGCACAGGATCAACTGTCTTGTCAGGTATTCACTTTGGCTTTCAAATTTGATCAACTGCAAATTAAAAAGGTAATAAATTATCAACTGTACATTGGTCGTATACAGCACATTGCTTGCAACAAACGTTTATCTTATCCTGCATATGGTTTCCATCGACCGTTTGCTGCATCTTCGCAAACAATTTTTCATATTCCTCTTCGCGTGTTCTGTTCAGATGATCTCGTCTCTCTGCCGTCATGCTTTTACGTAACTCCAGAACATTTGCATACAGTTTCACAAACTCTGTGATAGCAAATGTCGGTGCTCGCGATTGGTAGTTTTGGGTTAGTATTTGAAGACTTTTCTTCAGGAATCTACAGCAACACAAAAATGAATGAGCATCGAAAATTGACGTGCGTTCGAAGAAACCGAACAAACCTAATTTTTAGAACGTTATCCTTTTGTCGCGCAGCAAAGTTTTGCTCCTGCTCTTCAAGTCGCTGTTTCAGTGTATCTACTTCGGCCAATTTCTCTAAAAACTTCTGCTTCATTTTTGCATTTTCACCTTTGAGTTGTTCCTCCTGTTCACGGACTGTACGATGGAAACGTTAGTACAAAGACGATTGTAAAAATGAAGAATTGCCTACAACCTACCAGCGTTCAATTCCTTGTGAGTTCTGGCAAGCATGTACTTTTCATTTGAAGTACTTTGCAGATCCACTACCAAGTGCCGTAAACTCACTTCTTCCTCGGAATACTTCGATATAAGTGACTGCTGCGAGCGAATCTGTTCGTTTGAAATCTTTAGTAGTTCCTCCAAATGACCGTTCTTCGTGGCTTCTCGTTGCAGTTCTCGCTCCATATGATCCAACCTTTCCCGCAGGTTTCGATACTCGTCTTTCGTGATGAACTCGACGCTTAAATTAGAGTCGACCACACCTAATTGGTTTATTTTACTGTAATCCACCTCAAGCAGTTGGTCTTTGTCGACCTCTCGTATGCTTTTGAGAAAGATTCCGTAAAAGTTTGTCGCCTCCTGCTTCATGCGAGCCAGCTCGGCTTCCAGCTTTTCGATCGATTCACTCTCTACCGTATCCACCGGATTTTGATTGGAGCCTTCAACGGATTGGCGCTGTTTGAACTCGCTGTTCTTCCGTGCTAGCTCGCAACGCAACGTGTGCAGCAATTCCAGATGTTCGCTTTTGATTGTCCGCATAGTATTCTGCAAATTGTCGTTATCTGACTTTAAGTAGTCGACTTTCCGCTGCAAAGCACAAACACCCGATTCTATGCTCTTCAAGCGTTCGAGCGTTTGTACTAGCATTCGATCCTTTTCGCTATCAGATGCTTTGGTCATGTTCAACAGCTCGTTGTAGAGTGTTTCGGTCACCTTCAG
Organism: Anopheles darlingi; assembly: GCF_943734745.1. Taxonomy (NCBI): domain Eukaryota; kingdom Metazoa; phylum Arthropoda; class Insecta; order Diptera; family Culicidae; genus Anopheles; species Anopheles darlingi. The sequence continues at coordinate 66,750,862 of NC_064875.1, forward strand.
CTCGTCATGCTGCGCAAGTAGTCGCTCATTCTCGTTTCGAAGCTCATCCAATGCCTCCGTCAAACGATCGATCTCTACTGCCTTTAGCAGCACTTGCTCGCTGAAATCACCCTGATCTTGCTCGACCAACGGATCGATTGTTTCCGAGTTATCATCTTCATTGCAAACGTTACCCGAATCGTTCACACTTTCCGTCGACTGAACGCTCTTACTTTTCCGTCCCGAATCCGAAGCGCCCGTTGGTCCGAGCCGCTCCTTCAGCAGCATATCGCGTTCTCGTAACTCGTTCTGTAATCTCACAGTCGAATGGTACCACGCAGAGACCGGACGGTCATTGAGGGCATTCAAGATTCTCTCCAGCAAGGATGTATCGATCGTTAATCGCTCCGACATCGCATCATATTCACGCAGCTTCTGCAGTATCTCGTGCATGCCAATGCGTAGGTTCTCGTTCTCTTCCACCACTGTAGCGTATAGCTTTTCTAACTCAAGCAAACGATGGTACTTGGTAGAGTCCCCTGATGAATCTATTGGAACTTGCTGGTTGTCGGGAATATCTTCGAAATTCATCTTCAATTGCCCCACGCACGTGTCGCAGTAATTGAAGCTCTGCCGAAACCTGCACGCTTTGCAATGGCGTACGCTGTCCTGTATATTATACTGTTTCATGCATTTTTCACAAAATTTCACCATCACCTCACCAACATCGATCATATCGGTTTCTCCATCCCCGCCTCCCTTACTTGAAGATTCGCATCGCATCGCGACCAGTTTACGTCTTGAAAAAAGAATATTTTATCGTTTTAATGTGTTTTCCAGGATAATAGCAAAAAAATCCTTACTTGAGCTCGTTTTTCTCCAGTTTAAGCTGCAGCCTCATCTCTTCCGATGCACGCAATTTCATCGCGAGTCGTTCATTTACCTTGGCAGTTCTCTTCTGTTGTGCTAAAATGGAGCTCGTAGCCACAACCTCATCGTCGGGCAGGCCAAGACGTTGCCTTAGATTGGGCATCAAGCAAAAAAACGTTTAATTAAAATTTCTAGGATTTATAATCACATACGTGTATCTCTCAATCGCCAATAGCTTACCGAAGGACACTATTCTCCAAGGCGATATCGTGCGCCAAATTGATCTCCGCAATCAACTCCCGGATTTGCTTGTCCCGTTTGCTGACCTTCTCCTGAAGTCGATTTATTTTACGCAATGCGCTCGATAGCCCTTCTTCGCCGTTTTCGTATCGTCTCAATGCTTCGATTGCTTCGACGGCCTGACGTGACTTTAAACAATTGTCCTCCTCAATACCAGTGAGCAGCTCCTGCATTTCGCGGCATCGTTCATTGGCCCGCTCGAGTTGCAACCGGAACTCGTTACAGCATTGACTTTCTTTTGGTTTTTCTTTACTGGCCCGTCGTTTCTCCTCACTAATACGGTTCATCATTTCCGTTGATCGATGAATTTCTTTGGAAAGGGTTAAGAGTTTATCCTCCAGATCGATGATCACCTCATCCTTCTGTTGCAGTCGTTCCTCCATCAGCCTGTACTCTCGTCGCTCTGCTTCGATGTCTATTCCCGGGAATTGGCTGAGCAGATCGTCATATCGATCCTTTAACTCTAGCCAAGCATCGTCCTTGGTTTTCAGTTGCTTTTGCAACTCGCTTAATTGCAGTTCAAACTGCCTGCTCGCGGTATCCAGCTCTTCCGCCAGAGCTGACCGTTCTTGAGAAACGTGTGCGATTTCGCTTTCCAGCGTTTCGATCTTTACGTTGGATTCTTCGATCGTATCCTCTAGCTCCTTGGATCGGATCTTTAGCTCCTCGTACTGGTGCGTGAGAGCCGTAAGGTTCAGCGTGGCATCATTCAAACTGACCTGCAATCCATTGATCGCGTCCACCTGAAAGCTGTTCCGTTTTTCAAGATCGTCTATATCCCGCAGCAATCGTTTGATGTGCTTGTTTTTCAGGCTGATATTGTTGTACAGTTCCTGCTGCCGCTCTATTTCCGAGAGCGCATCGGGCGAATCTTCTCCCTCGCTACCGAAATGGACAGCTTCAGCTTGTTGGCGTGCCACCAGCTTAGTATTCTCGTCCGTCAACTGCTTGAGCTTCGTACGCATCGTGTGCCGTTCCATCTCCAGCTTCTCGATGGTCCTTTTCCAATCCTGCAACCGCTCCTGACTTCCTTGGTCTTCTTTACCTTCCATTAATTTCACCTGTAAATGTTGTACCTAAGCAAGGAGAGAAGCGCTATCAACCACAATTTCCGGCAAATGGAACACCAAACCGGAAGCACCCAAACCTGCTCGTTACGAAATTTCAAAGCAACCTGTGCCAAGCGGAATAGTTTTTTGCAGCTCTTGCCATCCATCTTGAGGTCGGTCGGTATGTTCGCAATTTCCTGTGCGGCGCCATCCTTGCGGATGTCGTCCAAATTGTGAGGTGATAGCGATAAGAGATGTTTCCAATCCATTTCCACGGCCACTGCTGGTCGACTGAATTATCCTGGCACATGCAAAATCGTCATTTTGTTTTTGTTTGACCGTTGCTATGGCAATACGCCCGTTGCTACAACGGATCTAAGGTCACCAATAGATAAATGGGGTGGTATGTAACCTTGCTCTAGCATTAGTAGTAGTAGTAGTATACGATCAAGTGATCTTAAAAACCGACGGAATCAGGAAATTCAAATGAACGAGATCATAAGTATATTTCTAGCAACTTCTTTATTTGCAATCACTCGCATCGACGAAGCTAAGCTTCCTATGCCATCTCAATTTCATTCGGTGCAAATTTCAGTTTGATGAGAATCGTATTCGGTGTGGTGACATCGGCCACCATTACCTCCTGGCCATCCGTTAGACCCAGCTCGGTAAGCGAGAGCGTAAGATTGCCTTTAGTCGCTTCCTGGATGCTTTTCACCGTGGCCATGTAAAGTGTTTTATTTTTTCCATCCAGCACTGCCGTCAATCCGGGACTTTTCATCTGAAACTCGGCACTATCGCACAGATGCTGAATGAGATCTTGCAGCGTCATCGCGTTGGGATCCACGATTTCCACCGGTCGCGGTACCTGACTACATGCCAGACAGTCCGGCCGCTTCTCCGCTTCGTACGTGTAAGTGTAAATCCCATCGACATCGTTGAAAACCATGTAATTGTTTAGCGGTTCACAGCAGCTAGAAGCTATCTTGAACACCTCCGTTGCGCAACTGGCCGCTATAACCGCATTCGTACTAGCAACAGCCGGGATAATGTTCTTCAGTACGCCTTGTACCAACCGATAGGAAAGGCCCGTAATATTGAAACTACTGGCCCGTTCCTGCGCCTTCTCATACACCCAGGTAACATGTTGGGGATCGTCACCGTCCAGAGCGACGTCGGCACCGAACGGCATCTCTTTGGGCCACTGAATGATCTTGACGTACTCGATGCAGTGCTCCGGCAGCCTCGGTGTGTTGGCGATGGTACACAGCGGATAGCTGACCTGCGGTGGGAACAGATCCAGCGTGCAATCGATACAGGCCGTCATACCGGGCAGTATGACACGGGCATTTCCCTTGAACCCCTCGGTTCCTCCATCTATTAGAGGAATGATGGAAGACTCCTCCACCGTTCCGTCATCCTTATACTCGAGCATCGAGATTAGCATACCGTTGATCCATCGTCGGGCCACGATGGAATCTAGCCCGCTCACGATGATGTGGAACTGGCGGTAGAACGAGGAGTCAAAGTCTTGGATTTTGCAGAAGTGCGGCGTAACCACACCGCCCGGTATACGCGCATTAATAAACTCCGCCGCACACTTGGCCTTCGGTTTACCGATATCTGTGCGTCGGAAGAGAAACTGTCGGTTCAGATTAGACAGCTCAATCGTGTCCATGTCGATGACGTGAATGTCCCGAAATCCCATCAGCGCAAGATCCTTCAGCAGCTCGCATCCCAGTCCACCGGCCCCTGTGAATGGTAAGGAATTCCGTAAGTCCTTTGACCGCTGTTCCCGCTCCCTAGTTCTTCGCACTAACCAATCACCAAAATCTTGCAGGTGTTTAGCAGAAACTCGAGCGTCTCCGAGGAGGCCGCAAAATTCGGATGGCAAAACGGTCCCGACCGTTCCAGGATCTTACGCAGGTGGGTCCAGCGTTTGCTTAGATGATCGCTGTTAACTGTGGATGTTTCCATTTCCCCAGAATCTTCTGAAATTTCTTCGCACAAAACTTAAATCCCGTTCCGCTGCCGGCCTTCTTCTTTTTTCCTTTTTTTATTCAAGTTGACAACACCGTAGTACCAGTTCAAGCCACTGCGAGCGCTGATTTCGTTTTGAATTTGAATCGGGTGAACGAGAGTGAAACGAACGAAAAGTAAAACACGCGGTTATAATTCTTTATCGCTCAGACGGAACCATAAAATCAAAAATGAAAGGTCACATGTGCAGAAAATGCGATTATTGCTGTATTTGGTAACAAAATAACTTTTTAACAAATGATGCAACTGGCGTAAAGGATGTTTTCAAGAATGTGTAATCCAAACATCCGGGGAATAGATGAATCCATCGTCACCAGATACCAACGTGCACACGATACACAATGATCTATTTCTTTACCGAGAATGGTGATTTGTTGTTCGTTTTAAGGAAGAAGTTTCCTTTCGCTGTGGTGGGACATGCGAATCCAAGCGGCACCGGGTTGCCTATACATCCGCCGGTATTGAGCGACAGCAGCGAATTGCACTTGATGGCTAGCAAGCTCTTTTCATATTCCGGATACACCGTCTCAGCGTACAGCTCCCAGGCACGTTTATGTGAACCTACAATATTTAATTTGAGGTACAGAACTTTAATTTTATAAAGCGAAACCATCTTTATCACTTACATGCAGGATCGAAACATCCGGGCTGAACTGAAACCACACTGATAAAAAAAATCGAGCAATTAGTTTAACTGGATAAACTAGACGATCGGGAGTTGGGTTCTCATGTTTACCCATTTGGATAGAAGTCCGCATCGCCGATGGGATCCCTCTTGCCAAGCACCTTTGCGTTGGTATGTATGATATCGACAAAATCAGCATCACCACGCTGGATTCCGCTTAAACTTTCTCCTTCATTGAAGCAGGGATTCGCTGGATCTAGTCCCGTGATTCGAGGTATCGATTGATTTGTCAGAAACTGAAACTGGCGTCCAGCAGCTCCGACAATATGTGCTCCCAGGCTGTGGCCTATATAAGGAAGAGATATTAGTCAAGGTTTCTCCCCGACTTCTGTTTCCATAATCGCATTCTTACCTATCAAATGTATCTTCTCCAATGGCACATACTTGATCAAACCTTGCAGTCCATCGGCCAATCCCTTACCGAGATCGTTTGTATTGAACGCGGACCAGGTATAGAGAGTGTCCACATACTCGGCCGTATCGATCACTACGAAGTTGTACCCTCCGCGAGCCTTATACGCATTGTAGATCGTATCGATCGCACGGTTCGGCTCATTTATGTTCGACGTCCATCCCGTGACCAGAATCACGGTGTTGAATTTTTTATTAAATAGATCGTTGCTCCATAGATCGTCCGACTCCAGCAGAGGTATCGTTACATTATCATCTCCGGTCATTAGAACGTAGTTCATATCCGTTATGTTGACGGAATTTTCCGACTGGGTAGCATTCGACAGCAATGCAACCGAACCTGCGTGGGAAACGAATGGTCCTCTCAAACCCTACGGCACACCGACGGATTGCACGTGAACTTACATATTTGATTGATGGTAGCCGCGATCGCCTCTGCCGGTAAACCAACGATCGATTGTTTGCCAAACTCCAGTAGCTGCTCGGGGGAAAATATCTCCGGTACCTTTTCGACCACCCCCTTCGCTGTTTTAGCGGCCACCTTCGCGACATCGCCGGTCGATTTAAAGAAGCTTCCAAAATCGATGCCATGCACTCCACTGCAGCAGCAGCATGCAACCAGCATCACAACGAGCGTACTCCACTTACTCATCGCTTCCGTCTACGAGATCGTGAGAACTGAACAGAACAAAACCACCTCTCTGAAAACAAAGCACACAAGAACATGGAATGGACATGGAATCAGTGTTTAGCTTGGTTCATTGTTCGACTTTCGCCCTGAGGCTTGTAAGTCCAGATAACCGCATCTAATCACGCCACAATTATTTTCCTTTACTCATAGGATGAATCACGTAAAAAACGGATACACATGCTACAGTTACCTGCTATGCGTACTTCTCATATCGAACTTTGTTTGCTCTCTTTTGTTAGTGATTAAGAGGCATCTTAAATATCATTATAATCGCTAGACCGTTCTTTAACAAAAAAGTATTTCAAAGATTCCACCATCTTCATTCATATTTTGTACAACGTCGTTTATAAATCAAGAAATTAATTGCTTAAAATCGAAACATTTACGAGAGTTTTATGCGTTAACGAAAGTTAAGAAATAACAGACGCTTCAAAAGTAAAGTAATAAGCAACAACGAATTTACAAACGAGTTGACTTAATAACGACATAGATAAGCTGAAGTCCGTAATTCTCCACTAAACATCTCATCTAACCAGTTTTCCGCTGATCGATCGAATTATTAATGCCCTATGAATGTTTCACATCTGCCGTTTAACATTGCGATCCACTGCTTGTCTCATATACCGATTACTATGCAGAACACGTTGCGAATAAGTGATGTGCGTGTTAGCAATTTTATATTGTTTTCAACTTTTAAGGAGTGCTCCTCGAACATTCCGCGATTATGCTCTCGTCGCGGTTACCAAAACGGTTGTCACAATCAGCGTCTTCAAATTAAAATCGTACATTTGCAACCACCACAAAACATCACCATCGCACCACGCTAGTTTACCTTGTGAGCACTTGACACCAAGCTCCTAGAATCAGTTTCGATCCGCTTCGATCGAGTCGTCGTCGTGAACTAATCGTAAATCTGAGGGAAATTATAATTTTATATGCCCCGTCCATCCATCCTAGCTGTTACCCTTCCGTTATGCCACCTTCCCGATGAGGTTTACCTCTGAGATCGCAGGAGTAAACCGCTTTGCCACGAGCTGACAATTGTGAGTGCTTGCAAATGTGATGCTGGCAATCAGTGTGGTATGCGTATTGGCGCCGTCCTCCCACCCCTGAGGGGGTACAAAGCACGAGTCGCGAACACAGTTCATGGAATCCGTAAAGCACTGCAAAAAGCATCTGTGTAAGCATGTCGATAGAATAAGATAAAAATGAATTGTTGCAAGCATGTCAGCTCGATCTTGACCGTATCCTCGACCTACGGTGCGTCAAACTTTCCCGTGCACCGTTAGTGCGATCGCGACATCAAGGATAACAAGATCTGACGACGCTTTAAGGCATCGTCAACAGCGCAATGCGAGCCTTGTTTGAGAAAGAAACCCTCATTGCTATAAATGCGTCGGGCGGAGGTTTTTGAACTTTAGCTGAACTTGAAAAGATATGCCGGAAGGCTGTGTGGCGATCGAATTGAGTGAGTTGTAATTCTTATGCACAGCGATTTTTCTAATTTCTTTCAGCACGGATTTTATCAGAGTTTAATATAGTTAATTGATTTTAAATGCATTCATTTTTTATTAATGAATATGGATGTTGATTGTGATGATGGACTGCAGCAAACATATTTGCACGTTGTTTGCACGTTGCCTGATGAATATTTAATGAATGTGGACAGCTTCAAGTTTTGGGAAAGATTGGCGAGGTGTGTTGCTTGAGTTGGTCCTTGAGTTGAAGAGTGTTTATTCCTGGCAAATGCCGTTGCAAAATTCGCAGACAGTTTTCAGTCTGGCTTCTGTGCTTCCCCGATAAGAGTAACTTCATAAACTAACTAAACCACCTTCATAAACTAACTAAGAAGGTAAACTAGCTTTTTCACTCAAAAATATCGGGCATAGATAACGAGCCGCCACTGAATCTTGCCGCCAGTCGCCGACCCGGTGGTTGACAGTTCTGCCGGGAGTGTTTTTAAACGCGGTTCACGTGCAGCCGGCCGAGAATTTTGAGAAAATCACAGGAAAAAATGGCATTGGTGCGAAGAATCGCGGGGATCTGCTTGCGGCAGTTCCTTGTGTCTTCCAGGAGTCTCGCACAACCAATTTCTGCACGCAGGATAGCGCCCGTTATTAATTTTCAAGCACGTATGTAGATTGCATCATCCGCAGGTGGGATTGTTTTAAATTTGTCCCTGGTTTTTTAGCTTTCTGTACCACGCCAAACCAAAACGATGAGCTAGGACGATTGCAGCCTCGAAAGATGACCCTCGTGTACACTTGCAAAGTTTGCCAGCACCGAAACACGAACACAATTTCCAAGCAGGCCTACGAAAAAGGAGTTATCATAGTAACCTGCGATGGGTGTAGGAACCACCACCTCATAGCGGACAACCTGAATTGGTTCACGGATTTAAACGGCAAACGGAACATCGAGGATATATTGGCTGAAAAGGGCGAAAAGGTGACTCGAGTGATCGAAATAAATCCAGAAAAGTAGAGTTAAAGTTAAATTTGACGAACAAAAACACCAAACCAGCCGCCGCACAATCAGCCGCCCCATGGCTGCCAACCATATGGACCCCTTTTGTCAAAGGAGTGTGTCTGTCTCACCTGTTCTTTTGACAAACGGCCTCTCTCTCTTGCTTGGGCTCGTGTCGTTTTCAGTTCCCTCGAAGCTTGCCTTTTTGCCCGGTTTTAACGTTTTCGATTCCGCATACGATTCCGGATTCTCGACACGGATTTCCAGCGGTACAGTGAGAACGAGGGCGTTTTGTGGTAATCAGATCGTCTGCTAGAAGAACGCCGACAGCATGCCGCCAGCAGAGAAGCCCGAGGAGCCGGAGAGCACGATCGACGACCCGTCCGTCGTGGAAAAGTACCAAAAGGCCGGCGAAATCGTGAACAGTAAGTGTCCCCGTCTTCCAAGTTCCCGTTTCCCGTGCTATTTCCCAAGTGGTACCGCGCCCAGTCCAAGAATCGTTCAATTCCTTCCGCCCGAGTTCCGTGCGTGGTAGCGCCACGTTGGGGGTAGCGTTCATATGACGTAGTGCCAGCACGTGAACGAGGGGTGTGAGGGGGCGGCGCTTTCCCGGCGCTGAGTCGCCCAAGAGCCACGTTTTTCGAACGAGGCCATGGAACCGGCAACACAACAAATATTATTGTTGGACGCTGTGTTTTGGTGTTGCGCGTTTCAGGGACATCTTGAAAGGATTAGAGTATTACGTTTTTAAGGGGAAACAGGGGTCAGACTGGCGAAATCCACAAAGGAATGCAGGTTTATAACCTCCAAAATGTGTAACATCCTTTCACCGACCGACGGGGCGCTACGATTGACCTGCACTTTCTCTTGTGCTACGTGGTGCCTGAAGTAGCCTACTCGCACGCATTTTAATACTCGTTTGTCGTGTTTTTCTTCAGGAACACTGCTAGCAACTATTAAAGCATGTGTCGTCGGAGCATCAGCGAAGGCGATCTGTCTGAAGGGCGACAGTATGTTGCAGCAAGAAGCCGATAAGGTTTGTATTTATCTATTTTAACCCTTTTTGGTGCGTATATCAGGGACGATTCGATAAAAGGTTGAATGAGAGACAAACAAGCATTGGGCGACCGGTTTAGGATGGGGTTGTTTAGAACATTCGTCAAGTCGCTCGCTTGTTCTCGCGAGAGTGTACTTCGGCGTGAGTTCGAATCTCCATCTGAGCGCAAAAGATAGCTTTTCATCTTGTTTCTGCACTTACAACTTTTAAACTTCAACACCAATTTACGTTCTTCGTTCTAATTCTATACTGTGTCCAATGATTAAAATCTCAAATGGAAGAGCCAAAACACTAGATAGTATCTGATTTTCCATGATATTCCACAATGATATATGAGGACACATTTTGAATCAGAAGAAAAAAAACTCTTTTTGAAATGATTTGTTTTAATTTTTCAACCAATTAATTTTTTTCGGGACATTTTGTTCTCTTTCAAGCAATACAAAAATGACGAGGAAATGAAGAAGGGTGTCGCGTTCCCGACGTGCCTATCGGTGAACAACTGTATCTGTCATTTTTCGCCGTCACGGAACGATCCGGACTACGTGCTGAAGGAGAACGATGTGGTCAAGATCGATCTGGGAGCACACATCGATGGATTTATCGCGGTCGCCGCGCATACCATCGTCATCGGTGCTACGCCGGAGCTTAAGTGCAAGGGTCGCGCAGCGGATGTCGTGCTTGCAGCGTACCACGCTGGCCAGGCTGCTCTTCGCCTCCTGAAGGATGGTACCGACAACTACGCCGTTACGGAGGCGGTGCAGAAGATTGCATCCGATTTTGACTGCAAACCAATCGAGGGTATGCTGAGCCATCAGTTGAAGCAGTTCCGTATCGACGGAGAAAAGACGATCATCCAGAATCCGACCATTGCACAGAAGAAGGAGCACGAAAAGTGTAAATTCGAAAAGTACGAGGTGTACGCCATGGATGTGCTGATCAGTACTGGTCAGGGGCTAGGCAAGGAGCTCGATACTAAGGTGTCAATCTACAAGAAGACGGAAGAGAACTACCTGCTCAAGCTGAAATCGTCTCGGGCGTTTTACGCTGAGGTACGTACGGAAGAGATGCTATGAAGGGAATGCTAGGATGGACGACGGATGAATCGTAGCCCACTTGGCAGAGGGATTGATATCCGGCTCTTTCCGGGTGCCGTGGTTCGATTCCCGATTTTGTGTTTGCTTACATATGCAAATGAAGCCTTTTAATTACCCAATGATTATAACTAAGCGCTCGAGGGCCCATGTTTAGGTGACGGTTGGATATGTCCTGTGAAAGGGAAGGATTTTATTCAGGATGAGAAACGGGCATGGATTCTACTGCTTTCATTAGCAGCCCAGAACACCATGTCACTAGTTGGTCTGTGATTCCTGGATAGTCCTTTCTGGTAGCGGGCACACGTTTGGCTTGAAGCTTTTACAAACCCAGTGAGTAGTAATAAGATTATGAGAACTGAGGGTAATATGGCTCCCTATAATTTATTAATGTTTATTTGGGGCTGTGATCATTCGTGGAGGGATATTTTTGTTTGTTGTACTAATTGTTGTTTTATCTTTCACAACGCAACGCGATCGATAACTGCAGGTGAAGAAGAAGTACGGACCTATGCCATTCAATTTGCGAAACTTCGAAGAGGAAGCGAAGGCCAAGATGGGCGTTACCGAATGTGTAGCGCACAAGCTCGTGGAGCCCTTCCAAGTATTATATGAGAAACACAGTAAGTGAGCCGCACGAGTAAAGTGCACCGTCCTTTTGCAAGGAGAATTGCGTGTCACCGTTGTAAAAAGTTTCGCGACCAGACACCTTGCTACACTAAACTTACCAACTGATCCTTTTGAAACCCCTGTTCAGCATTGTTGCCCGGGTCAAACTGGGCTACAATCGCTGTGCAGTTTCACAGTGTGTTAATCAAAAGTGCAGTCCCTTTGACTAGCACCAGAAGGGCCTTCGAGGATCAGACAGTTTTTGTTGCATTGACTAGCGATTCGTGCAACGATTTCATTTCCACTAAATGGACTTCATTCGATTTGTTCTCGTTGATAGATGAATTTGTTGCTCAGTTTAAATACACGGTGCTCATCCTGCCGAACGGTCTCCAGATCGTGACCGGGTTCCCGTTCGATCCAACGTGCTACGAGAGCGAACATAGTGTAAAGGACGAGGACATGCAGAAGCTGCTCGCTCAAGACCTGGTGCTGGCAAACAAGCACAACCCGCTGACCACCATTCCCGAGGGCGGTTCCTCGAAGGACAAGAAGAAGCGTCGCAAGAAAAACAAGAACAAGGGTGCAGCGGCAGCCAACAGCGCCGAAGGAGCGGCGGGGGCAGCCGATGGCGACAGTGGCGATGACGAGGATGAGCCGAAAGCATAACAACAAGCTCATTCAGCCTCCTTTGATTGACTGTCGCAGCAGCAGCAGCGTCGCATTGATATCGGTTCGAATCCCTCCGCGTGGCTCCTCGTCGATGTGCTTCTTCTGGCGACACAATTAAGCTTCCGCCAACTGGCGGATGTTTCGCAACCTTTACATTACTACCACGTTTCAAACAAAACTGCCTTCCCGCCGCGTACCACCCACGAGATCAGTGGGAATGATGTGTCCTCCCTTGTGTGTGTTTTGTGTTTAAAAATATCCTGCTGGATAGGGCCACCATCGCGCCTAGACGGAAGATTCTCGCGAGAGAACCCTACGGCACGATCGGTGCGCGGTTGGTAGTGTAAAGATCAGCTGTTTATATAGAATGGATAAAATGTGTACGATCCACACGAAGAGAAGCTGAAAACTGTGTTTCCTTTTGTGCGTTCCACATCTAGAATTCCCATTTTAAACGTAAACCATCGTTTTAAAGGTAGTAAATTGTCCATTCTCTTTTACTCTTAGCTCGTTCTATCCGCGGTCGAACCGATTAATTAGTGGGTAGCTGTATGGCGTTATGCTTTTCCCAGAGTTTTCCGTACTTTTTTGCCTTTTTTATTGCTCATACTTATGGGAGTTACACCTTCGCGTTATTTCTTTTCTGTAATAAAGTCTTCGGATTGTTTAAATTGAACTCAAGCATCATTCTGCTCGCTACTGTCGTTTGATCGAAAGAAAGGTCCCGAGATCTGGCGAAGATTACATTAGTAACACCCGCTTTTTATTCAGCAAACGGCGCTGGTAATTTATATGGACACAAGGAGAGATCTAGGATCATTTCTTTGCTTGCGGTTCGACGGCGGCCGGTGTGGCTGGTGCTGAGGGTGCATCGAGAGCCTTCTTGATTGCATCCGATCCCTTCTTGGCCCACTGGCCAGCGTAGCACGGCAATCGATGAATGAAATGGATCGTATTCTTAACACCTTCGTTATAGTAGTGCTTCGTAACGAAACACATCTCTCCGCTCGAAGGTAGGGCCGGGATCTGAAACGGTCAGAAAGTGCGTAGTATCGCGATTCAAAGTATCCTAGGTCAGGTGGCTAGCTAGCGTTTCCCTTACATCCAGCGGAATCTGCTGCTTCAGCGACTGGACATGGGGATGCAGGGCGGCAGCATACCGCTCGTACACCTTTTCCGTATCTTCGTTCCAAATACCTTCCTCCTTGCTGTAGTAGACGGCCCCACCGGCTATTCCCGTTTTGATGGCGAATCTAAAAAGAAACAACACTGTTAGAGGACAGTCTTTGCTTTCATTGTCGAGCAAACTAGTCACCGAAACATCTTCGTTCGCGAACAAAAACTGCAAGTATTTTACGTAATTTTTACAAAAACCAGAACCCGCCTCGACAAGTACTCAACTAGCTACATTCAACGGAGGCCGTAGGAAACTGTCATCGTGTTCGTGTCACTGCGATAAGAAGAAGCCCAAAAAGAAGAAAAAAGTGTTCTCCTCAAGCTCCCCCCGTAGGTGTGGTTTTGTTTTGTGGAAAATTGTAACTTTTTCGTCCTTGCCGCGCTGTTTCGACGATTCGTTCGTGCCGCACTAACCGCAGACTAGCCGCAGAAGATCACCAGTAGGGTATTTCAGTGTTGATTGTTAGTTAAAAGCCTCATCAAAATGACCGGACGGCTCCCAGCTTGTGTGATCGATGTAGGAACGGGGTATGTGTCATCGGCCAGCACTGAAGAGGGGCCTCCTGATATGTGGCCCCGTAAACATGAAATCCTTTCCCCCGTTTTGAACCACCTCCTGAAACTGGTAGATCGCCCCGACAATCTTCGGGACACAGCTAGATTTGGGACCGTTTCCTTAATTTTCCACAATTCCTACCTCAAAACTAGTCCAACCCCTTCGAGTTTTCTTTTATCTTATCAGTACACTCACTGCCCGGTTCGCGCGGCCACCATCTTCTCTCTTCCAGTTACACTAAGCTCGGTTTCGCAGCGAACAAGGAACCACAGTTTATCATTCCTTCGGCGATCGCTATTAAAGAGTCGGCGAAAGTCGGTGATCAAAGTGCCCGGCGCGTTACCAAAGGTGTAGAGGATTTGGACTTCTTCATCGGAGACGAAGCCTTCGATGCGACCGGATATTCGGTGAAGGTATGTATGGGTTATTGCCTCGGTGATTCATCGCCTGTGGTTCGTCTATGAGCAATGATTTCATCGTTTACATCTTGTTCTCCTCCGCAGTATCCGGTACGCCATGGGCTGGTGGAAGACTGGGACCTGATGGAGCGATTTCTGGAGCAGTGTATCTTTAAGTACTTGCGTGCCGAGCCAGAGGATCATCATTTTCTGCTGACCGAGCCACCGCTGAACACGCCAGAAAACCGTGAATACACGGCGGAGATCATGTTCGAAACGTTTAACGTACCGGGTCTGTATATCGCTGTGCAGGCGGTACTAGCATTGGCTGCTAGTTGGGCCTCACGCCCGGTACAGGAGCGTACCCTGACCGGTATCGTAGTGGACAGTGGCGATGGCGTTACGCATGTCATTCCTGTGGCCGAAGGGTACGTGATCGGATCGTGCATCAAACACATTCCGATCGCGGGCCGCAACATAACGTCCTTCATTCAAAGTCTACTACGAGAGCGTGAGGTTGGCATTCCGCCCGAGCAGAGCCTGGAAACGGCAAAAGCTATCAAGGAACGATACTGCTACATCTGTCCGGACATCGCGAAGGAATTTGCCAAGTATGACACGGAACCGGCCAAGTGGATGCGTCACTATGAGGGCATGAATGCGATCACGAAAAACCCATTCGGTGTGGACGTTGGATACGAGCGGTTCCTGGGACCCGAAATCTTCTTCCATCCCGAGTTCTCGAACCCCGATTTCACGACGCCCCTGTCCGAGATCGTAGACACGGTCATTCAGAACTGCCCGATCGATGTACGACGACCGTTGTACAACAACATCGTGCTGAGCGGTGGATCGACCATGTTCCGGGACTTTGGTACGTAACAGACGAGCGGATAAGCTGTAGAATGTTGGGATAATGATGAATGTAATGGTTTAATCTCCATTCACACAGGTCGTCGATTGCAGCGGGACATTAAGCGCAGCGTTGATGCGCGATTGCGTATTAGTGAAAATCTGAGCGAAGGACGGATTAAGGTATTTGTCGATCACCCTATGTAGCCTAACTCGATGAAAAATTAATTCAATTTCCTCTATTTTCGATAGCCCAAACCAATCGACGTATCGGTGATTTCGCATCATATGCAGCGATATGCCGTGTGGTTCGGTGGTAGCATGCTTGCTTCAACGGTTGGTACCGAACGAGATAACTGGTTGAGACGATTGAACCAAATTAATTTAATCTATCTCTCTTTCTAGCCCGAGTTCTACCAAGTTTGTCACACGAAAGCGGCGTATGAAGAATTCGGACCCAGCATCTGCCGCCACAATCCGGTCTTCGGTACCATGACATAGGGGGCCCAGCGCATTGGTGGGCATAGCGATAAGCATAGAAAGGTTTATTCAATGGAAAACGGTAAAAATCCAATTATCGCGAACAAAACTAACGGAAAAACTAGGTCTACCTTCTAGAGTATAATGTACCAAATTGATCTACGATCCTTTTGAGCGTTGCACTGGCGCTAGGAATGAGCGTTGCATTTCCAGATTATCTTATTAGCGTGCATTTTATAACCCTTTTTTGTGTCGATTCAGACGTCCTGTGTTAATTTCGATCGTGTATCCTTCCTTCCGTTTGCGTTTCCTCAGTTTGGTTGTAATGCAATTTACAATGATACCTTCAAGTGCGTCTTCCAAAGAGAAGGCGGACAGTTTGATGGTGTTACCTTTTCTTTCTTCCTTTAGTTGTTTTACTTTACGTATAGCAGGGGATAGCATTTTCCTCGAGCAAGACGAGTGTCTGAGGCCGTTATCGTTAGTCTACCATTCATCTTCGAGCCTACAGTATTGTACATTTACTATGTCTCGTCCTTTCCATTCGAAACCGTTTGAAGCATCTTGTTATGTAGGTGTAGTGGCTGTAATCAACCGCTAACCATGCGGCCATGCAGGATTACATGCTGCTCGCAATGGTAGAATCGATTCGATAATAAAACTACATAAAGAAGCCAAGAACGGGTGCGTTTTCAATTCCAGAGCAAGCCCTTTTTATAAAGTATTTTTAAAATCATCACCAGCACCGTCGATTTTCTGCCGAGCCCGATTATGAAATATCGTTTGATCGTTTCGACGCGCATGAAATTCGCCGTTTAGCTATCAAATTTATCGTTTTCCCTCTCGTTCTCGTGCCCGTCCGTGTATGGTTTTAGTTGGTGGAGCAATTTTTGGGGAAAATTCGACCGAAAACGGCCTGACCGCGGCACCTTTTTTAACTACAACGAAGAAGGACATCCCCCCCGGTTTGTACCGTGATTTCTGGCTCCGTTGGTGCGTCGTTGGGACGGTTCTAGAAGACGAACAAAACGAATCCCTCGGAGTGTTGTGTTTTTGAGTGACGAAAGAGGCGCGGATTGTGCAGGAGCGGTGGCAGGCGGAGCACCCTTGGCGGCAGCACGTGAAATTTCGATCGCGATCCGTCGATGTCGGTCACCTATTGTTTTCCAATCATGCAATAATGTCTTGGGTGGTTAGTGCGTAAAGAGAAAGAAGAAACCCAAGGAGGCCTTCAGCGTCAAGTGCGTCCGTGAACGAGGAGAATCCGTGGAAGTGGGGGCCCACCGCATTACCTTAACGAAACGGCGGAGTGCGAATAATCACCTCTGCAACGGTAGGTAAAATTGATGAGCCAACCGTGTGTGCGCCGTGTGTTTTTATGCTGTGTTGATACCACTTGAGGTGCTGCGTAGGTCGTATAGGTCATAGGGAACGAGCAGACAAGCCCCCTGCGAATTGAGTGCGTATTTACTGAGGTAAAAGTGTTCTTTCAAGAGAATCGAAGTGCTCACTCCACAAAAGATTTAGCGAGAAAGTGTAACGAGTACGCACGGCCCAACGGAAGAGCCGAGTCACGGGTTTCGTTTCGCCGATTCGTAAAGTAATGTGACAAATCACTTGAATGGCCTTTCCCATGCTATCGTCGTGTTCCGCAATGGAATTTTTGAGTGCGTAAGTGTGCAAGTGCCCCCGTATACACCCCAGTGTTCGCGAAGGAGCCCGCAGCAACAACAGCGCCGACACCCGAAAGGATACGCGGTGCGAGAAGGTCGGCAGTTTTTGGTCGTAAGATCGAAAGTAGGACGTGGGAGGTGAACATCTTTAATGGCCAGATATAGGCGTTGACCGTGGTCAAATCCGAAATTCAACGCAGTTTTACAATTCCGATGATTGGTGGAACTCCGTACAGGTCGAAGACATCGTAAAGCCGACCAAGCCAAGTCCTCAAAGACTGCATTTTGTGTCGTAGGCCGTAAAGGATCGGTGGGCATCGTGTTTTTTTGGTGAAAGTGTTGAATACAGTACAGCATCAATCATAAGAAATGCACCTTCTTGCGATGGTTGATGTTAGCTTCATGTTCGACTCGGATTATAAAAAAGGAAAAGTTTTCATTTTCATGAGTGGTAAACATACTTTCACGTTTCCAAGCTGTGCTTGAATTGTTGTTGAATTGTAGAAACCCAGAATATAAGAATTTGAAAGTTCCCACCGTTCGATAAATGCTTGCCCGTTGTTGGTTGCGTTCGTACTCCAACAAAAGTGGCATCCTTTCAGTGGACTAACATAAACGAGATCGAGTTGCTGGCACTAGCTACTTTTGGAATAGCATTCGAAATCTCCCGAAAATTTGATGTGAAATGCAGACATCACACCCCAAACGAATGCCCGTATCCTTATCCTGCACCTGCTGACCCTACGACTCTGCGGATAACGGCAGTACGCCTGCTGCAAAGTGCAAGCGGCCTGACGTGTTACTGCGATTCCTTTACCGGGCGTCCTTTGCTGTTGGTTTGGCCTACTTGGGCTAGTGCATAAATTGAATTGCGCTTGTTCCTTGCGCCAGGATTCCGCTTCTGATGGCCTACATTGAAATGAGGCCAAAATATGCAATACGTTGGAATACGTATTTTGCAGTCTGCTTTGCCGTTACCGAATAACGAAGTACTTTTCATTCGCAATTTGCAGAAGATATTACCATCCGCCAACAACCGACCGACCTACAGTGCTGAGCTATAATCAATATCTTCACTGCACTGACATCGGTCGGTAATCTTATCAATGAAAATATGTACAGACGTTATCGCCCTTTTCCGTCGATATCGTACACTAGAGGGCTGTGTGGTTAGATATTTTGTGCGAATTCGGCAACAATCATGAGGGAAACACTACACAACAGTGGAAACAAAGAAGAAGGAAGGACAATTACGAAGTCATTAGGGGTGGTGACGGACAAATCATCACGTATAGGTTCACTCCTTATCACACGTGTTGATATATGTTCCAGCTGAATCGTTATCTTTTGAGCATGGCTTTTGTCCACGCAGTGTTTTCAATGTGTTTCGCTAGTAATTAACTTGAGTAAAGGTCATGATCGATTCTCTTTATCATTCTGCAACCAACATTGAAAGGAAAAGTTATTTGAGTTTTGGGCTAGATACAACTATCCTCGGGATAAGGCTTGGTGCGGGCTTAACATAATATTGATTTCGCTATTGGCAGGGGATCTGCGCGGTACGCCACGAAGCCACATAAAATCCATCGCTAACGAGTCGTTTCCATTTGTCGGCGGAACCGCTGTTGAGCGGAACACATTGTGCTCGGTAATTAGCAGCAGGTGATGAAAATGTGTGCTAGGTAGCGCTTTTCCCGTGACCGGTGCCAACTAATGCTGTGCCAACTATGTTATGTTGTCGCATTTGTGCCATGTGCGACAGAGTGGAGTGCAGGAATGATCCGCCAATTCCAATCACGCTAGCATGTTAAATGTGCTTCACACATTGACAGGTCTATTTAGAATATTGATAAATCATTGGCACATCATCAGCGCAAGAACGGGGCGCGAGTTCTACCTCGTTCAATTTGCTGTTGAACTATCGACCCGATATGTAACAAGATATTCCACTGAAAATGGAGCTACGATGATGTCTCACTTTACCAGCGCATTTCGCTGCTTTTGGCACATTTTATTTCCCCCAAAGTGGAATCATTTGAACATATCATCCAATTTAGGTATTTTCTATAGTATTTCAAACAGTGAATGTAAAAAGTGAATGTAATGTAAAGTTTCTTGCGGGGTCATTGCACAAATGCCAATGAAGTTCCATCCCAAAGCAAACTACCCAATTCACACACATTTAACAGTGGTCAAAATTTGCCTTAGCAATTAGTTGGAACGACAAATAGAAGCTCGGCAAACCTGTGATGCGTCATCCACCATCACCAGCATGGAACACTACGTAAGCCGCAAACCTATATTTTCTTTGGACGCCAAATTCGTTTAGAAATGGTAGTGATGGGACCTCCAGACGCACAACGTTGGTTTTTGTAAGGTACATAATTTTCGACATCGTCGCGCCAACCCCTGGGGAAATGGCGAATAATCCAATCAACGCACCATGGTCGCAGGGATATTTACGACCGAGTATTTGTGCGAGTATGTCGCATTCATTCATGCTTTGGATTTACGCATTTCCAGAGACTTGTTGTTGATACTTTGTTGCCTAAGTGAATCCCCTCTCCATCCGGCTTGTTGTCTGATTTATGAACGTTACCGGTCGCCGTTATACCTGATCCAGATTTCGCAAGCTTAGCCGTGTAGACCTAGGCCAACAACCAAGACGAAACTCATTAATTAGGTTAACGTAGGCTATGGCGGAAAGTTACGAAAATTCGTAGATAGACTAATGGAGTGCCGGTTTGGTTGAATTACTGGCGCCTGGAAAATTAATAAACAGAGCCAGACGCTGAGTCAGGGTTGAATGACGAAGTCTCCAAACCTAGAACACTGATCGATCATGGGTCACGCGCTCCCTATAACGGTCCAGTGCTCTCTACAAATAGCAGAAATTCACAGCAAGCACGCACCATTCCACGGCACCATTTCGTGAGAAGTTCCGTTTCATATGCGTTTCTGGCTAGCGTCACACTAAAAAGTAGAACAAATATTTAATCCATAAACCAGCCCCGGCCATACAGCGCTCTCAACGACGACCGAGCTGAT
>NC_064875.1:66775967-66780967 GCF_943734745.1 Anopheles darlingi
ACTACGGTGGTACTGGTATCACAACAGCTGCCAGTGGTGCCACCACCGGTACCACCGGGCCGGTAACCGGTTCTATCGGTGGCAACAGCAACAGCAGTCCGTACGTACAGCGACGTGGCGGAGCCGATAAGCGCTTCTCAAACGTTTTCGAGTATCAGTTTAACAATTTCGACTTAAACTCGATACACGAGGATGCTACGAACGAAACCTAGCATATACTACATTTTTAGTTTTGTAATTTTTTATAATTTCCCCAACTATGATAACACCCAACGACCCCCGTCCTCTGGAACCACACAAATCGCTCTGTTGCTTCTGCTTTTCCTACTCGCTAAAGGTAGTTACCGACCGGGCAGCAAAGCGAGTCAGCTTAGCAGCACAGCAGCTTCGTTTCACGTTGTGTGTGATTTCCACGAGGAATTCATGTTGCAAGTATTCCTTATTTTGCAACACTTTGTACAGCTTTCGCGCGTCTCATGGGCACCGAAATGCATTTGTGTATGCTTTGCTTTACTTTTGCTGACGAAATCACCATTAGCTCCAAAAAGAATGATTTCATCTACATTAAAGATCAATGGGTTCTTACAGGAACAGCATATCTGCACGATGACAGTGTTATTACGTGTTGTCCGCTCAAAGATTTTCTATTAGTTACGCTCAGTCGAAAGGAGCGTGCTCGTAGTTTCGATGGCTCACCTTTCGTAATCGGAGGTGGTTATAAGCTAAGCGAATAGAAACGAAAACGAAAAATTACAAAATATCTAAAAATGTAAACTTATCGATAACTACATCGTTCGAACATTCTTGGCGTTATTTTCACCTATTTGCTCGTCTAAAATCATCGTTAATTCAATCCGGGCTGTAAGAACGTAGTAGTAGCATAGACCGCGTTTGTCGTAAGATGCTGGAGTAGTATCGGCGCTTTCCCTTTGAGCTCAACGTGACATCTATCGCGTAAAATGATTTTTGTTTCTACACTTATTGTGCTTTTTAGCACTTTTTTTCGTTTTTTATGTCGCTCGTCTGCAAACGCTCTTCTGTTTAGGTTCATTCTTTATTTATTTGTAAAAGGAAAGTCTCCATTCAACGGTTCTTTTTTATGGAGTCAGTGCAATATACAATCCTCGAATATCCCGTTAATATATTCAATGAAATTGCACTAACATTACGAAGAACCTTAAAAAGGAAAGAGAAACAATGGAAAAAAATCGTAAAGAAAGGAGAGGACCCGTATGCGTGCTGATAGTTGAGTGTTGTGATATGAAAACCAAAGGTTTTCCGCGTCCATAGGACGTTCCGATGAGTGAGTAGAAAATGAAAAAGACATCAATGTGGAAAGCAAAAACTTCTTTTTGAAAGAAGATGAACCAAACAACGACAAATAATATCGTTTTTCATAAAGATCGTTAGATTTTTTTTTTTTGTTAAAACTAGAACGCAAAAGGAGGTTGCCTCAAGTGTTGCACACAATGGGCGAAAAGGGTTAGAATACACACAATAAGATAAGAACCAAGTACTTGTCAGCATTTGTCTTCATATGATATCTTCATATTTTCAAAGCCAACTGTTGATTAGTCAGGTCCATGCCGGTGCTGCTCTAAAGATAGTCGTTTATTTCCTTCCAAATCACTGCATTCTTCCACAGCACAAACAGAAAGTGCATTAAATCTAAACGTTATCCATGGTCGTTATCGAATACTCGATTTCATCATAAGGTCCAGGGTGTTAATTGTTAATCGTGCAAACGGAAACTCCGAAATAGAAATTGGCGACAAGGATTATTTACAATGATAGTAGTTCCACACTGATTGATTTTATATGTAGGACAAACTATGCATCACAATTACTGGGATCTATTGGAATGGTATCACGGAGAAACACAGGTTAGACGTGAGATGGAATGGAGCCAACAGATTTTGTATTTTCTTAACAGCAGGAACAGAGTGGTGAACACGCGCGCGCACTACACACGACGATCGATGATCGCATGATACGCTGGCACTAGAGACCGCAATGAAGAGATACACATATGATGTTACAGCAAGCGATCGGATAATAAATTATCGTCCCCCTTGTACCAAACCCCAGGCGTGTAATGTAAAGGATAGCGATCTTATCAGGAATGGCGTGTACGCGAAATGATGGCAAAATTCTAAAAGTTTCTCTCTATTTTTCCAACGCCTTTATTAACGGATTGAGCTACCTAACACAAACCACGATGCCACGTATGTTACTCGTAAGAAACGGTTAAAGGCGGGTTTTTGGTGGGTGAGTGTAACGATATTTCCATCTTTTGCATCTCTCCCCCTTCCTTTCTTATGATCTTCAAACATATGTTACATCGAGCGTTTGGCATATCTTTTTTGCTATGTTTTTTGTTTAAGGTCCTTATGGCTTG
Organism: Anopheles darlingi; assembly: GCF_943734745.1. Taxonomy (NCBI): domain Eukaryota; kingdom Metazoa; phylum Arthropoda; class Insecta; order Diptera; family Culicidae; genus Anopheles; species Anopheles darlingi. The sequence goes on from NC_064875.1 coordinate 66,778,366, forward strand.
CCCTAAATTTATCGTTCTTTCGCTAGATCGCTCGTTTCAATTTTAAATTTTTGATTTATCTGTAGCAGTTGGATATGCGACATTGGAGAAGATTTTCGGAAGCGCCTGCCAATGTTTATGCTTCCACCTGATATTACATAATAAGAAATCGCCGAATGATCGCGAACGTTTCTTGAAGGAATTGTTTTTATTTTTCTACAACTCTTCAATTGTTTGCACTATTTTGGTTGAATTTTGTAATCTTTCAATCTTGCTGCTTTGCTTCTATTTTCTTCATTCTGACTTTTTATTGAACATTATCCATCTTGCGTTTGTAACGATCGCTCATTTCCGCTAGTAAACTGTTTGGGTTTTGTTTCGTTCACGGAGTTAGTATTTATTTTGTGAAAATGTATCGGTAACATATCTTTATGCAACAGGAGTATGTTTTATCCCTTCCTAATGCCCCGTTTAATTGAACTAGGTAACCAATCTTACTATATGATGATGGAGCATTGAATTGAGATTGCACATGCAAGTAAAGCCCCAAAACAGCCTTTGTAAATAACTAACATTATTGCTCGCTCATGCTCCATACCGGATGTGCGGATGAACACAGAATGTAAAGCCCATGTTTCTACTTTAATCCTTAAAAAGCGTCTCTCATTATCAAGTATCTTCATCGAATGTAGTAGTTTCATTGCAAATACCATTTCATGCTTCTAATAGTGTTTTTTCAGTTTCTCATCTAGATTTCACCCATAACCGTATTGTCTAATTTAACATTTACAATCTAAACTATTGAAACTATTGCTACAGTTCGCCGTCCGTTGTGGATATGTATAATAATAAACTTGTTCTGTTCTGTTTCGCTTTCCTTTCGTTTTGATAGAGAAGTCCAATAGCGTAGCTCACCTGGTAGAGAATGAAGCTCCACTCTCGACGACGGGTAACGTGTCGACGCTCTCGGGCGTAGAGGATACTACCACCACCACCATCTTGCTAGACGACGATGGCATCGAGCTAGAGCCAACAACGGCACTGACGACACCACACGCCGCAGGTACACCGGACGATCCGACGAATCCACTAAACGGAAGCTACACGAATCTGTTCCGTGATCCAGCACTACACGGTGCTGTTGGACAGTCCTCCACTGCCAACAAACTCAATTACGGCAATTTAATGATGAACGACTGTGACAAAATTCAAAGCGCTGACGAAATCATAAACGTTAGCGAGCTGATGATGGTCTGCAGTGTAAGTGGGCACGAGAACGTATACAGCAACATCCCACCAGCACAAGTGTCGCCGTCCGGTTCTGCAGTAGGGCTGCTGTCGCCCAAACGAACCAGCCAGGGAAGTAGTAACCTATCAGCTATGGAGCTTGGTAGCATCCCGAATGGAGGACACCATCATCAGCAACACCAGCAGCAGCAGCAGCAGCAGCATCAGCAGCATGTGTATTCTAATGTAACCAATGCGACAATGAATAGTGGTCACTTGCCCGATTTTCAGTCATCACAAGCCCAGACGACAGGTGGTAGCAGTGGAATGTTGATGACTTCCAGCTCGTCCCACCAGCAGTTAACGGCCGGCACGCAGCAGCCACATCATATTGAATCATCGTTAGCGGACCCGGCATTACTCAGTTCTTCCTTCATTGGTAACGATCTCGATCTGGACGATCCGGTGTTGACAAGTTCATTCGCAACACCGAAACAATCGATACCGACCGGTGGTAGCAAAGCATCCCAATTGCTGTCTTCCTCTGAACGAAGCACCATGCAGTTGACACCTCTGAAAGCATCGCAACCCATCACAACGATCGAGATGAAGAATGTCATCAAGACGCTCGATCCGAACGTGATCATTCAGCAACAGCAACAGTCGGCGGCTCCAGCAGGTACGACGGCAACCATGACCACCACTACCACCACAATGGCAACAGTAAATGGTGGTAGCAGTAGCAACGGCTTCAACAACGGAATAGGCACTGGTAGCGGCGACGGAGTGTCGCCCCTTTTCATCTCACCGAGCGCCAGCCGTATGCGGTTGCTCCAGGAATCGACCATGATCGATACCGCACTCGATCTCGACAGTCTGGATGGTTCAATCGGTAACCACTCGCAATCGTGTCTCGTGAAGACGGCGATCGTATAGTGAACGCCAGCCACCGTGTGCAGCGGATACCAGCATTCCCATGTAAGCTACTAACACTGCTAGAGTATTATCACGTCGAGTCACACCCAATCCAGATCGCATCGGTTGATTCTGCTAGGTGCACCTAGGACAAATCCACTCGGCAGTTGTCTTCATATGTTGACTGGAATGTTGGGGAACATAACAGAAACCACCCGAAACGAGAAGCGAACTAAAAAGTCTCGATCTATTAAGATATGCCACACATCACAGTACAGAAGGATAGGAACGCATCGTAATGCGTCACGCTAATCGTTGACGTAACCAGGTATCCTATTCTCCCTGCTCAATACACTGAACACAGAAGTGATAGTAGACTAAAGCAACGAATTCAAGATGAAATCGATCGGGGCAGTTGTGTTAGAGTGAATGTGAAGTTTGGTGCTTGTGGTTCCGCCAATTAAGCTCGATAAAAGATTCC
>NC_064875.1:66783467-66788467 GCF_943734745.1 Anopheles darlingi
GCGCGTGATGCATCCGGCTGCACCGCCTGCTATGCCCGAGTTGGAAGACGCCTCATTCTTTTCGCGATCCATAGCTGCCTGCTAGGGTGAATTTGCGCTTGGCCCCAAGAGCGTGTAGAGTCCTACAGACACGGCTCACTCGGATCACAATAACACTTTCGCTGCTGGCATTCGTTTCAGCTCGCTCTCTGCTGCTTCTGGTGGATGCCAAAGGTACAGGAATGGCAGTATGCCGCTAGCTCGGAATACATAGGAACCGCTCTCATAGGAATGGAGCACGTGCTGGAATGCACGCACGAACAGCACACACCGTTTTTTGTTGGGGCCAAATTGCGCACAGCCCTGCTGAGCGTGTTATATCACCATCGAGCAACAACACCGATGAGGATGATGGCACTTTCTAGTGAGCTTCGATTCGATTTTCCCCTTAACTTTTCCTCTTTAGACACTGAGGAACGCGGCGTGAATCGGTTAGAACAGAGTGCTTGCACGAACGCCGTGACACGGCCGTAAAGACGCCACACCAGCGCAACGGCTGCGGTAGCAACAACAACGGCAACCGATCACCACAGCTGATCGTTCCATTCCCTGCCGGCGATCCACAAACCGTCGTTCGATCCGAACCTTCTTCGCTTTGGCCTTCTAGGTGTACTTCCGCCTTTTGCTACAAGAAGATACGCCGGCTGTACCGTTCGTTACGTTATCAAGCGTCTCGAAGCTCGGAACGATGACAAACTACTCAACGAACGCTGAAGGCCACACACTTGGCACGGGTATTTTGGGAAGGTGTGACAACGGCGACACAAGTACATTCACTCGCTTCACGCAACAAAGTCGCACTTTGCGGCCGTTCTTTGAAGTACACGCACCGAGAGGACCGAGGAATGCGAGGAAGATCGTCGTGTGTTTGCGGGCGCGACACGACGCCTAGAAATCCTCTAGGAACGTCCAACCGGGAACAGGAACGGCGCTGGCGACGACGGCGACTACTTTGGGCCACCGATTTCAAGTCCGACCGTCGTCATCAGCACTAGAACGAACAAATTCGCGTGTGGTATCTCTTTACCCTCTGCACGGTTACGTGTTACGTATGCGGCTTCGAAAAAACAAAAACAACTCATACCGCGCCGCGCCACCGTGCCAGCGGGCGCACACCATGTGCGAATGCTATAAATAGATGTTCTTTTACTCCTTTTTCGGACATTCACTACTACTGCCAGTCTTTTCACAGCACTTGGAACCACTTGCTAGTCTCTAGCACGCGACGGAGGACCGGTAGCCTTCTGTGAGTCCGTTATGGTGCAGCCTCCGCTACGGCTGTAAACAAACGGCAACCAAACAGGTTCAGGATGATGATGCTGAGCGCATTTCGGATCTTCTTTACCGTGCACGAGGCGTACGTGTTTACGTAAACGTTTGTCGGTTCGATTTCCACCATTCACCAACCCCACCACACCTTGAATTGCCTTGAGTTACATTCGGTTCTTCTCCCCCTACCCGAACAGCGCAAGGTCGCGCGGTTTCGTTTTTTGTGTAACCGAACGACGACGACGACGTCATCCGAGACGCGCTCTTCGCCGAGCTGGAGACCGTTCAAACGGTGCTGCAGGGAGACTGTTTGTTCAAAGACTTCGGATGGAAAACAGGGACAATTTTTTTGATGCAATGTTAAGTTTATTCAAGCTAGATCATTATCATTAAAAGAAACAAGAGAAAAAGAAAAAAGGAGAAAATCAAGCAACGCAAACGCATAAATTATAATATTTTTCCCAACCGACCCCAAGTGAGATGCGATCGCGGAAATAAGTTATCGTAGTAACCTAGAGTTAACAGTTCTTCAGTCTCCAGGGTCCTAGTGTCGTCCTGGGAAGGGGAGCGGGAGGTAGCTGCAGAATGTCTTATCCAATGACGTGTTTACTCGAACAATATCTGTCGTTTCGCCTTCAAGATACTGGATGTCAGGGCAACACCACCACCACCACCACCACCGACCAGCAGTTTGTTGTTGGGAGGGACCTTGTCGGTTGCCGCGTAAGGAATCACGCACTTTGAGTCCTTCCCCGAAAAGGACACTTGCTTCTGCGACGATCGCTGCCGCAGCTCGCTGTTGATATTTTCGCGCAATACCGTGGTGGAGCCCATCGGAGGCACCTCCATCGTCGAGCTGAGGTTACCGGTCGAGGCGGCCGGCCGCATTCCACCGCGAACGCTACCCGTGTCCGACTGTTGCGATAAATCGAACACCGATGAGGTTTGCGAAAACACGGAAGTCTGGCTTAGGAAGTTTTGGCTCGCACCGAGCGTCGATGAACAGTCCAGTGATGGTACGTCCAGGGAGCTGGCCATCGATCCGGCACGCCTCAGCTGACGCATCTCATACTCCTCCGGACCTATGTAACCCTGCAGTTTCGGCATGTTGCGCGCGTTCAGGATGCGCGTCTTCTCGCGGAAGTATATATCGTCCACGCTCTTGCCCTGTATCACCTCGAAAACGTGCTTGTTGGCCAGTCTGGGGGAAAAAAAAGATCAGGTCAGTTAACCGTGCAGGCACACACGCATTGGTTTACACATTAACCGTGGGCAACTACGTTACCTTAGTAATTTTTCGCTCGTACTGTTGATCGAATTGTCGTTGAACTCTAGAAACAGTTTCTTGACAACGCGTACCAGGTTCGACGCATGCTGTTTGAACGACTCGTGCTTCACCGTTATCTGCTTACTTTGCAGCGCTTGCGAAACAGCCCATAATAGTTTCTGTAAATGAAGGGGAAAAGCAAGCTTCGAGTTAGTAGAGGACAGTCGAATTAATCAAAGCGGCAGGCAAGTGGGTTACCTTTTTGTGGTTTTCCGTAAGAACCATCACCGGTCTGTTGCCGTCCTCCGAGGTGATAGCCGAGTTGGCCCGAAACAAGGATTTACCGTTGCATTCGGGCAGCGTTTGTGAATTTCCATCGTTTGACGCTTGTGCTCCAACACAGAAGCTCTTGCTACGCGCAAACTTCAACGACCGTGGCGTTAGATCGTCTTCCGTTAGCCCGGAACCTTCGGTACGCCGTATTTTCTCCGTTCGCTCACCGGTATTGTTATGGCGTTGGTACCTACCACCGTCAACATCGTTGCCCTCCGGTGATCGAGCTCTTTTGAATGAAATGGCAGCAGACGTTGCCGTACGATTTTCATCACCTTTCTGCGGTGAAAACAGCAGGGTACGTTTCGATCGCATCATACGTGCTTCCGAGAAGATTACGCGATCAAGCTGCTGTTTACTGCTACTAACGGGACGAGAATCGAATCTGCTAGCAGACACCACAGCGGCAGCACTACCCGACCCATGGTCACCGTTTTGTGGACTAAGGAACAAGGCACGCTTGGAAGATTCGCGAGTCGCCGGAACGTGCAGTGGTTGAGAGCAACTGGCACTGACGGTAACTATGGTAGGTCGTTTTTTCGCTGACGAACCGGGAGTACGGCGATGGGGTGAAGCTTTAACAGCACTAGGTGTTCGACGTTTCGGAGTTTTTATTTTACTCTTACGACGGTTATCCGATTTTCTAAGGGCACACGAGGGACAATTGAAATTAGTATTAGGGAAACAGTTCGATCACAGATCAAAGACTTGTACTTACTTTGGGTCTAGCAGAACTTGTCTATTGCACAGCCGGAATGGATTCAATCGTGACAGTATATGCACTTTCGAGAAATTACCACCGGTGTTGTTGTTTGCAACGCCGCTACCAGCAGCTTTGTTAGTGTTCAGCAGGTTTGCCGATGAAAAGATCGCGCGTCGTCTAGCCAGATGGCTTAGGCGACTACCGGGTGATTGATTCAGCATTCTGTAGAGCGAAAAAAATAATCCTTTTTGAGAGAATGAACGATAAAGACAACTCTCTGCGCCATACGTACTTCATCCGTTGGTTGCGCTTCTTCGCACTAGACGGCGAATGTGTCATGTTGAACGATGAACTGGTTTCGGCACCAATGTATCGTTCGACGTACTTCAATCCGAGCAATTCCAGCTTTTCCGTGACCGTCGATTTGTTGTAGTGCAGACCATGGGCACGACACTTTAGCAGGTCGGGCCATTCGGCCGAGGACAGCTGTTCGCTCGAGTGGGTCGGTTTACTGAGACATTCGGGCCCTAGACTCATTTGCGACGGGGTATCGATTGGTTTAGGCTCATCAGCAACATTTGCAGGCGTGATACGGTCCGGTTTAGTGACTTGCTGTGAGCGTTCACCGTAAAGTGTCAATAGCTGGTCAATGTCCATGTTTGAGAAGGTCAGCGATGGTGGCGGTGGGACACCGGACAGGGACAGTTGCAGTCGTTTCAACCAAACACGCTCCACGTGATCGATCCGATCACGCTTGTCATATGACTGTTCGTTCTCGGGCAATCCCAATCCAGAGCTGTGCCGTAGCTTTTGGCTTCGTGCCTGTCGAACCTCAACGCCTTCATCCACCTCATCCGGCTCGGTGTCGTCGTCGTTCGGTCTTCCAAAATATTCCTCTTCTTCGTCATCCTCATCGGCAAACACATCGGGTGACTTTTCGTTATTGTAGTGAATCCAGGAGCTGTTCTCCTTGGCCAACAATTCGGCGGATTTGTTGAGCCGTTCCTGTCGGGCACGTTCGATGCTCTCCTTTCGTGTGTCGGCCCGCTCGAACCCTTTGGTAGCGTCTATCAGTTCACATTCCGGCGCCTTTCGCACCGGGGCCGTCATAACCACTCCAGAATCGTTAGCCGCAACGGAAGCTATCGTTTTGTCAGCCTTTAGGTTGTTAATTTTGCCATTGAAGGATAAATCACTCTCCTTGCTATCCTCGTCGTCTTTGAGATCGGGGCGTAGTGCATTGTCCACCGCATTACAGCTATCTTCGAGGGCAAACGGTCCAGGGATCACCTTTTTTTCGTCGTCAGGTAGTAGGCGACGACCATTTGAGTAATCTTCAGATTTCAGAGCCTCCTGTGAGGCGGTCTTGCTGCGGCTGGCATCGCTACT
>NC_064875.1:66798467-66840967 GCF_943734745.1 Anopheles darlingi
AGTCCTCCACTCCAACAATCTGATGGTGTAGGAAGTATTGCAGTATGGACGAGGGCAGTCGGAACTCTTCTTCCAGATCAAGATAATCGTTCATATCGACACATGCCGTCATTGTCATGCGTTGCCGCACCGAACGGCTCTCGAGGACCCGCAGTGGCACGTACCGCTTGATGGCATGGTTTACATCGGTGAAGATGACTTCAGTCGGTTGGCCAAAGTCTCGTGTGACCTTGCAGAAGAATTTATACACTACAAACGACTCTCCGTTTGGGCTTTTCACCGAACCAGTGGTCGGAGGTTCGATGCGTGTGAATAACAGTTTTCCGGTTACGAGATCGCTGCTTCCATGCTGGATCTGGCATTTAAAGTTCACGATGGCCTGCTCCAGCCCGACCACGATACTGATCACGGTGCCCCCGGCGGCCAGCTCGTTTTTCTGCCAGAATGATGAGTAAACGTAGAACCCATCGCCGATACGTTGCCAGGCCGGCAGAGGATTGTCGAACTCGTACGGCGAACTGTGAAGCCGGCTGCTGTTGTCGATCCGGATCAGACTGGCCGCATCGTTACGGCCGAAGATGTTCACCACCTCGAGCACGTACTTTAACCGGTTGTTTTCGCTCTTGTACACCAGCAGTATCACTACGCAGGTGATCGAAAGCAGCACAAGCGCCAGTTGTTGGTATTTGCGCATCTTGAGGACTCAAAACGCGTCGGAAAAACGGAGACCGATTCGCTAGTTACAGCGTCGTGTTTATCAGTGCATTGCTAGAAACGAAAAACAGAGGTAAAAAATTACTAGAACCTTGAATACTCCGCGCGTAAGTAGCGTAAGTTCTGCAGAATTACTTTTTAAATAGCCCCGGAATTTTCAGCGATTTTCTTTGTTTTGGTTTTCCTTTTCCATTTTGGCAGGGTTGCATCGTCCCGGAAAATTACAATTTTTATCGTTTTTTATTTCGTTCACTGTATCGTTTATATCGTTTTTGTTTCGATTCTTTCGTTTTTTGTTTCGACTGATCGTTTTTTTTAATTTGCCGTTACGACGACACTAGACTAGTTTATTGGGTGTTTCCACAAAAAAGAACAACTTACAGACGCAGTAGGAAGGCGAAGGTGATAGCGATCGTCCAGCGATGGATCAAACAAATTTTCCTGTCCCGAAAGGTCCACTCTTGCTCCCATTGCTGGCCAAATCGAAGTCGCGTTAACGGGAGCTCTATTTCTTATTTCCCACATAAAAGAGACGACAGATTCAATCAACGGCAGAAGATTAATCATTGACTGGGCTGTAGGGGACTTCTGGCAGAAAATGTCGCGTAGGACATTTGGTTCAATTAATTCTAATCCTAGCAATCTTGAGATCTGACGAACTGAATCATCTTATTAACTACTAATTAACCTATCACCAGCTTGAGTGTTAGATAGTCCAACAGAAATTGGTATCTAACACATAATAGCCATTGGTCTCTTTGGTGAAATGTCTCTTTGTTCTTCTCTTTCTGTAGTGCGATGTATGTTTCACTTTTCCTTATACTAGTTACAAGGGAGAAATTTCAACTTAATAATTCCATAAGTTGTATAACTGTTCCTCTGATCACATGAATGAGGGGAGTTTCTTACGAATTACGATATAAGCCAACATCATCCGGTGCAAAGTTGCAATTGTCACCACCTCACAAAGGTCCCACAGAGCATTGCAATACTGCACAGAGTATTGCAGTTTATACCAGCACCGCAAATATTGATCCGAGGAGAAAATACCATTTGCCCGGAATGGGCAAATTAATTGCATTTTAATCCTTGGGCCTGGCAGTTCGACCCACTAGTAGTTGAGGGCCCTGAATTTGGTTGAGCGTGGGGATGCATCGAACCGTCGAGTCGTGATAATGTATCACGACAGTAATGCAGATTGTTGAAGTAAAAAAACGAGCAAGAATAATATAGAGTACAGTATTGCGATAGCGATTTTTACTATCGATCATCCATCCTATCGGCTTATGGATGGCAATTTGAAAGTATATTTATGATCTGGAAATGCATCAAACTTTTTGTGAACAATTGTGAAAAGTTGACTGCCGCTGGATGTCAGGTCATTGAATTCGTTGATAAATGTATTTTTAGTTTGAGTGTTGCATAAACATTTCAAAGGCACAGCATCACAGGCTTACGTATGATGAGCTAGTTATGATGAGTGCATTTGGGTTTACGAAACTCCGTTTCTCTTACAAATCCATTCTGCTTCCTTACGTAGGGGCGCAAATTATGCTCTGCTTGAATTATGCCTATGTTCCTTGGCAAAATTTTAAACTAAAGAGCGACTCCGCCACAACCCCGCCAACAGCGGACCGCAGGCATCGGTTAGCCACTCGAAGAACTTGCGAAACTTCCTGAGAACCCACTGAGTGTACGTGTACCGACCGGGCACAGGATTAATCTCTCTGGACGACAATCGTGTACCTCACCACTTGTGCTTCGTTCGTCCTTTTCTCTGAATGTTGGGAGCCTTGTTTGAACTACTCTGTAAATATCAACACAAAAGCCTCATGTCAATAATTGCTTAACCCAAGATAGGGCTGCGGTCGGTCCGGTAAACGGGCACTACACCGACGACTATAGTCTGTTATCCTGCGTACCGAATTCTATATCCCAAACCCAGATAATCTCATATTGCGTATCAGCTTAAGCGTAAAAACAGTCCATACAACTGTAACATGCAAAAGTGTTGGGGTGTTGAAGCAAGGGAAATTTGCCAAAAGCGAGTACTTTGCGGAAACCGCGCTGACGATAACAGCTGTTTCAACTTCCGCTTCATCAAGCAGTCCATCAGCTGCGTCCGTCGTTACAGTTTTCACCTTTCGCAAAATGTTTTTCAAATGTATTTCGCAAACAAAGTGTTCCGTAGGTCGCCAACCTGCTGACGTGGGTACGACTGGGTTGTTTGCGCTGCTTGGCATGTTTCGTAAACTCACTTCAGTGGGCCGTGAACTGTTAGTCCCGTGACTAAATACATATGACCGCAGGTGCACCAAGTCGTAGCACCAGCTACTCGTTGAAAGGGTATAAATCCTGGTTTGTTTATCAGCCGCAAACAAGCGGAGTGCAAAGCGGAGTCTGCAACACTAAACCGAAAATGTAAAATTGAAATATTTTGCAAATTCGTAAAATGCATTATTCATTAATCTTCAATCGATGGTGGGCAAAATTTGTGCGAGAGCGACAGGCAACATGGGTTGCAATGTGGGATTCCTACTGGCACACTAATAAACTCTAATGAATAAAGTAAATACGCTGGAAGATGTTCAATATTGACTATAACGCCCAGTCACTCATGCTGAACCATTCGACGTTTTATCGAACACCTCGGTATTCCGGTCCAGTTGATTACACATTTTGGTCGAGAAAAACTTCTTATTATCTCCGCCATCCCTCCCCAACCAGTCCCGGTGAACTGAGGATTCCCAAAATGGCGCCATCGTTGGGCAGTGAATTATGTTTAAGTTCCGTTTCGCTCCATCGTGCCCGGATGCTCTACCGTGTGCTCTGAAAGCCGGAAATTTCACAAATGAGCTTAACATACCCGGCAAACCGGACGGCGACGACACCGATGACGATGTGGTGCTTGGTTATTATGTTGCTCGAACTGGAACGCACCATTTCTTCTTGGCCGGAAGCGCGGTAGACAGGAATTATGCTTAAATGGACCCATAAATCTACTGATCTCCACCATCACCATCGGGACAACGGAGGATATTTATCGTCAGATCGATAACTTTTAACAACCTCCCTGTCCACCGAAGGTATCGCTGAAGTATGCACAGTCATTGTTTTTACCTCAAATTTACATAATCTCCTTTCTTAAAGTTTGGCAAGACAATGCTAGAATCAGTGTGCCTGTTGACCATATTCTCTGCTTATGGTTTGTGTGAGTGTGTGTGCTATCTTCTCCAAAAACCAGTATCATCGAATGCGATAAGAAAAGTGCAGATTAGCACGTTCTTGATGCTGGAGAATGGAAAACTGCGAAACGGTAGCTGTATCGGTGGTTGCATCATAGATCTTCCGACCTTTTATGCTCAGTAAACGGGGATTACACAGGGACGATGAGCACTTTTTGGGCCCGTTCAGCGTAAGATGAAATGTTTACAGATGGTCAAATTTGTTGGACCAATGGGGTTTAGTTATATTTATCAACTGCTTGCGGGTTGGTAGTCGCATCCTGCTCGAGCCAGGCGCTAGTGTCCGGGGTCCGTGATAGGATTAAGCAGATTTCCCAAGCTTCTTGAGCAGCCTTGAACTTCTTGGAAGGATGTTCTAGGTAAATGAGAGTGTGTATAAATGACGAATGAAAAGAAGTACTTCGAGAAGAGCGATAATGTATCAGTGTCATCAGATAATGTAACTTACACAACTAAAGTGATAAAGGTGAAGAACTAATGAAAGCATGTTCTGCGAATAAGATCGATTCATTAACTGTTTGTTAAATTTTCAGAGGCCTTGCTGCCTATCTTGATCGGGATTGAATGATGACGCGCATTGCTAGTAGGTATCTGACACTAACGATAACAACTATGTAAATGTTTTGTACCTGGCACCGGTCGCTTCACCTTCACGAGCAGCATGTACCACGCGTAAACACTTACCCGAGACTAGTTTTTTTGTGTGTAGTCAGCATTACAGTAAAGTTCTTTCTAGTAGCTATCCAATTTGGCCTCATATCAAGCAGAAGGGAAAACCAAACAATGCATTGTGTCTGTTTTCGTTGGTGCTTATTTTCTTGGAATAGTCGAAAACGTAGTGGATGGTACGTTTTACGAGGCTGCGAACGGATTTGTGAGACAAAACCATTTCTTTGTTTTATGTTCCTGTTTCTGAGGCGTATACAGGATTTGTTTATACAGCTGCATATCGGTGAAGTTGGCCCCTGTTCGGCATGATAGCAGAATTGTAAGCCAAACTGGTTGTTGTCACCTGATATAAAACGAGGTAGTTTCTGGTAGTATCGCCAGCAGTATTGTGAGGTAAAGACGTTTTTCGGAAAGCAAAAATTCGCAAAAAATCGAGACTTATAATGGCAAGTCGGGTGTTGGGTAAGTACCGAAGTGCAACCGAAGTATACAGCTACTAAATCGCTGGAGTTAACATTGTAATTTGAATATTTTCCATCGTAGCTATCGTTGTGGTCATTTGTGGCTTCATCGGAGAATTGGTTGCCCAGAACTACTGTAATATTACCTCTTGCGGAACTCGTCCTAACGTGGGCTGTAATCCTCCACCATTGACTGGTGGCCCGTTGTGTGCAAACAACAGTCCTAGTGTCGTAGTCATGAATGCCACACTCCAGGACTTAATTCTTTCCCTGCATAATCGACTACGGTCACAACTAGCCATAGGTAAGTTGGCTGGATTTGCGCCCGCAAATCGTATGCCCACTCTGAGCTGGGACGCTGAGCTGGGACGCTGAGCTTGCTTCCCAGGCAGGACACAACGCGCGTTCGTGTAAATTTGGCCATGATCAGTGCCGCAATACGCTCGTCTATGCATGGGCTGGACAGAACATTGCTAGCACCAGCTTCACCGGTATGACTAACACGGTGGCGACCTTAGTTACTGATATGATTAATAGTTGGTGGAATGAATACACGGTTACCCAGCAGTTCCAAGTTGACAAATACCCAGCCAGCAATACCGGGTAAGTGAGGATTAACGTAGCTCGCTCACCAAGCAGGCCACTAATCGCCGATGTTCTCCTTTCGGACTGTCTAGGCCAGCGATTGGACACTTCACTCAAATGGCAAGCGATCGTTCAACGAAGGTAGGATGCGCTGTGCAATACTGGTTGGCAAATGGTTGGCACAATTACTATCTGGTGTGCGACTATGCAGTGACAAACATAGTGGATCGTGCAGTTTATAAGAAGGGACCTACTGCTTCCCTGTGCACCACTGGAGTAAACCCAAAAATCCCCGGGCTCTGCTCGATCAATGAGGTCGTTCCGCCATTACCGAATCTACCGTAAAGTGTGTAACGAGGTTAATAATAAAATCTTTTGACCTTCTTGCATCATTTATTGTCCTGCTACGACAATACCGACTTTGTTTTTTATTTTAATCCGAAGCTGCTTCTGCATCTTTGGGCAGTTCAAATCTTTTGCACAAATAAACGTGTGGTGGACCGGAACGTGGACCGATAGATTCAATATCTTCGGTTCTAAATATGCCACGGAAGTTGGTTTCGATTTAAAGTTTATGAGAAAATGTGGGTTTTATCTTCTCACAGCGCATCGTTGGATGCTGCTCCAGATGCTTACTTTTCAAGTTAACTAAGGTAGTCTCGGAGCAATAGTTGAAACGGGACGGGAAATATTTGAAGTTAACTGCCTTTATGAAAGCAGTTAAAGGTGTTTAATTGATCAGCTATGCTTAACGCAGAAGGAGTCGCACCACTCGTAAAAAGGGATAGATTAACAGCGAAGTAGCGCCATAAAAACCACTTACGTGTCATTATCCGTGCTCATGGAACTCTCAAAGAGCCTTAAAAAATATCCTACAACGTTCGCTTCATCAAAGCCTGCGTCCTTCCTGAAACAGTCCTAATAAATAATGATAAACGTGTCAGATATATTCAAGCGGAATAAAAACCTTCCTAAATTGCGAAATGTGTATCCAATTTACCAATCCTCCAGCATACACATTTGTATTGACGGATCGATTCAGTGTGAAACATCAATGTTGCACCATCCTTTACGGGTTTCGAGTGAGAGAGCAAAGTAGAAAATAATTTGATTGAATCAATTTGACAATTCGTGACGATAGGCGGGTCGAACGTCGACAGGACAAATGATTAAATGAATATTGTATTGTGCTCCCTGCGTTACTTGAAGTGACCCGTGCTAATAGTCGTTGTTTCTGTCAATATAGCTTCTCCTTGTGTCGGTCAATCTCTATTTTCATCTTGTAATTATGCAGATTTTTACAAACTAAGAGAAGGAATCCAAAACGAACGGTGTGTTGAAATTGAATCAATATATAGAATTGAAACTAGGATAAGGAATTTTAAAACGTGAATGTTTTCTATGCACTTATCTTCTTGTATTGTTATGTACTGAGATTTATGTATCCAAAATTGTACTGCATAAATATCAATTGACGTATCCCACAAAGGGTACGTGTGAGAATGTCAATTCCAATCAGTCTTTGCGGCGTGGCAGTATTAAATAGAAAGCATCCTTAGAAGCGTTCTAGTCAGCCACAAAAGAATCGGAAATAGGATTTCATTTCATTCATTACAAATCACAATCAAACGGTAATTTGATCGGACGTGTGCACGCCTTCTCTCGTCCGCGGAAGAAATCCATGAAACGGTCTTTGCAAGCGGAATCGTTCTTTTTCGAGCGTCCATTTGTTTCTTGTTTGTCCATTTCAGTTCGCGGTTTTGGATGTTTCGCATTTACCTAGCGCCCAGATCGATCACACTTCTTATATCATGTTCTTTCGAAATTCCGTTTCTTCCATGCTGCTTGATTTAGCACTTCCTGTGCAGTACAACAGCAGGGTACACAGTTTGAAGCATCATGGTGAGGATTGGAAAAGCTGGTTCAGCTTTATTTGAAATTCAAATCACATAGCTCATCATTGCTCGACACCAAGCGAAAGCTGTTGGTTCACGTTTCCAAAACCGATGATAGCGGTGGCAGAAATATCGATGATGGCAAACGTCCAAAGTGAAGCAGATTTCATCGAACGATGCGCTGCTGCTGATGCTGGTGATGCATGAAATTTGACAATCTGATTATCAAGTATCAAATGCCGTTGGCAACCGGCAAATGTCGCTTCCGATTGACGGTTGATTACTAACGCTTCGTCGCAGAGATGGGCCTGATTGCTAAGGAGAAACCTTTCGGATGATACCATCGAATGGCGTGAGCAGCGCCACTGTTATGCCGGTCATCGTACACATCATAAGGGTACCGTCGCAGTACGATTTATACTATTTTGCTCGAATGTTTTAAACAGGGGTGCAATGATACGACACTGAAAGTAGAATCTGTATCAAACTCTCTCCTGGTATGCTTTCTCTTTGTCCTTTGACGCGATGGACCCCTATGGTAGATTGCAGGATTCCTTAATTTGGATTCAAAGGTTCAAATGTCTGTGACAATCTGTTTGTTTTTGTGAATGTGTTAAACGGTCGCAAACATTATCATAATGTTCTTGTCGTTTCTTTCTTTTCATTAGATTATTTTCTAAGAAGTCTTTCACTTATTAGAAATCATTTAGTTCAATGTTCTTTCGTCGTATACATATAATAAATTAGATAAGGGCTAATTTAATATGGAAGTGATTGATTATGATTGTTACTGTACGTTGTAAAATCTCTTGTAGATTTATTTATAATATTGAAGGTTAGTACGTTTGAAAATTGATTAGTTATTAAGGGAGCTCTATTGTTGTACAGTGCGTAGCATGTACTAATACACACTATTTACCCTCTAGTGTATATTGAAACTATTTAGGAATATTTAGGAAGGTTTTCTATTCCAAGTGGCAATTTTTTCCAACAAAGATGTTTTATCTTGTAATCTCAATTGGAAAAAATATGCGTAAACTATGCAGTCATTAAGACACACTAATCATCTTCAGGTGGTGCGGAATCTGCTTTCGTCGTGTGTCTAATTTGTTCTGGATCCTAATCTGACATCCTTTGTGACAAGCAGTGCCACAATGATTTCATTATTTGAACGAAGACTAAAATCGATTGAACGCCCATCGAACAGTCGGTTCCCTTGGGGTGACTTTTCAATTTAAAGTGAAAATCAGTAGAGAAAAGAACAGTCAGGGCAATTATCCTTCAACTTGCTTTCATTTTGAAGTTTGTTCCGGTTCCAAGTACGGATCGCCCTAAAAGAAAAAGGGGCACTTGAGAGTGGAAAAGCTTCTCTAATTTCGAAACTGGACGTGACTCTCAGTTTTCTCAAACGCGAAAAGAAGGCGAACATTGCGGGAACAAAAAAACGCTGGCCCAACATACCAACATACAGAGAACATTCTGCTCCATGATCTTACTAATTGGCTGCTCTGCTTGCATGACACATCGGTAAGTGGTTTACAGTACGTAACACGAATGAACGAGCCACGGGCCGAAGATTGACTCTATGCGAGAGTGCCCGTACCTAGGCGGAATCTGTTCAAGATGGTCAATAGTTCAAACGATAGTTGTCATGATACTGCAACGGGCAAGCAAATGTGATGTCAGATGTTAGTTCTATATTTTGTAGATGCCAGATGTGATTAGTATTGTCAGGTCTAGTGGAAGTATGGTATCGATGCTTTAAAAAATACAATAAAATACGCCAGTCCTTATACATATAGAGAAAAACATACTTAATATACTGCTTGTCTACGCGATGGTTTATATACTAGCTTATAGTGGTACTGAATATAGCAACACTATCTAGGTTACCGAGCAGATCAACATAAACAGTCAGTTTAGTGATTGTGTTTTTACTTTTGATTGTATATCTTTAAATTCCATTTAGGCACTATTATCTAATGTTGCTTATTAATCTAATCATTGTATGCTTTTTGAAAATTCAACTAAAACCAAAAAAAATCGAGAAAAAAGATTGGTATTATTTCGAGTTTGATTTACGTGCTAGAAAGAGCCCATAAAGTGGCATCATTTGTATTAT
The DNA here is from genome assembly GCF_943734745.1 of Anopheles darlingi. Lineage (NCBI taxonomy): Eukaryota > Metazoa > Arthropoda > Insecta > Diptera > Culicidae > Anopheles > Anopheles darlingi. The sequence goes on from NC_064875.1 coordinate 66,808,159, forward strand.
TTTCTTTGCCTTCAAATACCCTGCCAACAAGTACCGAGTCGTATCGTTACTCATACAATTGTAGCGTTTGCTCTCCACGATATGACGTTCGAAGGTAAGTAAGGTTCGTTTTATCTAACTTTGCTAACGAAGTATATTCATATTTCCATTTATCACACCAGGGCCAGTGAAAGCCCATGAAAAGGAACTAAGGGAAACTGGCGGTAAAGAAAAGCATAAGGTGTTCTGGTGAATCTGAACTGGCTCTAGCTCTAGGAGTTCTTAGGAGACAGTAAAAAGAGCAAAAAGGCAAACTTAAGACGCAACTCGTAACGGGTCTGGAAAAGATGGGACGTTGGGGAAACATAGGTTTTCAACTTCGTTCACCGTACGATTTCTCGTTTACCATGCGAAGGTTCGCAAGAATAGTACAACGGGACATTCCACAGGTCAACAAATGATTCAGTGTTTAGTTTCACCTGTCCTTCTATTTTAATACTCCTTCATGACTGCATAATTTTAAGATGGTGCCTTGTAATTTCCATGGAAGGACTTAAAGGGATAAAACATTCACATTTTTGATATGTTGCTACCGTGTCTATAGAATTACAAATTGTTATGTGCTTGTGTAAATAGAAACATATTCATTATGCTGGTTTCGCATCGGCACGACAATTTTTAATATTTCATAACCGATTAAATGCTTGAAAACCTTTGAAGAAATAAACGATAATGTTAATCTTTAATTAATGCCAATAACAGTAATTAATGATACAGTATTATATCAGTATATGTCATCTCATCACGATGGTTTTGCCGATGCCTGCATTTCTATTGGATTCATCTTATCATTTGGCAAACGCAAGTTAATGTATCATAAAAACAGGAATCATCATTGGATGATTGAATCGGTATGTAAATGTAGACACCGTTTGGAACATGCTGTCTCATAGATTACAAGATGAGAATCTTCCTCTACATTGTGCTGCAGAACTAATGCTCGGTTTCATTTGTTACTCACAAGTTTTGATTGATGATTTTTCCAACAGTTCTATACGCAGCTCCAATGCTTTTTATTTTCAAAAGATGCCGATGACGTCATCTTATGATAGATAAGATAATTTGGGAATCTATGATGACTTTCTAAACTTTGATTCTAAAAAATATAAGGCAAAAATATGTTCACAAGGCATAAGATAATAAGCGTTTTTGTATTTCTAAACATGCAATATAAAAAAGAAGGTTGCTGTAACCTTTAGGTACTATTGATCGTGTATATTAGTTTCCGCTAAACCTTTTCATTTTTGGTTTTCTACACATTCTTTAACATCCACAAATACTCAAATTTTCTTAATATACGGTATACCCTTTCTCCAGCGAAATTGCAACTGACAACATTATTCTGGCCCAAAACGTCCATCCATAGTTGTTTAGTTGGTTTAATTAAAAAAGTAGCCGTTGGTTTAATGAAAAAAGTAAATTGTTTCCTACTCCGGTATGGCAGACGATTGATGTTTTGCGATCCGATTCCCAATTCCTGAAATCATCGAAAAGACAATCTTCCACTGACACCACTGAGCTTTATTTTGGTAACAATTAGCAACATTTTTTTTTTAAATCGAAATTCTGATATCCAACACCAGTGTGAAGAGAGAAGAGAGTGTAGCTGAATTCCAAATTCGTATCAAATGTATATAAAACGTAGTATTTTGTATTGCAATGAAGGTTTCTTCTAGTTTCTTCAAAGTTTCGTGAGAGTAAAGATACTGAACGGACTCTGAATGGGAATGAACATAGTTTCCCAAACCAACGCTTTTTCCAAACAGCTTCCCGTATTGTCCTACAAATTGCAATAGAAACTTGGTGCAGTGAAATCATTTTTAATTAGCAAAGTTTCTTTGAAACAAACCGTGAATGGAAATGAGAATAGCCAACAGCAGCCCAGCAAGAAGCGAAATTTAGGTACCTGAATTCCTATGTGCTGTTGCTGCTGTACGGTACTTGCACATACGCGAACCTATTTGGCGCATTTGTTTGTTCAATCGTATAGTGCGTGTTGGGGAGTGAATTGAAAAGCATTCTATATACCTACATGCATGGGTTTCATATTTGCGATGCCCTGTCACGAGCGCTAATTGGCTATCGTTCGTTGATTAATTAAAAACGAAAATTCGCTAACGGTAACCTGGAGAGCCCTAAGGCAGGCGTGATTGTTTGATGAATCTCACACGCACAGAACATATCATGATGCAAAGCTCTCTACACATTCGAAAATCCCAGATTATTGAAAAGTCAAACCGTACGATATCCTTTTTTTTAGCCAACATTGCAGCAACCCCACAAAGAAGACTTCTGTTTTCGATATCTGCGTGGCAAAACATACCGTGACTAGTCGATATTCTATCAATCCGGGGATGGGAACATACATTTTTGCGGTTTTGTTGGTAAAAATTCCGAATCCAAAAATCTGTCCTCGGGCAGTCAAATTCTCCCACAAAGCTGCCCATAACATGCCTGATCGAGAGGATACCGTTCAATCACAAGACCGCAAGGGTAGAGCCTTTTTGTGTCCAGGTTCTCGGTACCCTAAGCATAGCTTCAGAAAATGAGAGGACAATTGAACCTTTTCCGACGGAAGCCTCGCCACAACAAACGTGAACCAATCCGCTGCCCGCTAATGTTTCTGGTTAAGCATCAATTTACACCGAATTTAGACCGGTTCAGAAAACATTAACTTTTACAAAATATATTTAGTAAAGCAGTTTATCTGTTGTCTGCATAGTCAGTATAAAGTAATACATTCAGCAACAGAACTTAAGCTAAGTCTAATTGCTCTAACAGGATGTGGGGATTTTATACCTGTCGCGTGCCGATTGACGGAATGTGTAATAATCAAGATCATTTAGTTAATTTCCGCTGATGAATAGAAAAATGGCGAGTGATTCGGAGACTTAGAGGGGGTTCCCCAGGGCTGTTTGTTGATGTGGACTCACGGAAATTGAATCTGTCTGCAGCACACTCTCAACCAGACACCGAGATAGTCCTAGCGAGCGTATCGCAGACCGAACTCGGAACTGAAGAATTTGCGCAACGGAAAATGGTTCTACGGGAAAATCGGTAACTCAGTCGGGCTTCGCTCGGGAGAGCGTTCTCACGAGCACTCTCTATCACCTTCGTTGTTCGCATGATAACATTGGAAAGGGGAAAATGCTTCTCATGTTCCGTGTACCATCGCTGTGGGAATGCAGAAATCTCCTATCAAGGATTCTGGCTGGATCTCATCGAATACACAAAAACAACCGGCTAACTGTGAACCAAACATTCATGCTCACCTGTTTGGCATTCATAGCGCTAACGGTCGTTTCGCTCTGATTCTTCAATGCCGGCAAGTCAGGGGTGTAGTCAAATGGTAAAAAATGTTATTCTTCTTAAGCTAATGGTTATCACTTTATTCTCGCAACTGCAACTAAAAATGAATCGTGTCTCACAGTTGTTGTCATTCAATTTGCAGGGAACCACCTTTGCACATTTTTGAATGAAAATGTATGTAGCAAATATGGTACGGCTTAAAATAAAAACCGAATACATAGCATGAGATGTACAATATGCCGTGAGATGCAAGTAACCTGAAGATACCAAGCTTAATTATTCACCAGCTACCAGCTGTTTCTCTTCACACTGGTTTTCGTCTTTCGAACTTTGTGCTGCAGCCGCAATGCTGCTTGAATTGCAAAGTGTAGCGAGTACCGCGATGCTGTGAACTCATTAAATTTAATTCATGCAACCCGGATCAAACGTTTGCCACAGAGTGACTATACTGGTGCCGGCACGGTTTTCTCTACACTTCCTCTTCACTCAGAACAAGAAGTTTGGATCGATTCACACTTTTAAGCGCTACGCAAAGCCGTGGTTTTCAGCTAATCGAAACACGGTACAGTTCATGGTTTTGGAGCAGGTTTTATTTAAAGTTTAACCTTCGGTTTGGATCGTGAATTTACCAGATGACCTATTGAGTAGAGCACGGCACAGACATAGTGCATTGGGTTTCAAGGAATGCTCCAGTTAAGAACGCTTCCTGTTCAGACTCATTCACTGAGATTGCTTCCGGCAACGGCACGTGTCAATTGCACAAAACATTTGTAAGTCGTGCGCTTGCAGTCATCGCCCACACATTGCAGCCCCTGGAACGCTTCTGTCTGTTCACCTCATGCCATTCGCGCACTTTATCTTGCATAACGAAATTTAGAAAAAGATATTAAATTACTTTTACTATTTTCAACGTCCCGGGAGCAGCAGCTGCCGTCTCCAGTGGTGCTACAAAGTGGTACCGTAGAATCGGACCCGGCATATGCTCCCCGGAGTATGCTGGTCGACATACCGGGCAATCCGCGGAGCAATCAGCGATGGAATGTTGATGGGAAATTGTTTGCAAATGAAAAGTCAAGTATTTGTCGTTACTTCCATTCCTGGAAATGTGTCTAACATAGTCGCCACTATCAGTGCGCCACAAATGCTGCTTCGGCGGCTATTTATTGGTTTTGATTTCGAGTTTCAAACGCTGGTTCAGTCATCCCATCCATCGGTCCTTAGCTGCCTTCGATACTTTTTTGCAGATGGTCGGATGTAAGTTATTCATATAATTTGGAATGCATTTACCCTCATCAGGTCAGGAAGATGGATTATGAATATGTGATTCAATGCTGCACTAATATGGAAAGTGCTGTGAGGAATTCGCTAGCGAAATTCAACGATAAAACTCGTCATATTCAGTAGCATGCTACCTACATGGCTAAAAAGAAAATGAACTCAACAACGTGCTACGAGAGCCTAGGTTTTGCTCCGGCAATAACACAATACTCGCTCGTATGCTGGTAAACGCTCCTCTCAGGGATGCTGAACCTTCATACCGGAGCTTTGATAAAAGTTTTATCAACAAAACTTGTCGGGCGGATGAGCAGTGCAGCGTGACTTTCCGGGATAGCGGCCATTCGCGTGATGTTGGCAGGCGGATAAATAATTTATATTTTCTTAAAATACATTTCCAAAAGTGCTCCAGATAAACTTTCGTTTGTCAGGGCTACGGGAGGCACTTGGTGCTTGATGTAGCTGCAACATAAGCCAGGCATGCCACTTGTTTTGTTCGGAAAATAGTTTTGGCTGGTGAACTCATGAAAAGTCTTGCGACGTTGAGTTATTTCATTGTTTTACAGAGAAGATCTGACTATCTCTAACTGCTAGTAAGCTAGTTTTTGTTTTTATCCGCTCTTTGAATCTAGAGACATTTCTGTATTGCTGCAAGCATAATGATGTGAGATATAAGGAACCCCTGAGCTTCGTCTAATGGTGGAAAAGTGTCAGAAGAAAGCGGCTGAGAGAAGTTTAACCGTGTAAAAGTAAAACAAATTGTGGGTCATCATCGTTGTTTAAAATGTTTGTGTCAAGAATGGGCAACAAGCACAATGGTGAGTGGGAAGAAGTTTGAAGCAATCGTCGATCCAATTCACCATTGCAGGGGATTGAGGAGAAGGCTAATTGAGTTAGGAAAAGAGGAAACTAATTCAATTGCACAGACTTCACTCACCATTCGTCGTTTAGTTGAATGAAGGAAAGGTATTTGGTTTGCTTCGTGCCGGGCTCATTAGAGTCAGGATTAAAATGTTTCTATCTTCTACTACACCCGTTAAGCTATGTTCTGTGGATTTGACATCCGGCATAAACTTGCAAACATGTATAAACAATCACTAAACACAATAGAAAAAAAAGTTTATTGAGAAGGTTTACTGATTTTTATTTACTTTCAAACTTTCAAATTTACTTAAAAAAATAATAGCGATATTGAACGGAAGTTACTTTGCTGCCAGAATTGCTTGAAGCTCTGTTATGCAGCTAAAATAGTGAGGAAAGGCGTTTTGGAATGTCCCTTGTCTGCGTATACCTAGTTTCAAAGCGCAAGAGATGATAACCTAATGAAGGCCTCCCGATCATGGTATACGGCAACATGGCATAGTCGATCGTACAAGCCATTTCATTTATCCTACCCTCCTCTCCTTTCCTCCCTCGAGTCATTTCGAGCTGCAATTCAATGTAGTCAGTTGAACTGCAATCGATGCATCCGGAACCGTTGGTGCATGTTGCTCATACATATTTGAATGCACTATGGTCACAATCGCCAAAGGACCAATGAAGCGTAGTGGAATGACACATTAAATATTTATTTATTATAGCTTGTTCAAGCAATGAACTCCCCACTTGCGCTGCCGCGAGCCTGAGAATAGGTGTGGTGTGCATGTGTCGGGTAAGGGTACATGTGTATTGTGTGGAGTTAATATTTGATCGCTACCGCCAGCCATGTATCGCAATTGTTTCGCCTACAGCTACGACATCGTTCACATTATGTGTCTCACAATGGAATTATTAACAGCAATGCAGGCATGTGTTTTGAGCGGGACACTTCATAGCGAAACTAATTAGCCCTCTCTCTGCTGACTTGTCCTTTTTTGCGATTAAGATAATATCATTAAATTGAGTGACGCACAATTTGGAATTCGAACTATGATACTTGCGAACAATTAAAGGCTGTTCGTCTGTGAAAAAAATCTGTAAAAAAAGGTATAAAAAAGCATAAAACACAGATGTCATTTCGGTTGTTTTTCGCGATCTATTACAATGATTGGTGAGCACAACATACTGGTAAATCGATCAAATAAATGGATGTTCATTGTTCGGCATGACAGTCATAGAAAGGCTACAGATCATTTCATGAGACCATTACTATGATTGATGACGCATTCGCTGCGCACGAAGTTCATGAAGTTTACAGTCATTTATTTCTTTCCAACTAAATGTTCTAGGTGCAATTGTTTGGCACGAAGCAGGATGGAATATCCAGGACAAGAATCTCAAAGTAGAACCAACCAAAATAAACGCTACAACTACCGTATGTGATGGTTTGCGTGGCAAACCTGTGCAGAAAATCCAGATAGTTTGGAAAACCCGTAACCGCAACTCGTTGGCTCGTGCCGTCTGTATGGCTTGACGCTGACGCCAAGGGCTAGCCATTGTTTTGGCAGACATTAGACATAGCAGCATGGGTTGCGATCTCGAGTACACATTTATGTGAGGATATTTTCCTGAAGTGCACCGTGCCCGGTTGGAATTTTCAGATGCCAAACAAGTGACGTAGCAGGAATGGAGCGGATTGAAAGGATTCTTGGCTGGAATGTTAACGCTGTGTACTATTATTATCGAGAAAAGAAGGAGAGAAAACAAAACAGGACAGCTGGCCAGCCCAAAAACCAGAACCATTATGACATTCTCATGAAATTCACTCTGTCTTTGCTTAAAGTGTGTACTAAACATTCGTCCCATCATGGTTCGCAAATAGAAGATTCTGCTAGTGATGTTGTTAAGGATAATAGGAGAATGTCGTGATAAAATAAAATATGGTGAAATCGGAACTTATTTTCAACGGAGTGATTTGGGGTTGTAGTAGATTTCCATTAGTGTACTTGCTTACTAAATCGCACGTTGATAAATTAGTTAACGTAATTTTTCAACGTGCGATTAACCTAAGTAAACAGTTGTATAATTCGTTTAAATTTAATTTGATTTAAAATTTAATTAATTTGCTTTGTGTGATCCGGGTATATTTGAATCTGCGATGCGACTGTTTGCAAAAAGGCAAGTTGTTGTTTCATTGTCAGGAAGTATAAGCAAGGTTTAAGCGAATGAAACCAAACTTATACGAACTTATAATTTAAAAACAACGTACCGTTTGGAATACAGTTACCATGCAGAGCGTAATTCTCCTTAACTTACCTTCGTTCAGAACCAACCGTCATGGTGGACTGTCTCGTTAGGTCCTACATAAATGATGAATTTATAGTGTCCAATTTGTACCAAGACAAAAGCAATTCCACTGCTCTTGATGAGTTCATAACCGGAGTTAGTTGATGCTAGCGTTACCACAACCATGGTTCGTCGCCCTTAGATTGGAACTTATGAACACAACTGTTTCCGCATTAAACGGGTTTCGTAAACCGAGGCAAGTGCTGGGTCATAGGCAATGGGACACCGTCTAGAGTGAAGCCGCTGCCAACGATCTTCACTGCAACCTTGGCACGTTCGCACAATAATGAAAACATACTCAGGTAGTGACGGTCACTCTGGCTGGCATTATCATGTCGCTAGCAATATTGTAGTCTACGATGGTCTTATAATTGAAATATACGATCTGCTTGGCACAGCTACACGTCGTCGCATAGCTGTTAAGGTCTTAGGAATACGAGTTGGTTAAGACAAAAACACAGTCTTTTTTTATAAACTGTCCTTGATCAACAAGTTACTGCAAAAGTATTGCGTAAACATGTTGCATTGCTACACATTGCTTACTATTTAATACTTTAAGGCGCTTTTTCGTTTCTGTTACTTCAGAACAGAAATGTGAATCTCGATATTTTACTGGTATACAAAACTGGCTATCAATGGTGGCCTTATGTCTTTCCTCAAATTCTGGTATCCTCACAAATGGATTATTATACACCTCATCGGCACGCAATAGTTGATGCAAGTATTTCGCTAATAAAATATTCTTTTATTAGCAAATCACACATTAGTTGTGGTGATGCATGTCAAGATTAAGTAGCGCTCGTATGCCTTTTGTTCGGCGTATTGAAAATTGGCAGTTTAAATATTTTATCATGCTGCAAATGCAACCTCACCTTCGATCAAATGAGGCCGGTAATGGTCCTGATGAGTGATTTGATGTGCATCGTACAACGCCAATTGATGTTTCCGTTGGGAATCGTGCACATTATGGAGCAAAAAATATGTTCGAGCTCTTCTCTTGCTATTGCATAATGTCAAATTGCGTACGTGTAGCACGTGTTAATTGTGAACTATAAATTTAATTATGAAAATGTGTTTTATGCAGTGCAATTTGAGGAGGCACATAAAGTGCATTTATAAAACCACTAAGCACTCCCAAACGTGTCACTAACGATGTTATTATTTCTAATTGCAGTGGTGTTCACACGGAGTAGAAAAAATGTCCTCGATTATTAATTTAATGCTTGATTTTCTATCAGCTAACAACACTTTATGTGTTTGAACATTCCGCAAGAATTATAAACATTCGCCAAGAATTATATAAAAATCCAACAATATCACCAAGGATAAGCAATGATCACCCTAAGCAATTCAGTTTACATGGTAATAAGAAAAAAAACTGTGTCAAAAGACGACAAACTGTGTCAAAAGACGACGAGTGGTAACGATTATATTTTATGTATTCTTTAGCACATTGCATGCACTCATTCCTTTAAACTTAAAACTTCCTTCAAAATAAAATTGCTGAAGCTTCAAAAACGATTGGAATGCTTATTATTTCGGCTCATACATTCTTATTTTACACGCCATAGCTTATATTGCACATGGTGGTAATGTGGTGCTTTAAGGGTTGGTCACTTTTCCTATGAAATAGACCCCCTTATCCTGTGACATTAACGAATATATAAATGGATGGTCTGCCTTGAACTCCATGGTTGGTGGAGGTGTCGGTGGGGGATACGAAAGAGGCACCATGAAAATTCCTATAAATGGTAAAAAGCACACATTAAAGCAATGGTTTGTAGTGTGAGTTCTAATAGCAACAATCAGCTAGCTGACAATTGTTGGTTGGTTACATCCAGACTGGGGAATGCCCCGATCCTAGGACAACTTGTGCGCAATTAACCGAAAACGTCATATTCTCACCTGTAGCGGCTGCGGCCTCGGTACCTTCTTCATTGACCTCGATGAATGCTTTATGAATCGCCTTCGAAACCTTGAGACTTTCATCTGACTCTAGCAAATCGGGAAACTCAGCCGCATCACTGAACATTCGTCTCATGCCAAGCTGCAACGTGTAAGCATTGGTCATTACAATTTTATGGTGGGGTACTGCGAATGCATTTGATAACTTACTTTCGTTAAAACGCCATTTAGATTGAGAGAGAAATCAATTTTGAATTTGGGAAGATATACTTTCACATCGCTTATTTTCATTTGTTTAGAAAGCTCGACAAGGTTAAGGCTCGGAAGACTCTCTTCCAATGCTGCTAACCCATTGCGTTTGTTGGGTAACAGCACCAACATCGTCATTTGGCCGCCACTGTAGGTTAGCTCAAGAGCGGAGAACCCTTCAGTCTCAAAGTTTTTGTATGCAAAATCCTCCTGAATGTACATCATCGGTACCTCCCGTGACTGTGTATCACTGGACCAGAATCGCATCGGGTGGGTGTCGGTCGTTTTGAACTGGTACCTCCAGGTACCCTTAAAGTGTACCGCATTGACCAGCACCATACGGGTCAGGTCGTTCAGAGAATTGGGTGTGATAAGATCCTTGATTTTGTTGTTCGTTTTGCGTTCCACCCAATCATTGATCGTTTTGGCCGCGATCTTATTCTGAGCGAAATTGAGCTCTTGAACTTCCGACTGGAAGCTGGCGGTGGCCACCTCTTGGAAGGAACGTTTCACATTGAATCCTTCTTTGACATACAGCTTGTTGGCTACGGCAATAGATTTATCGTTTGCTAGGCGATCCATGAGTCGTCCGTACCATTCGGCAACCTGCTGCTTCTGATCGGCCTTTCCGTAGCGCAATCCACCAAACATTTCGTCAGCCGTTACTCCACCGGCACCCATGGCTGCGAGCGATAGACAGGCACTGATCGAAAACGGAGAAAATACCACATTTCCGTCACTCGCTTGTGCACTCACTTGCTGCAAACGAAAAATATTATGATTCTTTGATTTGGGAATGACCATGGGAGACCGAATTGGTGAGAAAATGACTCACCTTGTACAGCTGGATTGCGAAATCGTTGGACTGCAGCACAAACTTAGCATCAGCCAGATCGGTCGTGCTACGGGAATTCCGATTCCTTATCTCGCGTTGATGAGTATGGCCAAACACTAGCACGATCGTTAGAAGTTGAAACGTTATTCGTAGAGCGGAACCCATTCTGAACAGGGCGAAGGCTACTTCCAATTGATTCGAAGTGCAAGAACGGTCAGAGAATTTATACGGGGAAAAGCTGATGTGTCAAATCGTACCCGATCCAGAAGTCCTCACACATACATGATTGAACGACAAAAAATGAAAGATCGCATAAATATAGCACTAATACTGCGTCAAATATCATTGTCTTGTTTAAATCTTACTTCTTGTAACGAGCTCAACGATCTAGTGCTAAAATGGGTTTAAATGAGAGAACCAGAGAGAAAAGTGAAAGAGAGTCGAGAATGGGGTGAATTGGAGGAGAAGTAAGAAACGAATCGATTGACCGACTCATCTTTGGTTGAATTGATTTTTGAAATTTAGTTGACCATCATGGGGTGGAGAATCAACAAACAACATTTCATCAACACATCGGCATTGACGGGGATTAACAAATAAATACTGCTCTAAAATAGAGTTTCAGCACTTAGGAATTCCCCATTCAAAAAGCCTGAGGTCATAGTTGACTTTTAACTACAACGAGCTCTTCTTCTTTGATTGAAATACCTAATGTAACAATACAGGTTTTAGAAAAACGCTTAATTTCTGTGACGCTTTTTATTTGTTTTCAATAAAAAATTAATTAATATTAGGTTGAACATCATGTTGTTAAAATCTTAAAGAGATAAATCTAAGCAACTGAATAAAAGAAGATGCGCTCACAGTTTCTAACTCTTTTGAGCTGTCGTCTTCGGATATTTCTACCATCGGCATGAGGCCGCTTTCAATAGTTTGCTAATTTATTGTCATTGATGCGCGGAACTTCGCAAAGTATAGTTGTGTGCATCAACTTCATTCGTCTCTACTGGTTATAACGTTAACAGAGAGTTAAGCAATGATTTTTATTTGATATGACGCTTCTCTTGATACGTGTTTTCCAACGGGACATTTTGTCAAAAGTATGACGTTTGAATGTTTGATAGTGTTACTAGCTTGTCGCCATTGAGAAACAGTAAAGAAGTACTCCTACCCCTTTCGATGATGCAGTGGCGTTTTAAGCTGGGTTGGTCACTTTTCCAATGAAGTAAACACCCTTATCGTGTGACATCAACGTATATATAAATGGATGGTCTGCCTTGAACACCATTACCGGTTGCGTTGAAATTCGGGCCGATAAAAGCATGAATTCCAGCCCTATAAAGAGTAAATAAATGGGTTTGGTTAAAACCCAATCGTGAGTAAGGCAGATACACACTAAAAGTGTCAAGACCAACCACGGATACTTCAACGCAAGCGATCAGTAACTCACCTGTAGCGGCTGCGGCCTCGGTACCTACTTCATTGACCTCGATAAATCCTTTATGAATAGCTTTCGAAACCTTGAGTGCTCCATCAGATTCCAGTAAATCAGGGAACTCAGCCGCATCACTAAACATTCGTCCCATGCCAAGCTACAACAAGTAACCATTGTTAATTTACATTTTAACAAAGGAGTATTGCATGTGCAGGATAACTTACAGTTGTCAGGACGTCATTAAGTTCGAGAGAGAAATCAATTTTGAACTTGGGAAGATATACTTTCACATCGCTTTTTTTCATTTGGTTAGTAAGCTCAACAAAGTTAAGGCTCGGAAGACTCTCTTCCAATGCTGCTAACCCATTGCGTTTGTTGGGTAAAAGCACCAGCATCGTCACGTCACTGTTACTGTAGGTTAGCTCAAGAGCGGAGAACCCTTCAGTCTCAAAGTTTTTGTATGCAAAATCCTCCTGAATGTACATCATCGGTACCTCCCGTGACTGTGTATCACTAAACCAGAATGGTCTCGGATAGGTGTTGAAAGATTTAAACTGCTGCTTCCATTTCGCGTGAAAATGTACCGCATTGACCAGCACCATACGGGTCAGGTCGTTCAGAGAATTGGGAGTGATAAGATCCTTGATTTTGTTGTTCGTTTTGCGTTCCACCCAATCATTGATCGTTTTGGCCGCGATCTTATTCTGAGCGAAATTGAGCTCTTGAACCTCCGACTGGAAGCTGGCGGTGGCCACCTCTTGGAAGGAACGTTTCACATTGAATCCTTCTTTGACATACAGCTTGTTGGCTACGGCAATAGATTTATCGTTTGCTAGGCGATCCATGAGTCGTCCGTACCATTCGGCAACCTGCTGCTTCTGATCGGCCTTTCCGTAGCGCAATCCACCAAACATTTCGTCAGCCGTTACTCCACCGGCACCCATGGCGGCGAGCGATAGACAGGCACTGATCGAAAACGGAGAAAATACCACATTTCCGTCACTCGCTTGTGTACTCACTTGCTGCAAACCGAGAAATATTATGATTCTTTGATTTGGGAATGACCATGGGAGACCGAATTGGTGAGAAAATGACTCACCTTGTACAGCTGGATTGCGAAATCGTTGGACTGCAGCACAAACTTAGCATCAGCCAGATCGGTCGTGCTACGGGAATTCCGATTCCTTATCTCGCGTTGATGAGTATGGCCAAACACTAGCACGATCGTTAGAAGTTGAAACGTTATTCGTAGAGCGGAACCCATTCTGAGCAGGGCGAACGCTTCTTTCAATTGATGCAAAGTAAGCGTACGTCACGGGAATTTATACGAGAAGATAATAAACGTTAGAGAATGTCTAACGCACACTCGTTTATTTTGTATTTAATCTGTTTCTGAGTTGAGAGATGAAATTTTATTTGAACAGATCTTGAGACATTTCTTCACTTTGCAATGGTCGATTTTGAACTCCCGATCCTCGATCGCTTACAACTACCTTATGTTATTACACTCTCCCCTCTCACTTTCTTTCAAATCGTCGAACCCTTATCTCTTTACCCAGTAGGACATACCCCATGGTATAATCGTGGTTTAGCATTGAGCTATAGATTAGCAAACACACAATTCTTATGTAGATCACACAAATACCTCGAAGTGCATAGAAATTTCTTGGATTGGTGTTATACAACACCATGGATTGGTGTTATATTTTACAATATGCCTATTTGCTAATATCAGCTCAAACAAACAAATGTGTGTTCAAACCGAATTATTTCTTTATAGTTATCTTTCGAAAGGTAACTGACTGACACCATGCTTCATCCGTCTGGATGTAAACTCGTCCTTACGGCTGGCTACATAAACATTTCAATGTCAATTCCCAACGCTTAAAACGACAAACCCCGAGGCAAACCGCCAGAAAGCTAAACGATTTTATAAGAATATCGATTGAAGATACGCTGTCTGGAATTGGTGGCTTCTTCGCTTTAAGCTGCTTTCACATCGAGCGCGTTTTTAAAAACGCCAAAGTTGGCGTTTTTTGACGCAAAAGCTTAATTTATTGTTCACACCTAGGTTGCGCGAAGGTCGATTTAAAATACACGAAAAATAGCACCATATCACTACCGCCACCTTATCAAATCATGATAAATAGTTTAATCTTCACGCAAAACAGTTATTACCCGCATTTCAACACATTACTGCCAAAACAAATTGCAAAACCAAAGGGCAACGCTGACTTGCTTGCGTAGCCTGCTACAGTCGGCTCAGAACCTGCCACAATCTGTAGATTTTTACAGATCCGAAAAAAAACGCCAACTTTTAAGCTCTTCAAAAGCTCAAAAAAATAGCTTTCGGTGCGTTACGTGAACACTTCCATATATTTTGATGTGATACAACCGAGTTTTCTGCGTCAAAAAACCTGCTGCGTCTATTAGTGGCGTTTAAACGCGCTCGATGTGAAAGCAGCTTTAAGCTGCTTTCACATCGAACGCGTTTTTAAAAACGCCAAAGTTGGCGTTTTTTGACGCAAAAGCTTAATTTATTGTTCACACCTAGGTTGCGCGAAGTTCGATTTAAAATACACGAAAAATAGCACTATATCACTACCGCCACCTTATCAAATCATGATAAATAGTTTAATCTTCACGCAAAACAGTTATTACCCGGATTTCAACACATTCCTGCCAAAACAAATTGCAAAACCAAAGGGTAACGCTGGCTTGCTTGCGTCGCCTGCTACAGTCGGCTCAGAACCTGCCACAATCTGTAGATTTTTACAGATCCGAAAAAAAACGCCAACTTTTAAGCTCTTCAAAAGCTCCAAAAAATAGCTTTCGGTGCGTTGCGTGAACACTTCCGTATATTTTCATGTGATACAACCGTGTTTTCTGCGTCAAAAAACCTGCTGCGTCTATTAGTGGCGTTTAAACGCGCTCGATGTGAAAGCAGCTTTATCCTGGCTTTCGTTGTTCGTTTCTGCAGAAGCAGTCAATGGAAGAAGTAGAAGAAAGTGAAAGAAAAAAAATTGATTACTTTGATCTATGTGCTCAAGACGCGTTTTCATTTACCGGAATTTTTTTTGCCCTGTCGTCTGTTCACCTGGTTACAGGAGGCCTTACGGATGTTGGATTTCAATTCGTTCAGATTGGTAGAGTTGTCAAAAGGGTCAATGTTGGCTACGCTGGTTTTAACACTGCCGTTCGTCTTTAAAACGTGTTCGAACCGTTGAGCGATTTCTCTACAAATATTTTGCGATTAAATAACTATTATCGTTTAAACATACGGCTCGCCCGTCATTATATATGTAAAAAAAAACTATTATCGCTAACCAAACAAACTTTAAATTTAAAAGCCCAAACGCGAAAATGAATCTGGTTATCAGTTTGGTCATTTTTAGAGACTATAAATAACTTCCAGACGATTAAAACATCGCGTTACAGACTTGCAAACTGCATCGAATGGTGCACGAGAGAGAATATAAAACCGAAAAACAAACATTCCAAACGCGGTCGGGTGAACGATAACCGAAATATCGCACCCCCTCCCACAAATGCACGCCGCACTCACCCGGTGCTATCGGTTCGTTTGCTTGGTCGGCAAACTCGTAAACATAAATATCGTGCACAAGCCTGGGAGGCATTGGTTTCGAATGGCCTCGTTCCATATCATCCTTTGTCTTTCCAGAAACCACATCGTTCTTCTTTTTGGCTGATCATACTACTTCACTCACTTCTTGAAATGGAAAGGTCTTCAAAAGAAAAGTCTTTTGCAGCCTCAAAGTAGTATTCTTCGTTGGAAGCATTTTAATTGCCGAAAAGCCGGGCAGTTAATTGCCAGTTCGAGGAATATAAAATGTTTCCGGCTTTTGCTTTAATTGGGCAATCTTTAGCCACCCGGCTTTTGGTGTTTATGAAGTGCATGAAGTGGGCTGGATGTACCATTAGAATGAAACATCGATCGTTAAAATCGGGTGGCGTGATTATAAAAAGAGAATAAAAATTACACTTGTTAACTTTTTCTTGAGAACTAGGTACCAACCAATAGAGTTCAACTCTATTAAGAACATCCTCGTGAATTTGGATACAACAAGCAGAAGACGCCGAATTTCGCAGTCGCTAAACACACAGACAGCGCGAATCAAAGCGAGTGCGAATACAATAATCAATTCATGCATGCTGAAGCTAAAAGGCCCTTGTCATTCTACTATGACGTTTTGTATCCGAATTTGCTGAGTTATCTAGAAGTAGCCTATCACTAAAGGGTCTTTAATGTCCGGAATCTACTCCAGTTTGGTATGAAAAAGAGTCGATAGGTAGATCATACGATTTCGACAGCATATAATTCTCTAGGAAATATGGAGCAGTACCTAAAATCATCCATCGCGCATCGAATAACAATTATGTTTGATCCACTTAAATATTGACATCGAGAGTGCTATGTTTATTAATAACATAACAATCTTAAATCAATTATAAACGCAAATAAATATCAACTGTCAAGAAAGTGTTAGTCAACATAGCCTACTAACATAGCCTCGCATTCAAATCTTATGGTCTAGTAATTTGACGCACGTGCAATTTAATGCTGCACATGAAAGGTAGTATTTCAACCCGAAAACATGCAAGCAAGATCAGTCATAGCATAACGTCGACTATTATGTGAACACAATGGTGTTGAGAAGATGGTGCATAAAATACATTATGCTTAAATATCTGATGTTCTATCGGTATCCGCAACTGCAGCGTTTTACATGCACAGCCATCCAACAGCCCAAATGAACGCCCATACACTTCAGTAAAACCTTCAGTGACACGGTTGCAGAGCTACGTGCTCATTTGTACGTCAGACGAAATGTGGTTCCCATGCAAATGAATGTAAGATATCAACGAACTAAGCTATTAGTACAACGTTTCATTCATTATGCTCATGCCCCGCTGACCGCTGTTAATGGGTTGAATAGAAGTCGAAAAGGCGCTTCCCTGCTGTTACTGGTTGTTCATTCATACTAAATATAATAACGTTGCTAGCACATTTAAGTTTATTTATTCGCTCCAAATATAATGAACATATTATTGCATTTCCTTAGTGTTTGTTAGAACTCAAACACATGCTACTTATGCTGTGAAACCGTTTCATCTCATTCATAAAATAATGTTTGTCCTACATTCTAGCTACGACGGATGTGAACCCACAAAAAACCTTTGTCATGTTCACTCTCATGTTAACACATCTCAACGAATGCATCAGCATGATTTTAGCTTCCTGGAGCGGTTTGTTGGTTCGTTCTTATGAACATCGCCTCTTCTCGATCGGCTCTCCGTCAGTACGTCACACAAGGGAGAAAGAGGGGATTTTGGGAAAACTCAGCAAACATGCACCGAATTCCCAGTGATTGATGACAGACGATGTAGAGGATGCTGGCTTCCTGCTGGGCTCTGCCTTTCCCTCTGATTGCCGGCGTGGAAAGCAGCAAGGCTCTTCAGTAACGCAGATCACAGTTGGGTGCTTCCTAGAGCGACTGTATGGAAAATGATTGTCTTCGACCAGTCCCTATCCCTATGTGCTTTTGTTGATGTTTTCGTTGATATTCAACAATCGCGCTTGGCGTACATTTTTCGCTTTCGCAGCTGCAAGGCGCCTGGTAGCGGCTGGTTTGACAATCGTTTCACCATAATACATGGCCCTGCACTATGCAAATGGTTTTGCATATACACTTTTTGTACTATTGTACAAATGCATTTGTGATGACATCAGCACCATCGTGGCATGCATCATGAAGCAACACCTATGCATGCAAAGCTTGAGTGACTTGCGCATAAGTCGAATTCCGACGTGAAATGAAAGTGAACCACCGGTACAGTGTATGTTAGGCAAAGTTGTGTGCGTTTACTCTGATTCTATGCCTCAATACAAACTATGGTCGGCTGTACAAACCTGAGTTTCATTTCGAGCTCATACAAAAGAGTAGAAGCGTAAACGATGCCTTTCTATTTGTTGACTTTACTATGAAAGCCGAAGATGTACTAACGTGTCTCAAGGAATCTGTTATCCGATACACCAGTTAATTTGTCATCTTCTCGATCCAATTAGTTAATTCCATCATTGTAGTACTGATCAATCAGTCTACGCATTGCGAAGATACGGTTCAATAAATGTAACTAATTTACCGCATGTTTGGAATGCGAAATAATCATCCTTGCGATGACCACGAGTTCTTTGGAGAACGACAGGTTCTCTCAATATTCACCTAGCTTCGACAAAATGGAACATTGAGAAAAAGAAATTCATTTATCTTAGCCAGTAGATTAATGGTAGCTCCCATCACAGCACGACACTGAATGAAATGGGTGCAATGGTAGGATTTAGTAACGTACGATTTCTCGATTAATTATATCGCTTGGGATAGCCTACTTGCATTCCTAATGGCGGCTATTGATATCTTGTAGATGAAGTATGTTAAAGTTGTAGTCATCCATACCATTTGGGATTGTTACACATAACTTTGATAAATGAATTGTACGATATATTTAGATACTTTACATACATTTAGCAAGGTTTATATATTCACATACATTACGGCTCGTTCTGGTGGTTTTATGTTACATATTACTTTTCAGATACTCTCCAAACCAGCAATATAATAGCAAAGGATGCTATTATATTTTACAGAAAACAAAAAATCTCTTTCCATTTATTTTTCGGCGAGCAATTTCACTCCCTCACACTTGAAACTATCACCATCGGCTCTAAAGTTGATTCTTTTACTGACTTGCGAACCGAGCAGGAAGATTAACTTGGATGGTTATGGCATCAAAACACCGCATTCGTGCTCCATTAGTCAGATACTTTTCTCATGAAATTTTCAGTGCAGCTACCCCTTCCGGCCATTGTTAGCCCAGCAGACGCTGCGAAAACATTCTGCGGGAAGTATTCGACAGGATACGGTGTGCGGATTTGCGGAAACAAACATCTCTGTGTAAGTTCGCACGCTTTCGAAAGTTTATTTTTTACGGAAGTTCGACATACGTATTGTTAAAAATTGATACCCAATTCTTTTCGCGCCGGGCAAGAAATGGCCATTTCAACAGCTGGGCGGGGTAGACAAGCTTTCCGTAGAAACGAAGAAAGAAAAAACCGACGTTAAAAAGTTTATATTCGTTCGATTTCTTCTGTTGCTGTGCCTTGGGCAACTTATGATCAGTGTTGGATGGTACAAAGGGCAAACATCAAAGCGCCGTATCAATCGATTTTTGACAAACTTCCGCCCACAAAGTGTCTAAGACTTTTGGAATGTTAGCTAGAAGAGAGTGTCACTCAAAAAAAGCAGGGTGTTTGGCGGAATGTTAGAAAATCAAACACCGTCGTCCGTTGCCGAATGTTATTTCCGGGTCCTTTGTATGCTACCTGTATCTGTGTAAGAATCGTGAGCTGGATGCTGATGGCAATTACGTCAAATGATGTTTTGCCGACCGTTCCGGTAGGGGCGTGGGGCCATGAATACGAGTGGAATCGATTTTGTGAGTTTATGCTTATTTGAACAAGTGAACGTAACGACAAGGTCAGTTTCTGTTGTTGTTGTGGCGAGAGTAAACATTCTCATGAGTCATTAACTGCAAATATTGGACCTGGGTTTAAACACTGTTTATTGATGTTCTTTTGGTTATTGCTGATACTTCTTCTATTTTCCGCTAAACTTAAAGGCCGAAGCAAATAACAAGAGAATAATGTTAAGGAGTATTGTAACATGTGCGATTTCTGTTCTATCTCGGAATAATAAAAATAACACTGCGATCAAAAAGCTGGTTTGGCGCTTCCACGACATTTTCCAGAAACTACACATCCTCTTAATGTCTCGTGTACATGTACTTTATATGCTCCATAAAAATACGGTAGTAAATTGAATAAACGGTAACTGTGAGAGAATTGAAAAAGAGTCTCAACAAATCCTTTTGCTAGTCTTACGATAAAACTGCTGCAGACACTTGCAGCACTATCGTATACGTACAGCACACTGGTGGCAGAAAGTATCTTTCAAGCCCACCTTAGCCTAATGGCCTTTCGAAAATATGAAAATATTACACAATAAATAATCGTTGAACATGACACGACAACAGATATCCGTCGAGTGATCAAATGGTTTATGGTGCCAATATTATGCCCGAAGCCATACGGTGGATTGTTATTGTTCTCTTTCGAATATGCTTGCTATGGTGCACAATCAAGGTCCTCGAAAAACACTCGTGCATGCAACCAGGTGCTGTCGAACAACGCAGGTGGAGCTATTTCATTACCATTTCATACGATTCGTAGCAAAATTCGATGTATGTTGGCTTATGCTTATCCCATTTTGTGGTACGATGATGGTCAGTAGCCTGGACCTGAAGAGTTGTGCTTCACGTGAGAAGTGTATCTTCTCTAGAACTGTTCTCATTTGTTTTCATAAAAAAATGGCTATAAAAGACATAAAAGAATCCATCCACCGAAAAACCAAACCGGTCGGCTTTCGGTTCTGTTTGTTGCGGCTTCCACGGAGCGGCTGCCTGCTTGACCGCATGCAAACACCGCATCGCACACCAGCTTATCATCACTAGCGCTAGCTGGAGAAAACCAGAAAACGCAAGGCAGCAGCGGCCGGCTTTCCTCGTAATCCTATTTCGATGTTCTGGCGAGTGAACGAAAGATTCTATCTGGTCATTTGGTGAGGATCTACCAGCTTCGGTTGGATTAACGGTCTCCAGCTGTCGTGTTTGGTTGCTCCGTGTGTTATGTCCATGGGAGTTATGTGCATATGAGCAACACGGATAGGTGTAGCGGAGTATTCCTTCTTTATTCAGCATTATTTTTGAATTTTGAAGATGTTTTATGGCTCCGCCCGTTTAATTGAATCCAAATATAATCGTTTTCATAGAACATGTATTCGAATGCTAATATAAATAGCTCTTTTCTTGACTGACGTTTTATAATTCTACCAACTGTATAAGTGTGAGAATTTTTTACCATCCAAAGTGTGACCATAATTTCAATAAAAAGTAATTGGACACGTGCAGCGTTGGTGCAGTGTTTCGAAATGCAAGAATATTTAATACTTTATGTGTCACCTCAAATTGCACTGCATAAAACACATTTTCATAATTGAGTTTGTGTTTCACGTGCCACACGTACGTGTCGAAATTCGACAACAACAAAGCCGTCCTGAAAGGGACATGCTTTTATTCATTATTATGTATTTGATTCCCACTGGAAGCAGTTTTCCGATGCACCACAAACGCACTCCAATCAGTCAGCGGGGCCATTACCGGCGGTATTCGATTGTAGGGAAATCGTTTTCACTTGCAGCTAATTCATATGCCACCAACCAGGGATGTGAGGTTGCATAAGCGAAACCATAAAACATTAAAATTGTGCAGCATTCAACGCTTCGTTCAAATTGCGTACCCTCATTCCCAGCTGCTCTCGATGCAGCAAATGAGCTAATGGGTATTTCGATAATTAATGTATATTTCATAAACAAAATGATTGCTTTGAGCAGGATGGTGGTGTGCCTAGAGATGTGGATGATACATCAGCCAGCATGGCTAGCGACCGGTTGTTTATCAGCACTCGGTAGATTCATCACTGACTAACCGTGTTACGTAGAGTATATCTTGTATATTCTGAATATTGGCTTTACTAATAACGCTGATTGCGCAAAAGAACATTACAATAAGTGGATACAGTATAGTTGTTTTCTTGAGATCTTAAAAAATGAACATTTTTATTCATTAAACGTAAAAGGTGTATTACGTTTAATGAATAAAAATGTTCATTTTTTAAGATCTCAAGATCTAGGCGTGATTGGAGCTTGTTAGCACGAAAGTGAGCTATGATAAAATTCATGTTTATATTCACAAAATCACCTGTATCCTCTGTTCATTCGCCATTCTGCATCCACGCAAATGCCCACGCGTGGGCATATTATCTAAACCTCCAAATAAAATAACTTTGGATGAACGATGGAATTGTACCCAGAGAAGAAGGTTGATTCTTAAGCTGGACCATCAATGATACCGTTGATTACATTTCCTACAAATGCAAACACCCTTGAGCCACACAACAAGTGGAGAGCATTTGTGTTCAAATGCTGGGAATAAAATGTGAAGGTGTACGGGCATCGTAGTAGATGGTTGTTGCAGCGAACAATATTTTCATTTTGAGTCCTTCCTATCAGAACAGTACGTTCAGCCAGTCGAAAACCGTTTAAATTCCTATTCATTGTTGGTTCTTTAAAAGTGTGCTTATAATACACACGAAGCGATGATCATAATGATATGGCATGAATAAAGTCTGGAGTGAAAAAAATGGTATAAAAATGTACGTTAACATGTTCACAATATTGATTTCAATTGCACGTATGTAGTAGGAGTGTAAAATAAACGTCATAACACCCCCAACTCCGGTACTGTTTTTATCTATCCATTTAATGAATGCTGCAAATATGAGAGTCTGTAATATTTATATCTTTAAACCCGCAACACGAGAATAAACCGCCTAGAATGGTATTTTCTAAAATGGTTGGTGACACTTTGCCTGTGCATGGTTCCTATCGATCATTAATCATTTTTAATCCTATGAAAACAATTGATAATCGTATAATTTATCACTACCCTGCTCTTCGCAAATAATTCATAATTAGCCATGGCTCTTGTACAGTTTTATTACGCAATTATGTTGATTGGGTCGACAGAAACCATGTTAAAACAAATGTTATAAAAATATTCTAAAATTGATATCGATTGGTATATCAATCGCATTACATTCCTGATAACAATAGTTTTGTGGCATTATGTTCAAATACATTTACCACTTTAACATCCATCTCTTATGTAATTCTCGAAACGAATCTTTGTTTCCTTTTCTTACGGTTTCATCAATGGAGACGCATGGTATACCATGCGTCTCCATCGAACTTAAAATGTTGATGCATATCGAAATTATATACACATTAAACTGGACCAAAATTGTTATGTTTGTTAAATTGCCACAGAGTACATGACAACCGCTTGCCATTAAATAGATTCGTGTATTTTGTCCAATTTCCTTTTGCGCACACGCTGCGGGCCATTCAATGTCCCCACATGTGCCGCTAGACAAAAGCGCGCGGAAATTGAGAAAACATAAATCGAAACAGAAGTCAGCAATCAACCTGAATTCCGTTGTTCATTCACTAGGGGCTGCGCTTGATGGACAGAACATTCTGTACGATGTGTGTGAGTGTGCTCTTTTTTGTTTGTTTGGTTGTTGTTCGTGATTTTTTTGTTTTGTATTGCTAGATTCGGGTATGCACAACGCCATAAGAAGAATCCCGGTTGCATTGGAATGTGAAATTGGATTCGTGGGCCATCAGCAAACGGTCGACTGATCGACAGTGAGCGATTGCGAATGAACGGTAAATAAGTGTCAAGAGTCCAAAATCTGCAGCACACCCAAAGCGATGGCTTCGTTGAGTATGACAAAGGGTAGAAATCAAGGTTTACCATTGGACCACACAGGGAAACCCGAGTGTCAACGCAGAGCGCAGCTGGTCATTGCTGCACACAGCGTATATGACCAGGCTGCGTTGGAACATGTCGGTAGCCGGACAGGTATTTGCATATGCATTGCAGTCATTTGAGCTCCTGTTTGTCTCATTGACAAAACTCACTCACAGATTGACGAATGAAGTGTTCAGCTGACGGTTTTATTCTTTTTTGTAATTTCCAATCGATGTCGCATTGAAAATCCGAGAGAAAGGAGCATCACTCGATTTCTTACCATGCTGCTGGCAAAGATGAAAGCATACCTATTGAGGATCTTATTGGAGACAAAATATATTGTTATTCTATGATTGGTCTTTAGAAAGATCACTATATCATTGATTGAATTCTGCTATCGATGGAGAATAATTTGCTGTCCTGAAAGAACGATGATAAAGTCATCCAGTTATTAAGTAACTTCTATGATCCTTTCATTTTCTTTATTAAGAGAAGAGTTAAGATGATGAACAATTTTAACTTAATAATGTTTTCTTACTCTCAGGAACCAATTTGAGACTATTATTCTATTTTTGAAAAAATGTATAAATGGTTCCTACATGGGAAGAGTACCATTACACCACCCCAAATTTGATGGCATCACGAAAGAAAATGTTAACGCCTCTCAACCTCACTTGAGTGACGCATGACAAGCCTATGTGGTAGGGGTGTTGAGCAAAAAAATACGAGCAAAAAACTCAACATCATCCTTGAAGACGAAGGTATTCGTGGGTCGTAAATCAAAAAGTCAGTCAGCGCGAAGCGCCCTTCCATCCTTTTAGAGTGTAATGACTATTAGCTTCCATGCTTGAGAAAGCTTTCTCGCGTTGATACCAAGGGATTGCGCTTGAGCAAACCCGTAAAACAGTTGCCTTACCGACCAAGCACTATGAGACGAGCAAATACCACGGTAAGATATCTTTATTATTTTAAAAACTATGCCCTGATTAAGAAGAAGCTCTAAAAACAGCACATAAAATATGATTGTTATATTTTAGGGATTTACTTAAAATTAAATGTTGGACATATATTGTCGCACAAATGGACAAAAAATGCCCTATCATGATCCATTCCCACCGTTAGTTAACGCGAGAAAGGACAAAAAGCCTAGTAATTCTGAGAAGAAAATCTTTCTTCTGCCTGACACCCCGGTCTAGTGTTTTGGATAAAAAGTGTGTGCGCCCCTCAGCTCGTGAGTAGCTGCTCTCAAGGTGCTTTCACTCAACCTTTGCTCTATTGTACATCGCGTGCTGTTCGTAGCCTTTAAGGGGTTTTTTTTTTCTCAAATAAGAAACAGCGCAGCTCGTCAGATTGTATGCTTGTTTGCTGTGAGCTGGTTGTGTGGTGTCGTATTGTCGCAAAGCAAAATTACCACTTTTCATTCCAAGGAGGAAGTGCAATAAATTCTCATTATATTAGATTTTTCCTTTTTACTCTATCTTGACAAAGAATCACGGACACCATACTCACACCGGTACAGGAGGATAGGATGATTCAGAAGGATTTATGTCAGCTTCAACCGGTAGTGTCTTTTGTTAATAGTTTCTGAAATATGTTTCTAAACATCGCGTATCTTATGGCTTATATCTTGGACATATTTGCTCAATCTACTAAAAACATACAATTTGTTTATTAATTAGCAATAGTTAATTATAACAATTTGCAAATACAAAAAAACTGACACCATAGGCGTCTACCATCATCGAGATGCCGAAATGATTAGACATAAGGCAACAAGTTGGCTATTGGACTGACCATTCTAAAGCATAAGCTTATTCAAAGAGTAGCCACAACCAAGAGTTATGCATCCCCGATGGATCTGTACAGGACGGAGAACAATTTTATGAGAATGTAGAATAACTTTAGTTTTGGTTTTCATTGCCACGAAACTACTGGCAGCCATGCACAAGGCACACGCCACAGCTAGCCACACACCAACTATCGCTCTTCATTCTAACGTGCGGCGATGCACTTTGCGGGATTGCTCAAATGTTTTGTTTTCGGTGAAAATTCTTCCCTTTTTCTTTTTTCGGGTTTAGTTTCCAACGAACAACGTTGGCTTTTGAGAAGAGTCCAGACATACTGGATCTCGTGCTCTCGAGAGTTTGTGGTCATGAGCTTGAGAATTCAATAGCCCAATTCCTACGCTGCCGTTCCATGGTTGCATGTTATTTGCAGAAGACTGGTGATGAGGAGCTGAACGGAGAGTTAGGTATGCCAAGCTGAACAATTTTGTGTTTTGAAATTATATGATATAAAATACACGTATAATGCAGAACTGAACAGCGCTGCACGCAATTATCAAAGCTCGTTGATAAAAAATGTCCAATTTGGTTTAGGGCATACGCTAGATCGAGTAAGTAACTATAAAAGATTCGTGAATGTAACCACACGTATAAGCTCACCGTATGTGATTGCAAACGTATGGAGGGAGCTATTACATTATAGTTGACTAAAAATAAAACTATGCTGAAGGACTACTGTACTGCAAAGAGCTACAATGAGATGATTGATCATTCATCATTCATTATCTGGTGTCAATTAAGCCTACCGTACATTCCACTGAGCATTCTGCTAGCCTGAATGCCATACATTCAATGCAACGAAATGCCAATGGTAGTACGATTCAATTGTAGGTATTCAAATGACTTTATTCAAGCAGTATTAATAACAACATAATATTAGTTAGTCGGTCATCTTACGTGAAACTCCACTCAGATAGTTTCACATTAAGTTAACCTGCTGTCTTAAATTGATCCAATTTTGCTTGACATTCTTTTTACGAAGATCTTTCTTGAATATTAAACAGCTGTTTCTGTTGCTCTGGAATTTCATGTAAGGTTAGTGGTAATATCGATCGTACCTTTTACAGAAACTTCTTCACCAACCGAAGAAATTGAAAGTCAATCGAACACGAAAAATGATGCAAATCAATCGTATCCTTCATATGGTCGGCTGGTCTGTGAAACAATCAAAGTTTATACTGAGTACTATAAGATTACGTTCGTGAGAATCACTTATGTATGCTTTCAACATTACATGTATACCGCTTTTATTTAGCCTGACAAAAGTGAAACTCGGAAGCAATAGCAGCATTTTCTCTAAGCGGAGTTCCTCATTTTATGTGATCCATGTGATATAGTTTATCATTTTGGACGTTGGCCAACACCTATAGCAGGGGAGCTATAAGTTAGAGGATAATTTTAATTATATTTCCTCTTTTATGGTCTGAGGTCAGCGGGTCACTGGAGAGCCGAGACGGACTTTTTTTCTTTCTCTTGGAGTATTCATGTGGAACAACATTGCTGTTCTCAGCTACTGGCCTCGATGAACATTTTCAGCAGATTGGCTTGGTCTGCCCCAAAAATACCCCTCTTCTGACTTGACTAGTTGTTGGATTCGAGCTAAGGTTTTTTTTCATTTTTACACTTCCCCTGGAGACTGTCCCGTGGTTGACTGGAATGTAAATAATGGAGCATGAAATGAAGTCTGTGGTGTCCTGGTGCACTGGTGCACCGGCACCGATAGTGACCAACCGGTTGATTGGCTATAGGGAGAGGTACATTGCATACCACATGTTGTCACGGCCCGTTTTGGTCATTGCCAGTGCATCGCTTAATTGTATCGAGGAAACCCCCGTGGTAGACCACAATAATGCAACGTTGTTGTCTGCTTCAGTATTGGTCACTACAGCATTCCCTTTTATTTCTTGCTTGTCCATAATTATAGGAGGCAGGCTTCCTCTTTAAAACATTTTTCATGAGAATATGACCTGGAGCTGGGGAACAATGCTTCCCTAGAGAGTGCCCTGAGTGACTCGTTTGGTAGATAATTGCTCATAAATTTTCAACAACACATCTTCAGTATGCCCACATGCTGAGTGTTACAAAGCGAGTATAGCAGAGCGTTCGTAGAGCGTCCATTACAGCATGATCAGAATGGTGCTTGTGCACTGGAAGCAAAGCTCCCAATGATAAGTTAATAACTTATTCCATCTTACTTCTACTCAAGGTGTCTTCTGATAACTCCTCTTTTTCGAGTTTTTAAATGTTTTCAGGGTAATCATAATGGAAGAAGAAGTACATAACAAATGATGGTAAAAAGTTTCTAAATACATCAAACCAGCAGCAGGTTCAATCATTCGACATCCCCAATCACGGTTAATTGCACTCATGCACTCCAACTTTAGTTCTCACTCAGTTCTCACAGCAAAGTGTTGTTTGCATCCAAAACTTTTGGGTGTACGATCTGCCAAAACTTTTCCACCATTAATACCTATTGTTGATCATAACTCTCTGTAAGGAGAACGGCCAAGTCTGGGTAAAGAACTTTAGCTCAATTTCGAAACAATGTCGATTGGTCGAAGTCTCGACAGTGTCGAGTGCATTTCTTCGTAGCGTCATAAAAACAAAGCGAAATGATAGCGTCGTGCTTCAAAATTGGCTTTATTACGCCCAACATGTCTGTGCCAAGAAAGGCTCTGCCATCGTGAAGAATGAGAAGATAAAGCCAATGTACCCTCACCTTTCTCACTGACCCTTTTTGATGCTAAACGTTATTCGTTTGGAGAAAAAGAGAACGAATCGAACAGACCATCGAACTTTATTCTGCTTCTGCCGGAAATGTCGGTATTAGACATTGGAGAATATCTTTCATCATCATCAGAGAATAGTGAAAGCCACTACCGAGTGGCGAGAAAGGAGTGAGGAGAAAGGAGTGAGAATGCTGCACATAACGTTTTTTGTACGACCCAGCGGAATTAAAATAAAACGCCATGGCAGTTGTTGGCAGCTCATTAGAAAGCATGTGTGATGCTTAAGATGATAGAAGTAGGTTTGTGAGAATGATCATTTTATCGCATTGGTTTATGTGTAGAATACATCTTTAAAAAATGATTAAAAAACACCTTCAAACATCTTCTCTTTTTGATAGCAAAATGATCCAAATGTAATGCTTCTGTTACATTTGGCATACGTTTTTGAAATCTATTTGAGTTTGAGTTCAAATCTATTTAGAACATCTCTATATATTTTTTCGTTATCTAGAAAACGAAAAGCAGATAGGAACCACTTTTGACAATGAAAAATTTGATAGAATTGTACTGCTGGCAGCTAAATTTTAGATACCTTCTTGAATCCACTTGCTCACATCACACAAGGTCATCTTTCTCGCGAAAAATTATGTCAGAACTAAATTAAGTTGTATCGCAAGGACAGCTCAAACAGTTGTCCTTGTTGGCCTGCAGCGTACCTGTTCCTTGTTGCGGGTCGAGTGGACAGTACAGCAAACCAAGCTCGACATAGACGCTTGTAGATGAGGAAAAGCGCAGTGAAGGATAGCCAATTAGTGCCGTCATGGTGTGGCGATGGCCAATGCGGTAGGTTTGACCCTGGTTCCATCCCGTGTGGCGGTTTGTCTACTCCATTCCCACTAATTGAGGCATGGGTAGATTGTAGAAATCGGGTACGAAACGGTTCGTCGGAAGCATTTCCTGTTATGCTCTTGCGGCGTTTACTAGATTTTGCAATAGTAAGAAGTATGCTAATAATGGACAATAGGATAATTTATCGGTATTTACATAAATGCTAAGAGTTGAAGAGAAATTTAAGAGTTTATAGAAACGCAACAAGTGTAGTTGTGAACAGTAACGCATTGTCTCTCCCCAGTTTCAAGTGCATATCAAGTGCAAATCATTGTTATCAGACTAGACACCGTCTTAGCCGAAACGGCCCATTCGTATATGTTCATCATTCGGTTTGATCTTGATAAGGTCAGAAGGCTGTTAGTGTGCAAACTCACGGTAATCTTAAGCCTTGCAATGACTGGTGCTTGCAACCTGTTAAAATATCGTCGGGACTCACCCTGTACGGGCCAAACTATGTCCCAAACAATCAACAACGGGGCTAGAGACCACCGATCTCCTAAATTGCCCTTGACACTTATCAACCGTCTCGGATGAGATACAATCATACTTGACCGTGTCGTCACCGGTAAGGCATGACAAGGACTGTGTCTGGATGTTTCATAGAATTATGATGTTTTGATGAATCATATGGCTCGTACTGTTGACGGGCGTCCCAATGCCAACTCCTTATTCAACGGTCACAACATCAAGAACAAACATATATCATCGTTTGTTACTTTGCGACTCGGGACGTCATGCATCGCTGACTCCCTACGGTGACGGAACCTACAATTGTGGCAAAGCTTTTGGCAACATTCTGATCAGTGTGAAGGTTAGTATGGAAAGGAATATTGTCACAGTTAAGGTAATTCAAAAGGTATTATTATCAAAATTGATTGTACTTTATCACAGTTAGGAATATCATTAATTTAGCCAAACGAAGGTGTTGCCTGGCGAATTCTTCTCGTTACGGTGACAATCTTTAAACTGTGTTAACGTAAGATGGGGATGTTTTACGACAATTAGACGACTACTATGGTTTTGATATTTCTATTATTTAGCGCCGTTTTTGTTCTGTCGATTGAAGCAATAAATAGATCAGCAAACCGTTTAGCTTAATTTTAATCGTATCAAACTTTTAAAGATAAGTTGTTGTGTTGAAGTTTACAAAACTGGCATCAGCGACTAAGGAAGTTTGCTACTATTATATGATGTGCTTCATTAATAGGCCGACGGATTAATAGGCCGACAAATATTGTATTCTTTCTTTTTATTTCTTTTCATGATTTTTTTAATATTTTAAGATAACAAGATTTTCTTTTTAGATAACATTTATGTGTAACATTTATACACATTTATATAAAGAAACAACCCAAAATTCCTACGCATCTACAACTAGGTTAAAGCAATTCTATGTAGATATAAAGCCCATGCTATCAGATGCCCACAATTTATTACTTCTTGTGTGAGATGCAATGCCATAAATATTTCTCAAAAATCCGGAAAAGCCAATACGAGTGCAAAGAGCACGGGTGCATTTGCTATTCCTTTGTTTTGTTGTTTTGCCCGGTTCAATTTCGACGCTCTGCACGAGCATGGCAAAACACATGGAGAGTATAAATCGTTCGCACATCATGGTGCACATCGACTCTGGTTGCGCTGCCGCCGCTTTGTGTTTTCCAGCAAAATTCATTTTCCAAACACAGCTAGGGATTAAAATGCAATTAATTGGCCCCTCGTAGCGATATTTATTTCCAAACAATCAATATTTGTGCAGCACATGTAATTTGAGACAGGCTGCTCACACAATGCGCCACCCGTTGGTAAAGCTACGAGTAGAGGCATCAGTGCAGTGGTAGTTGACAAACACAATTCAACAATTCTGTTGCCTGCCGAACAAATATGTTACAAAAAATCTCAATTTCAATTTTATGAAAATAATACCGTTGAATTGAAACAAATGCTGACATTGTTGTACCGTTGCATTCGTCGCATAGTGATATCACATACATAGGATGAGGTGAACTCAAATTAAGTTTTGTTCGACGGTATGGGAATTAATATCAATTAATTTCCTTGGAATTAAAGGCTGAAACGATCGAATGTTTTTACGTATCTAAAGCAGTTGGATATCTATTATCTGGCATTTGCACATCGAAAACCTTTGATCCAGCAGATTACTTCAGTTTCAACTAGAGTATATTTTAGTATTGTTATGGGTTACTTTTTTCTATAAATTACTCAATTTCCCTTTACATATTCTGCAATGGATATCGTAAATGCGGGTATCGAATAAGGTTTTCCATTTCCATATGGTATCTGATCGTCTAGTGTGAGTTGGAACTGCGGTTTAGGATTTTCCTTCCCCGAATCAAGCTCGTGTAAAACATACGAATGGACGCACTACAGAAGAATCACGAACGTCCTGTAACGATTTCTATTAACGATTACAGGGAAACTCTTGCACTTATTTATCAGATTAAAGATTGCAATAGTCCATTTTCAGTTGCCGAGTCATGTTTATTGAGACATAAAGTAACTCACACCCGATCCGAATAGCATCGGGACGACATTGCGGTGCTGTTTATTTGTTTTAATTTCCGGTGTTGTTCGCTGCGATTTATCCCGGATGAACCGACAGTTTTATGGAGCACATCCGCGAGACGCTCTCGTTAGTTGCCAGTAGGACTCTGCGTAGATTGGCCGTTTCTTCTCTCCTACTCTAATGTTCCTAATAAAATGAAAAGCGATCAATCCTCAAAAAAGGAGTATCAACTATAAAGAGTTCATCTGGAAGCAAATTATTTGCAGAATTCTGGCATTAAGTTTTGCAGGTTATTGAATTTATCGAACTCAAATACAGCATGAGTTGGTATTCTATGAGTGATATTTATGGTGTTCGTAGCGCGATATGCAAATTACGATACATGATTGCATTCGTGACAGAGCTCTAATCTGTTCCATACTGATGACAATTGCACACAATCAATTAAAATTATGATTAATCGATGTACTTACGACTGACACATTGTTAAATGAGCGCAGGGAATTATGGGCTTGGTAAGGATCGCTTTGATGTTTATGTGTCCGAAGACCATCAAGTGATTGGGGTGGTTCTTGTTTAGTGTGACTCTCCTAAGGAGGACTTCATTCAATCGTGGCTTCAAAGATAAGACAGGGTCCTTAAGATATGAAGTTTTACACACATTATCTCTTGTAGTTGAATCAGATTTACTTTTGCAGCAAACTTATAGCACAATCACAATGCCATGTGTTGTATAAATGTAAAATAAGTAATTGTAATTCATTTAATGTTTGTGCGTAAATTGAGAATCAAATACAATAGTTCACAGATCAATCGTTAAGCGATGTTAACCAATTTATCAAACTAACGATGATGTTTTAATAATATCAGGTTCCTTGGAGTATTTCGTCACAGATCAAAACTTTGCCAATATTTTTAAATTAAACAATACTGATGTACACTGTGGGAGCTGAGTTCGATTTCAATCGATTGTTTGTTTATAAACCGTAAAAATCATTTCTACGCTCCGATCCAGTGTTAAAATCAACCCACCGCCCTGGATGTAGTGTTTGCATTGAAAGT